>NC_140594.1:1977500-2577500 GCF_964204655.1 Triturus cristatus | reverse complement strand
GGTGCTCGCTAAATACCAAGCATGTAGAGTGTTACTAGCTAAGTAACAAGTATGCACAGTGGTACTCACTAAATAACAAGTATGTACAGAGGTACTCGCTAAAGACCAAGTATGTACAGTGGTACTATCTAAATGCCAAGTATGTACAGTGGTACTCGCTAAATAGCAACTATGTACAGTGGTACTCACTAAATGCTATGTATGTACAGTGGTACTCACTAAATACCAGGTATTTACAGAGGTGCTTGCTAAATACCAAGTATGTTGAGTGGTACTAGCCAAATAACAAGTATTTACATTGGCACTCGCTAAATACTAAGTATGTACAGTGGTACTCGCTAAATGCCATGTATGTAAAGTGATTCTCGCTAAATACCAAATATGTACAGAGGTACTCGCTAAATACCAAGTATGTACAGTGTTACTCGCTAAATAACAAGTATGTACAGTGCTGCTCGCTAAATTCCAATTATGTGCAGTGGTACTCTCTAAATACCAATCATGTAGAGTGTTACTAGCTAAGTAACAGGTATGTACAGTGGCACTCGCTAAATAACAAGTATGTACAGAGGCATTCGCTAAATAACAAGTATGTACAGTGGTACTCGCGAAATGCCATGTATGTAAAGTGATTCTCGCAAAATACCAAATATGTACAGTGGTACTCGCTAAATGCCATGTATGTAAAGTGATTCTCGCTAAATACCAAATATGTACAGTGTTAGTCGCTAAATAACAAGTATGTACAGTGTTGCTCGCTAAATAACAAGTATGTACAGTGGTACTAGCCAAAAACCAAGTATGTACAGTGGTACTCGCTAAATAAAAAGTATGTACAGTGGTACTCATTAAATACCAAGTATGTAGAGTGGTACTAGCTAAATAACAAGTATTTATATTGGTACTCGCTAAATACCAAGTATGTACAGTGGTACTCGCTGAATGCCATGTATGTAAAGTGATTCTCGCTAAATACCAAATATGTACAGAGGTACTCGCTAAATACCAAGCCGAGACAGTGTTACTCGCTACATAACAAGTATGTACAGTGTTTCTCGCTAAATTCCAAGTATGTGCAGTGGTACTCGCTAAATACCAAGCATGTAGAGTGTTACTAGCTAAGTGACAAGTATGCACAGTGGTACTCACTAAATAACAAGTATGTACACAGGTACTCGCTAAAGACCAAGTATGTACAGTGGTACTATCTAAATGCCAAGTATGTACAGTGGTACTCGCTAAATAGCAACTATGTACAGTGGTACTCACTAAATGCTATGTATGTACAGTGGTACTCACTAAATACCAGGTATTTACAGAGGTGCTTGCTAAATACCAAGTATGTTGAGTGGTACTAGCCAAATAACAAGTATTTACATTGGCACTCGCTAAATACCAAGTATGTACAGTGGTACTCACTAAATGCCATGTATGTAAAGTGATTCTCGCTAAATACCAAATATGTACAGAGGTACTCGCTAAATACCAAGTATGTACAGTGTTACTCGCTAAATAACAAGTATGTACAGTGCTGCTCGCTAAATTCCAATTATGTGCAGTGGTACTCTCTAAATACCAATCATGTAGAGTGTTACTAGCTAAGTAACAGGTATGTACAGTGGCACTCGCTAAATAACAAGTATGTACAGAGGCACTCCCTAAATACCAAGTATGTACAGTGGTACTCGCTAAATGCCATGTATGTAAAGTGATTCTCGCAAAATACCAAATATGTACAGTGGTACTCGCTAAATGCCATGTATGTAAAGTGATTCTCGCTAAATACCAAATATGTACAGTGTTAGTCGCTAAATAACAAGTATGTACAGTGTTGCTCGCTAAATAACAAGTATGCACAGTG
Source organism: Triturus cristatus (assembly GCF_964204655.1). Lineage (NCBI taxonomy): Eukaryota > Metazoa > Chordata > Amphibia > Caudata > Salamandridae > Triturus > Triturus cristatus. The sequence continues at coordinate 2,575,639 of NC_140594.1, read as the reverse complement.
GTACTAGCCAAATACCAAGTATGTACAGTGGTACTCGCTAAATAAAAAGTATGTACAGTGGTACTCATTAAATACCAAGTATGTAGAGTGGTACTAGCTAAATAACAAGTATTTATATTGGTACTCGCTAAATACCAAGTATGTACAGTGGTACTCGCTAAATGCCATGTATGTAAAGTGATTCTCGCTAAATACCAAATATGTACAGAGGTACTCGCTAAATACCAAGCCGGGACAGTGTTACTCGCTAAATAACAATTATATACAGTGTTTCTCGCTAAATTCCAAGTATGTACAGTGGTACTCGCTAAATAGCAAGTATGTACAGTGGTACTCACTAAATACCAGGTATTTACAGAGATGTTTCCTAAAAACCAAGTATGTTGAGTGGTACTAGCTAAATAACAAGTATTTACATTGCACTCGCTAAATACCAAGTGTGTACAGTGGTACTCGCTAAATGCCATGTATGTAAAGTGATTCTCGCTAAATACCAAATATGTACTGAGGTACTCGCTAAATACCAAGTATGTACAGTGTTACTCACTAAATAACAAGTATGTACAGTGGTACTCGCTAAATGCCATGTATGTACAGTGGTACTCACTAAATACCAGGTATTTACAGAGGTGCTTGCTAAATACCAAGTATGTTGAGTGGTACTCGCTAAATAACAAGTATTTACATTGGTACTCGCTAAATACCAAGTATGTACGGTGGTACTTGCTAAATGGCATGTATGTAAAGTGATTCTCGCTAAATACCAAATATGTACAGAGGTACTCACTAAATACCAAGTATGTACAGTGTTACTCGCTAAATAACAAGTATGTACAGTGGTACTCGCTAAATGCCATGTATGTACAGTGGTACTCACTAAATACCAGGTATTTACAGAGGTGCTTGCTAAATACCAAGTATGTTGAGTGGTACTCGCTAAATAACAAGTATTTACATTGGTACTCGCTAAATACCAAGTATGTACAGTGGTACTTGCTAAATGGCATGTATGTAAATTGATTGTCGCTAAATACCAAATATGTACAGAGGTACTCGCTAAATAACAAGTATGTACAGTGTTGCTCGCTAAATTCCAAGTATGTGCCGTGGTACTCTCTAAATACCAAGCATGTAGAGTGTTAGTAGCTAAGTAACAAGTATGTACAGTGGTACTCGCTAAATAATAAGTATGTACAGTGGTACTCGCTAAATACCAAGTATGTACAGTGGTACTCGCTAAATAACAAGTATGTACAGGGGCACTCGCTAAATACCAAGTATGTACAGAGGTACTCGCTAAATACCAAGTATGTTGAGTGGTACTCGCTAAATACCAAGTATGTACATTCGTACTAGATGATTACCAAGTATGTACATTGGTCATCGCTAAATACCAAGTATGTACAGCGGTACTCGCTAAATGCCAAGTATGTAGAGTTGTACTAGCTAAATGACAAGTATGTACAGTGGTACTCACTAAATAATAAGTATGTACAGTGGTACTCGCTAAATAATAAGTATATACAGTGGTACTAACCAAATAGCAAGAATGTACAGTGGTACTAGCTAAATACCAAGTATGTACAGTGGTACTCGCTAAATACCAGGTATTTACAGAGGTGCTTGCTAAATACCAAGTATGTTGAGTGGTGCTAGCTAAATAACAAGTATGTACAGTGGTACTAGCTAAATAACAAGTATGTACAGTAGAACTTGCTAAATGCCATGTATGTAAAGTGATTCTCGCTAAATACCAAATATGTACAGAGGTACTCGCTAAATACCAAGTATGTACAGTGTTGCTCGCTAAATTCCAACTATGTGCAATGGTACTCGCTAAATACCAAGCATGTAGAGTGTTACTAGCTAAGTAACAAGTATGCACAGTGGTACTCGCTAAATAACAGGTATGTACATAGGTACTCGCTAAATGCCATGTATGTACAGTAGTACTCACTAATACGAGGTATTTACAGACGTGCTTCATAAATACCAAGTATGTTGAGTGGTACTAGCTAAATAACAAGTATTTACATTGGTACTCGCTAAATACCAAGTATGTACAGTGGTACTCGCTAAGTGCCATGTATGTAAAGTGATTCTCGCTAAATACCAAAAATGTACAGAGGTACTCGCTAAATACCAAGTATGTACAGTACTACTCGCTAAGTAACAAGTATGTACAGTGGTACTCGCTAAATGCCATGTATGTACAGTGGTACTCACTAATACCAGGTATTTACAGAAGTGCTTCATAAATACCAAGTATGTTGAGTGGTACTAGCTAAATAACAAGTATTTACATTGGTACTCGCTAAATACCAAGTATGTACAGTGGTACTCGCTAAATGCCATGTATGTAAAGTGATTCTCACTAAATACCAAATATGTACAGAGGTACTCGCTAAATACCAAGTATGTACAGTGTTACTCGCTAAATAACAAGTATGTACAGTGGTACTCGCTAAATGCCATGTATGTACAGTGGTACTCACTAAATACCCGGTATTTACAGAGGTGCTTGCTAAATACCAAGTATGTACAGTGGTACTCGCTAAATAATAAGTATGTACAGTGGTACTAGCTAAATAACAAGTATATACAGTGGTACTAGCTAAATACCAAGTATGTACAGTGGTACTCGCTAAATACCAGGTATTTACAGAGGTGCTTGCTAAATACCAAGTATGTTGAGTGGTACTAGCTAAATAACAAGTATGTACAGTGGTACTCGCTAAATAATAAGTATGTACAGTGGTACTCGCTAAATAATAAGTATGTACAGTGGTACTAGCTAAATAACAAGTATGTACAGTGGCACTTGCTAAAGACCAAGTATGTACAGTGGTACTATCTAAATGCCAAGTATGTACAGTGGTACTCGCTAAATAGCAGGTATGTACAGTGGTACTCACTAAATGCTATGTATGTACAGTGGGACTCACTAAATACCAGGTATTTACAGAGGTGTTTCCTAAAAACCAAGTATGTTGAGTGGCACTCGCTAAATAACAAGTATGTACAGAGGCACTCCCTAAATACCAAGTATGTACAGTGGTACTCGCTAAATGCCATGTATGTAAAGTGATTCTCGCAAAATACCAAGTATGTACAGTGGTACTCGCTAAATGCCATGTATGTAAAGTGATTCTCGCTAAATACCAAATATGTACAGAGGTACTCGCTAAATACCAAGTATGTACAGTGTTACTTGCTAAATAACAAGTATGTACAGTGGTACTCGCTAAATGCCATGTATGTACAGTGGTACTCAATAAATACCCGGTATTTACAGAGGTGCTTGCTAAATACCAAGTATGTTGAGTGGTACTCGCTAAATAATAAGTATGTACAGTGGTACTAGCTAAATAACAAGTATATACAGTGGTACTAGCTAAATACCAAGTATGTACAGTGGTACTCGCTAAATACCAGGTATTTACAGAGGTGCTTGCTAAATACCAAGAATGTTGAGTGGTACTAGCTAAATAACAAGTATGTACAGTGGTACTCGCTAAATAATAAGTATGTACAGTGGTACTCGCTAAATAATAAGTATGTACAGTGGTACTAGCTAAATAACAAGTATGTACAGTGGCACTTGCTAAATGCCATGTATGTAAAGTGATTCTCACTAAATACCAAATATGTGCAGTGGTACTCGCTAAATACCAAGCATGTAGAGTGTTACTAGCTAAGTAACAAGTATGCACAGTGGTAATCACTAAATAACAGGTATGTACAGAGGTACTCGCTAAAGACCAAGTATGTACAGTGGTACTATCTAAATGGCAAGTATGTACAGTGGTACTCGCTAAATAGCAACTATGTACAGTGGTACTCACTAAATGCTATGTATGTACAGTGGTACTCACTAAATACCAGGTATTTTACAGAGGTGCGCGGGGGTGACCTGGGCCGGTCACCCCCACGCACCTTGCACACTCCTCGTGAGTGCGACCAGGCTGCCCCTCGCTCCTTCCAGTGCCGCCGCTGCCCGCAGCCGGGACCCTGCCAGCTGTACCCGCTGATTTCTGCCCTTGCCCCGCCTGCGCCGCGCTGTTACCGTGTTCCTCCTCTCTCCCCTTGTGCTTCGGCTCCTAGTAAGATTGTACCTCTGTAACTCCGTCGCTGTTTCCCCCGGTGTACTGCTAGCCCCCTGTTTTCTTTTCTGTATCCCCGCTCTGGTTCAGTATTGTAGTTTTGTCAGCCCCCTGTTTTATTTTTGTATCCCCGTTCTGTTAGTACTGTAATATTGTCCCCCTGTGCTTTCGGCGCCCCCGGCCCCTGCCGCGCTTCCCGCCACCTCCCCGCTCCCCGCCCCTCTCCTCTGTAGCCCTCCCCATTCGCCGCCCCGCTCCCCGCCTCCCAGCTGCCCCTCCCTCCCACTGGACCATATGGGACGAGGCGGGCGAGGCGCTGTGCAGTGACCTCTGTCCCTCTGGGCCGGTCACCCCCACGCACCTCGCACACTCCTCGTGAGTGCGACCAGGCTGCCCCTCGCTCCTTCCAGTGCCGCCGCTGCCCGCAGCCGGGACCCTGCCAGCTGTACCCGCTGTTTGCTGCCCTTGCCCCGCCTGCGCCGCGCTGTTACCGCGTTGCTCCTCTCTCCCCTTGTGCTTCGGCTCCTGGGAAGATTGTACCTCTGTAACTCCGTCGCTGTTTCCCCCGGTGTACTGCTAGCCCCCTGTTTTATTTTCTGTATCCCCGCTCTGGTTCAGTATTGTAGTTTTGTCAGCCCCCTGTTTTATTTTTGTATCCCCGTTCTGTTAGTACTGTAATATTGTCCCCCTGTGCTTTCGGCGCCCCCGGCCCCTGCCGCGCTTCCCGCCACCTCCCCGCTCCCCGCCCCTCTCCTCTGCAGCCCTCCCCATTCGCCGCCCCGCTCCCTGCCTCCCAGCTGCCCCTCCATCCCACTGGACCATATGGGACGAGGCGGGCGAGGCGCTGTGCAGTGACCTCTGTCCCGCTGGGCCGGTCACCCCCACGCACCTCGCACACTCCTCGTGAGTGCGACCAGGCTCCCCTCGCTCCTTCCAGTGCCGCCGCTGCCCGCAGCCGGGACCCTGCCAGCTGTACCCGCTGATTGCTGCCCTTGCCCCGCCTGCGCCACGCTGTTACCGCGTTCCTCCTCTCTCCCCTTGTGCTTCGGCTCCTGGTAAGATTGTACCTCTGTAACTCCGTCGCTGTTTCCCCCGGTGTACTGCTAGCCCCCTGTTTTATTTTCTGTATCCCCGCTCTGGTTCAGTATTGTAGTTTTGTCAGCCCCCTGTTTTATTTTTGTATCCCCGTTCTGTTAGTACTGTAATATTGTCTCCCTGTGCTTTCGGCGCCCCCGGCCCCTGCCGCGCTTCCCGCCACCTCCCCGCTCCCCGCCCCTCTCCTCTGTAGCCCTCCCCATTCGCCGCCCCGCTCCCCGCCTCCCAGCTGCCCCTCCCTCCCACTGGACCATATGGGACGAGGCGGGCGAGGCGCTGTGCAGTGACCTCTGTCCCTCTGGGCCGGTCACCCCCACGCACCTCGCACACTCCTCGTGAGTGCGACCAGGCTGCCCCTCGCTCCTTCCATTGCCGCCGCTGCCCGCAGCCGGGACCCTGCCAGCTGTACCCGCTGTTTGCTGCCCTTGCCCCGCCTGCGCCGCGCTGTTACCGCGTTCCTCCTCTCTCCCCTTGTGCTTCGGCTCCTGGTAAGATTGTACCTCTGTAACTCCGTCGCTGTTTCCCCCGGTGTACTGCTAGCCCCCTGTTTTATTTTCTGTATCCCAGCTCTGGTTCAGTATTGTAGTTTTGTCAGCCCCCTGTTTTATTTTTGTATCCCCGTTCTGTTAGTACTGTAATATTGTCCCCCTGTGCTTTCGGCGCCCCCGGCCCCTGCCGCGCTTTCCGCCACCTCCCCGCTCCCCGCCCCTCTCCTCTGCAGCCCTCCCCATTCGCCGCCCCGCTCCCTGCCTCCCAGCTGCCCCTCCCTCCCACTGGACCATATGGGACGAGGCGGGCGAGGCGCTGTGCAGTGACCTCTGTCCCTCTGGGCCGGTCAGCCCCACGCACCTCGCACACTCCTCGTGAGTGCGACCAGGCTCCCCTCGCTCCTTCCAGTGCCGCCGCTGCCCGCAGCCGGGACCCTGCCAGCTGTACCCGCTGATTGCTGCCCTTGCCCCGCCTGCGCCGCGCTGTTACCGCGTTCCTCCTCTCTCCCCTTGTGCTTCGGCTCCTGGTAAGATTGTACCTCTGTAACTCCGTCGCTGTTTCCCCCGGTGTACTGCTAGCCCCCTGTTTTATTTTCTGTATCCCCGCTCTGGTTCAGTATTGTAGTTTTGTCAGCCCCCTGTTTTATTTTTGTATCCCCGTTCTGTTAGTACTGTAATATTGTCCCCCTGTGCTTTCGGCGCCCCGGCCCCTGCCGCGCTTCCCGCCACCTCCCCGCTCCGCGCCCCTCTCCTCTGCAGCCCTCCCCATTCCCCGTCCCGCTCCCCGCCTCCCAGCTGCCCCTCCCTCGCCCCGCCCTCCCACTCTCCACTCATGGCAGAGTGGCCCAAGCGCAGCGTGCTCGCGCAGCGGGCGTGCCGAATGAGCGCCGAAGGTGCGCCAAAGGTAAGCCCGTCTGCGCCTGTCCGCGCCTGGACCGCGCCCAGCGCCAGGACCCCTGGCCCCCGCAGACCCCAGCCCACCCACCGGACGTACGACGCCGCCACCCTCAACGCACTCAACGCCGGTCGAATCCCAGGATGCTACCGAGCCACCCCGAGACGCACCCACGGACCCTTCCGCTGCAACTCCTGCAAGTTCACCTGCATCCGGACCTGCACCACTCCAGCACCACCCAAGACCAAGACGAGCAACTGCAGCAACCACCTGAAGTGCATCCTGCTCAACACCCGCTCCGTCCACAGACACGCCGTCGAGCTCTGGAACCTGCTCGACACAACCTCACCAGACGTCGCCTTCCTCACGGAAACCTGGATGAATGCCTCGTCAGCGCCCGACATCGCCATCGCCATCCCGGACGGCTACAAGATCATCCGAAGGGACCGCATCAACAACAACACCGGAGGAGGCATTGCCATCATCCACAGGAACACCATCCGCATCACGACCAACACACGACGACACCATCGCACCCACCGAACACCTGCACTTCCAGGTCCACATCAACCCCAAGACCACCCTCAGAGGCACCCTCATCTACAGACCACCGGGACCACGCACACAATTCAGCGAAGACATCGCCCACTTCATCAGCCCGCACGCCCTCCCCTCCGCTGACTACATCCTCCTCGGGGACCTCAACTTCCACCTGGAGAACAACAACGACCGCAACACCACCACCCTGCTGGACAACCTCGCCAACCTCGGACTCAAGCAGCTGGTAACCACCCCCACCCACTACGCCGGACACACACTCGACCCCGTCTTCTCATCCAGCAAGGACATCGCCTTCAGCCACGCCACCGGACTCCACTGGACGGACCACAGCTGCGTCCACTTCAGCTTCAGAAGGACCACGACCCATCATCACCAGCAACAGGTTGCACGCAGAAGCTGGAACAAGATCACAGCCGACCAGATCGCGACCGCCCTGAGCAAGAACCCACCCACCAGCGCAACGAACCCCAGCCAAGCGGCCACCAACCTCACGAAGTGGATCAGCGACTGCGCAGACGACCTCGCCCCCCTGAAGACCCCGCCTAGCAGACCCGGTAGCAAGAAAGCCCCATGGTACACCGACGAACTCAAGAGCTCCAAGAAGAACTGCCGAGCCCTCGAGAGAACCTGGCGCAGAGACCCAACACCGGACAACATGACTGCCCTCAAGCTCGCCACCCGTAAACACCACCAACTCATCCGCACCACCAAGAAAACCGCATTCAAGGAACGACTGGACAACAACGCACACAACAGCAAGGAACTCTTCAACATCGTTAAAGAGCTCTCCAACCCCAACGCCGGAAACAACGACATCACCCCTTCGCAAGACCTCTGCAACTCCCTCGCCTCCTACTTCCACAACAAGATCGCGAACATACATAACAGCTTCAGCTCCCAACCGACGCACGCCACGACCGAACCACCGCCCCCCACCACCACCCTCCGCGCCTGGACCCCGATCACCACCGAAGACACCGTCCGCACAATGAACTCCATCCACTCCGGATCTCCTACCGACCCCTGCCCTCACCACGTCTTCAACAAGGCCGACGCTGTCATCGCACCCCACCTGCGGGACATCATCAGAACCTCCCTCGACACCGCTACCTTCCCGGAGAGCTGGAAGCACGCCGAACTCAGCGCTCTACTAAAGAAGCCATCAGCCGACCCCACCGACCTCAAGAACTACCGCCCAATCTCGCTGCTCCCGTTTCCTGCAAAAGTCATCGAGAAGACCGTCAACAAGCAGCTGGCCACCTTCCTCGAGACGAACGGATCCCTCGACCTCTCACACTCTGGCTTCCGGGCCAACCACAGCACCGAGACCGCCCTGATTGCAGCCACCGATGACATCCGAGCTCTGCTTGACAACGGAGAAACAGCGGCCCTCATCCTCCTAGACCTCTCCATGGCCTTCGACACTGTCTGCCACCGTACACTAGTGCAGCGACTCAGCAACGTCGGAATCCAGGAGAAGGCACTGGAGTGGATCAGCTCCTTCCTCACCGGCAGGAGACAGAGAGTCCGCCTCCCCCCGTTCAGATCTGAAGCCACCGAAGTCATCTGCGGCGTTCCTCAAGGCTCCTCGCTCAGCCCTACCCTCTTCAACATGTACATGAGCCCCCTCGCATACATCGCACGCCAGCACAACCTCAACATCATCTCCTACGCCGATGACACCCAGCTGATTCTCCCCCTCACCAACGACCCCGCCACCGCCAGAGCCAACCTCCACGAAGGGATGAAAGAGGTAGCTGAATGGATGAAGAACAGCCGCCTGAAACTGAATTCGGACAAGACGGAAGTCCTCATCCTGGGAGCCTCACCCTCCGCCTGGTACGACTCCTGGTGGCCCCCCGACCTAGGCAACGCACCCAAACCAACAGACCACGCACGCAACCTGGGCTTCATCCTGGACTCCTCCCTCTCCATGACCAGACAAGTCAACGCCGTCTCCTTGTCGTGCTTCAACATCCTGCGCATGCTACGAAAGATCTTCCGGTGGATCCCCACCGAGACCAGGAAGACGGTCACCCAGGCCCTTGTCACCAGCCGTCTGGACTACGGCAACTCCCTCTACGCCCGCACCACCGCCAAACTCCAGAAAAGACTTCAGCGGATCCAGAACGCCTCAGCACGACTCATCCTGGACATCCCCCGCCGCAGCCACATCTCCGGACACCTGAGAGACCTGCACTGGCTCCCGGTCAACAAAAGAATCACCTTCCGACTCCTCACCCATGCACACAAAGCCCTACACAACCAAGGACCAGGATACCTCAACATCCGCCTCAACTTCTACGCTCCCAAACGCCAGCTTCGATCGACCGGCCACGCCCTCGCCACCGTCCCCCGCATCCGAAGAGCCACCACAGGGGGACGATCCTTCTCCTACCTCGCCGCCAAGACATGGAACTCCCTCCCGACCCACCTCCGCCTGACCCAGGACCACCTCGCCTTCAGGAAGCAACTCAAGACCTGGCTGTTCGAGCAGTAGCGGACCCCCCTCCCCTAGCGCCTTGAGACCCTCTGGGTGAGTAGTGCGCTATATAAATGCTTTGATTGATTGATTGATTGAAATACCAAGTATGTTGAGTGGTACTAGCCAAATAACAAGTATTTACATTGGCACTCGCTAAATACCAAGTATGTACAGTGGTACTCGCTAAATGCCATGTATGTAAAGTGATTCTCGCTAAATACCAAATATGTACAGAGGTACTCGCTAAATACCAAGTGTGTACAGTGTTACTCGCTAAATAACAGGTATGTACAGTGCTGCTCGCTAAATTCCAATTATGTGCAGTGGTACTCTCTAAATACCAATCATGTAGAGTGTTACTAGCTAAGTAACAGGTATGTACAGTGGCACTCGCTAAATAACAAGTATGTACAGAGGCACTCCCTAAATACCAAGTATGTACAGTGGTACTCGCTAAATGCCATGTATGTAAAGTGATTCTCGCAAAATACCAAATATGTACAGTGGTACTCGCTAAATGCCATGTATGTAAAGTGATTCTTGCTAAATACCAAATATGTACAGTGTTAGTCGCTAAATAACAAGTATGTACAGTGGTACTAGCCAAATCCCAAGTATGTACAGTGGTACTCGCTAAATAAAAAGTATGTACAGTGGTACTCATTAAATACCAAGTATGTAGAGTGGTACTAGCTAAATGCCATGTATGTAAAGTGATTCTCGCTAAATACCAAATATGTACAGAGGTACTCGCTAAATACCAAGCCGGGACAGTGTTACTCGCTACATAACAAGTATGTACAGTGTTTCTCGCTAAATTCCAAGTATGTGCAGTGGTACTCGCTAAATACCAAGCATGTAGAGTGTTACTAGCTAAGTAACAAGTATGCACAGTGGTACTCACTAAATAACAAGTATGTACACAGGTACTCGCTAAAGACCAAGTATGTACAGTGGTACTATCTAAATGCCAAGTATGTACAGTGGTACTCGCTAAATGCCATGTATGTACAGTGGTACTCACTAAATACCAGGTATTTACAGAGGTGTTTCCTAAAAACCAAGTATGTTGAGTGGTACTAGCTAAATAACAAGTATTTACATTGCACTCGCTAAATACCAAGTGTGTACAGTGGTACTCGCTAAATGCCATGTATGTACAGTGCTGCTCGCTAAATTCCAATTATGTGCAGTGGTACTCTCTAAATACCAATCATGTAGAGTGTTACTAGCTAAGTAACAGGTATGTACAGTGGCACTCGCTAAATAACAAGTATGTACAGAGGCACTCCCTAAATACCAAGTATGTACAGTGGTACTCGCTAAATGCCATGTATGTAAAGTGATTCTCGCAAAATACCAAATATGTACAGTGGTACTCGCTAAATGCCATGTATGTAAAGTGATTCTCGCTAAATACCAAATATGTACAGTGTTAGTCGCTAAATAAAAAGTATGTGCAGTGGTACTCGCTAAATACCAAGCATGTAGAGTGTTACTAGCTAAGTAACAAGTATGTACAGTGGTACTCACTAAATAATAAGTATGTACAGTGGTACTCGCTAAATAATAAGTATGTACAGTGGTACTAACTAAATAGCAAGAATGTACAGTGGTACTAGCTAAATACCAAGTATGTACAGTGGTACTCGCTAAATACCAGGTATTTACAGAGGTGCTTTCTAAATACCAAGTATGTTGAGTGGTGCTAGCTAAATAACAAGTATGTACAGTGGTACTAGCTAAATAACAAGTATGTACAGTGGAACTTGCTAAATGCCATGTATGTACAGTGGTACTCACTAAATACCAGGTATTTACAGAGGTGCTTGCTAAATACCAAGTATGTTGAGTGGTACTCGCTAAATAACAAGTATTTACATTGGTACTCGCTAAATACCAAGTATGTACAGTGGTACTTGCTAAAGGGCATGTATGTAAAGTGATTCTCGCTAAATACCAAATATGTACAGAGGTACTCGCTAAATACCAAGTATGTACAGTGTTGCTCGCTAAATTCCAAGTATGTGCCGTGGTACTCGCTAAATACCAAGCATGTAGAGTGTTAGTAGCTAAGTAACAAGTATGTACAGTGGTACTCGCTAAATAATAAGTATGTACAGTGGTACTCACTAAATACCAGGTATTTACAGAGGTGCTTGCTAAATACCAAGTATGTTAAGTGGTACTCGCTAAATAATTAGTATGTACAGTGGTACTAGCTAAATAACAAGTATATACAGTGGTACTAGCTAAATACCAAGTATGTACACTGGTACTCGCTAAATACAAGGTATTTACAGAGGTGCTTGCTAAATACCAAGTATGTTGAGTGGTACTAGCTAAATACCAAGTATCTACAGTGGTACTCGCTAAATAATAAGTATGTACAGTGGTACTTGCTAAATAATAAGTATGTACAGTGGTACTAGCTAAATAACAAGTATGTACAGTGGTACTTGCTAAATGCCATGTATGTAAAGTGATTCTCGCTAAATACCAAATATGTGCAGTGGTAATCGCTAAATACCAAGCATGTAGAGTGTTACTAGCTAAGTAACAAGTATGCACAGAGGTACTCACTAAATACCAAGTATGTACAGAGGTACTCGCTAAAGACCAAGTATGTACAGTGGTACTATCTAAATGGCAACTATGTACAGTGGTACTCGCTAAATAGCAACTATGTACAGTGGTACTCACTAAATGCTATGTATGTACAGTGGTACTCACTAAATACCAGGTATTTACAGAGGTGCTTGCTAAATACCAAGTATGTTGAGTGGTACTAGCCAAATAACAAGTATTTACATTGGCACTCGCTAAATACCAAGTATGTACAGTGGTACTCGCTAAATGCCATGTATGTAAAGTGATTCTCGCTAAATACCAAATATGTACAGAGGTACTCGCTAAATACCAAGTATGTACAGTGTTACTCGCTAAATAACAAGTATGTACAGTGCTGCTCGCTAAATTCCAATTATGTGCAGTGGTACTCTCTAAATACCAATCATGTAGAGTGTTACTAGCTAAGTAACAAGTATGTACAGAGGCACTCCCTAAATTCCAAGTATGTACAGTGGTACTCGCTAAATGCCATGTATGTAAAGTGATTCTCGCTAAATACCAAATATGTACAGTAGTATTTGCTAAATGCCATGTATATAAAGTGATTCTCGCTAAATACCAAATATGTACAGTGTTAGTCGCTAAATAACAAGTATGTACAGTGTTGCTCGCTAAATTCCAAGTATGTGCAGTGGTACTCACAAAATACCAAGCATGTAGACTGTTACTAGCTAAGTAACAAGTATGTACAGTCGTACTCGCTAACTAACAAGTATGTACAGAGGTACTCGCTAAATACCAAGTATGTACAGTAGTACTATCTAAATACCAAGTCTGTACAGTGGTACTCGCTAAATAAAAAGTATGTACAGTGGTACTAGCTAAATGCCATGTATGTACAGTGGTACTTGCTAAATACGAGGTATTTACTCAGGTGCTTGCTAAATACCAAATATGTTGAGTGGTACTAGCTGAATAACAATTATGTACAGTGGTACTCGCTAAATAACAAGTATGTACAGTGGTACTAGCTAAATAACAAGTATTTACATTGGTACTAGCTAAATACTAAGTATGTACAGAGGTACTAGCTAAATACCAATTATGTATAGTGGTACTTGCTAAATAACAAGTATGTACAGTGGTACTAGCTAAATACCAAGTATGTACAGTGGTACTCGCTAAATAAAAATATGTACGTTGGTACTCATTAAATACCAAGTATGTAGAGTGGTACTAGCTAAATAACAAGTATTTATATTGGTACTCGCTAAATACCAAGTATGTACAGTGGTACTCGCTAAATGCCATGTATGTAAAGTGATTCTCGCCTAATACCAAATATGTACAGAGGTACTCGCTAAATACCAAGCCGGGACAGTGTTACTCGCTAAATAACAAGTATGTACAGTGTTTCTCGCTAAATTCCAAGTATGTGCAGTGGTACTCGCTAAATACCAAGCATGTAGAGTGTTACTAGCTAAGTAACAAGTATTAACAGTGGCACTCGCTAAATAACAACTATGTACAGAGGCACTCCCTAAAATCCAAGTATGTACAGTGGTACTCGCTAAATGCCATGTATGTAAAGTGATTCTCGCTAAATACCAAATATGTACAGTAGTACTCGCTAAATGCCATGTATATAAAGTGATTCTCGCTAAATACCAAATATTTACAGTGTTAGTCGCTAAATAACCAGTATGTACAGTGTTGCTCGCTAAATTCCAAGTATGTGCAGTGGTACTCACAAAATACCAAGCATGTAGACTGTTACTAGCTAAGTAACAAGTATGTACAGTCGTACTCGCTAACTAACAAGTATGTACAGAGGTACTCGCTAAATACCAAGTATGTACAGTAGTACTATCTAAATGCCAAGTCTGTACAGTGGTACTCGCTAAATAAAAAGTATGTACAGTGGTACTAGCTAAATGCCATGTATGTACAGTGGTACTTGCTAAATACGAGGTATTTACACAGGTGCTTGCTAAATACCAAATATGTTGAGTGGTACTAGCTGAATAACAATTATGTACAGTGGTACTCGCTAAATAACAAGTATGTACAGTGGTACTAGCTAAATAACAAGTATTTACATTGGTACTAGCTAAATACGTAGTATGTACAGAGGTACTAGCTAAATACCAATTATGTATAGTGGTACTCGCTAAATAACAAGTATGTACAGTGGTACTCGCTAAATAACAAGTATGTACAGTGCTACTAGCTAAATACCAAGTATGTACAGTGGTACTCGCTAAATAAAAATATGTACATTGGTACTCATTAAATACCAAGTATGTAGAGTGGTACTAGCTAAATAACAAGTATTTATATTGGTACTCGCTAAATAGCAAGTATGTACAGTGGTACTCGCTAAATGCCATGTATGTAAAGTGATTCTCGCTAAATGCCAAATATGTACAGAGGTACTCGCTAAATACCAAGCCGGGACAGTGTTACTCGCTAAATAACAAGTATGTACAGTGTTTCTCGCTAAATTCCAAGTATGTGCAGTGGTACTCGCTAAATACCAAGCATGTAGAGTGTTACTAGCTAAGTAACAAGTATGCACAGTGGTACTCACTAAATAACAAGTATGTACAGAGGTACTCGCTAAAGACCAAGTATGTACAGTGGTACTATCTAAATGCCAAGTATGTACAGTGATACTCGCTAAATAGCAGGTATGTAAAGTGGTACTCACTAAATGCTATGTATGTACAGTAGTACTCACTAAATACCAGGTATTTACAGAGGTGTTTCCTAAAAACCAAGTATGTTGTGTGGCACTCGCTAAATAACAAGTATGTACAGAGGCACTCCCTAAATACCAAGTATGTACAGTGGTACTCGCTAAATGCCATGTATGTAAAGTGATTCTCGCAAAATACCAAATATGTACAGTGGTACTCGCTAAATGCCATGTATGTAAAGTGATTCTCGCTAAATACCAAATATGTACAGTGTTAGTCGCTAATTAACAAGTATGTACAGTGTTGCTCGCTAAATAACAAGTATGTACAGTGGTACTAGCCAAATACCAAGTATGTACAGTGGTACTCGCTAAATAAAAAGTATGTACAGTGGTACTCATTAAATACCAAGTATGTAAAGTGGTACTAGCTAAATAACAAGTATTTATATTGGTACTCGCTAAATACCAAGTATGTACAGTGGTACTCGCTAAATGCCATGTATGTAAAGTGATTCTCGCTAAATACCAAATATGTACAGAGGTACTCGCTAAATACCAAGCCGGGACAGTGTTACTCGCTAAATAACAAGTATGTACAGTGTTTCTCGCTAAATTCCAAGTATGTGCAGTGGTACTCGCTAAATACCAAGCATTTAGAGTGTTACTAGCTAAGTAACAAGTAAGCACAGTGGTACTCACTAAATAACAAGTATGTACAGAGGTACACGCTAAAGACCAAGTATGTACAGTGGTACTATCTAAATGCCAAGTATGTACAGTGGTACTCGCTAAATAGCAAGTATGTACAGTGGTACTCACTAAATGCTATGTATGTACAGTGGTACTCACTAAATACCAGGTATTTACAGAGGTGTTTCCTAAAAACCAAGTATGTTGAGTGGCACTAGCTAAATAACAAGTATTTACATTGCACTCGCTAAATACCAAGTGTGTACAGTGGTACTCGGTAAATGCCATGTATGTAAAGTGATTCTCGCTAAATATCAAATATGTACTGAGGTACTCGCTAAATACCAAGTATGTACAGTGTTACTCGCTAAATAACAAATATGTACAGTGGTACTCGCTAAATGCCATGTATGTACAGTGCTACTCACTAAATACCAGGTATTTACAGAGGTGCTTGCTAAATACCAAGTATGTTGAGTGGTACTCGCTAAATAACAAGTATTTACATTGGTACTCGCTAAAAACCAAGTATGTACAGTGGTACTTGCTAAATGGCATGTATGTAAAGTGATTCTCGCTAAATACCAAATATGTACAGAGGTACTCGCTAAATACCAAGTATGTACAGTGTTGCTCGCTAAATTCCAAGTATGTGCCGTGGTACTCGCTAAATACCAAGCATGTAGAGTGTTAGTAGCTAAGTAACAAGTATGTACAGTGGTACTCGCTAAATAATAAGTATGTACAGTGGTACTCGCTAAATACCAAGTATGTACAGTGGCACTCGCTAAATAACAAGTATGTACAGAGGTACTCGCTAAATACCAAGTATGTTGAGTGGTACTCGCTAAATACCAAGTATGTACATTCGTACTAGATGATTACCAAGTATGTACATTGGTACTCGCTAAATACCAAGTATGTACAGGGGTACTCGATAAATGCCAAGTATGTAGAGTTGTACTAGCTAAATGACAAGTATGTACAGTGGTACTCACTAAATAATAAGTATGTACAGTGGTACTCGCTAAATAATAAGTATGTACAGTGGTACTAACTAAATAGCAAGAATGTATAGTGGTACTAGCTAAATACCAAGTATGTACAGTGGTACTCGCTAAATACCAGGTATTTACAGAGGTGCTTTCTAAATACCAAGTATGTTGAGTGGTGCTAGCTAAATAACAAGTATGTACAGTGGTACTAGCTAAATAACAAGTATGTACAGTGGAACTTGCTAAATGCCATGTATGTAAAGTGATTCTCGCTAAATACCAAATATGTACAGAGGTACTCGCTAAATACCAAGTATGTACTGTGTTTCTCGCTAAATTCCAACTATGGGCAGTGGTACTCGCTAAATACCAAGCATGTAGAGTGTTACTAGCTAAGTAACAAGTATGTACAGTGGTACTCGCTAAATAACACGTATGTACATAGGTACTCGCTAAATGCCATGTATGTACAGTGGTACTCACTAATACCAGGTATTTACAGACGTGCTTCATAAATACCAATTATGTTGAGTGGTACTAGCTAAATAACAAGTATTTACATTGGTACTCGCTAAATACCAAGTATGTACAGTGGTACTCGCTAAATGCCATGTATGTAAAGTAATTCTCGCTAAATACCAAATATGTACAGAGGTACTCGCTAAATACCAAGTATGTACAGTGTTACTCGCTAAGTAACAAGTATGTACAGTGGTACTCGCTAAATGCCATGTATGTACAGTGGTACTCACTAATACCAGGTATTTACAGACGTGCTTCATAAATACCAAGTATGTTAAGTGGTACTAGCTAAATAACAAATATTTACATTGGTACTCGCTAAATACCAAGTATGTACAGTGGTACTCGCTAAATGCCATGTATGTAAAGTGATTCTAGCTAAATACCAAATATGTACAGAGGTACTCGCTAAATACCAAGTATGTACAGTGTTACTCGCTAAATAACAAGTATGTACAGTGGTACTCGCTAAATGCCATGTATGTACAGTGGTACTCACTAAATACCCGGTTTTTACAGAGGTGCTTGCTAAATACCAAGTATGTTGAGTGGTACTCGCTAAATAATAAGTATGTACAGTGGTACTAGCTAAAAAACAAGTATATACAGTGGTACTAGCTAAATACCAAGTATGTACAGTGGTACTCGCTAAATACCAGGTATTTACAGAGGTGCTTGCTAAATACCAAGTATGTTGAGTGGTACTAGCTAAATAACAAGTATGTACAGTGGTACTCGCTAAATAATAAGTATGTACAGTGGTACTCGCTAAATAATGAGTATGTACAGTGGTACTAGCTGAATAACAAGTATGTACAGTGGTACTTGCTAAATGCCATGTATGTAAAGTGATTCTCGCTAAATACCAAATATGTGCAGTGGTACTCGCTAAATACCAAGCATGTAGAGTGTTACTCTAAGTAACAAGTATGCACAGTGGTACTCACTAAATAACAAGTATGTACAGAGGTACTCGCTAAAGACCAAGTATGTACAGTGGTACTATCTAAATGGCAAGTATGTACAGTGGTACTCGCTAAATAGCAACTATGTACAGTGGTACTCACTAAATGCTATGTATGTACAGTGGTACTCACTAAATACCAGGTATTTACAGAGGTGCGTGGGGGTGACCTGGGCCGGTCACCCCCACGCACCTCGCACACTCCTCGTGAGTGCGACCAGGCTGCCCCTCGCTCCTTCCAGTGCCGCCGCTGCCCGCAGCCGGGACCCTGCCAGCTGTACCCGCTGATTGCTGCCCTTGCCCCGCCTGCGCCGCGCTGTTACCGCGTTCCTCCTCTCTCCCCTTGTGCTTCGGCTCCTGGTAAGATTGTACCTCTGTAACTCCGTCGCTGTTTCCCCCGGTGTACTGATAGCCCCCTGTTTTATTTTCTGTATCCCCGCTCTGGTTCAGTATTGTAGTTTTGTCAGCCCCCTGTTTTATTTTTGTATCCCCGTTCTGTTAGTACTGTAATATTGTCCCCCTGTGCTTTCTGCGCCCCCGGCCCCTGCCGCACTTCCCGCCACCTCCCCGCTCCCCGCCCCTCTCCTCTGCAGCCCTCCCCATTCGCCACTGCGCTCCCCGCCTCCCAGCTGCCCCTCCCTCCCACTGGACCATATGGGATGAGGCGGGCGAGGCGCTGTGCAGTGACCTCTGTCCCTCTGGGCCGGTCACCCCCACGCACCTCGCACACTCCTCGTGAGTGCGACCAGGCTGCCCCTCGCTCCTTCCAGTGCCGCCGCTGCCCGCAGCCGGGACCCTGCCAGCTGTACCCGCTGTTTGCTGCCCTTGCCCCGCCTGCGCCGCGCTGTTACCGCGTTCCTCCTCTCTACCCTTGTGCTTCGGCTCCTGGTAAGATTGTACCTCTGTAACTCCGTCGCTGTTTCCCCCGGTGTACTGCTAGCCCCCTGTTTTATTTTCTGTATCCCCGCTCTGGTTCAGTATTGTAGTTTTGTCAGCCCCCTGTTTTATTTTTGTATCCCCGTTCTGTTAGTACTGTAATATTGTCCCCCCGTGCTTTCGGTGCCCCCGGCCCCTGCCGCGCTTCCCGCCACCTCCCTGCTCCCCGCCCCTCTCCTCTGCAGCCCTCCCCATTCGCCGCCCGCTCCCCGCCTCCCAGCTGCCCCTCCCTCCCACTGGACCATATGGGACGAGGTGGGCGAGGCGCTGTGCAGTGACCTCTGTCCCTCTGGGCCGGTCACCCCCACGCACCTCGCACACTCCTCGTGAGTGCGACCAGGCTCCCCTCGCTCCTTCCAGTGCCGCCGCTGCCCGCAGCCGGGACCCTGCCAGCTGTACCCGCTGATTGCTGCCCTTGCCCCGTCTGCGCCGCACTGTTACCGCGTTCCTCCTCTCTCCCCTTGTGCTTCGGCTCCTGGTAAGATTGTACCTCTGTAACTCCGTCGCTGATTCCCCCGGTGTACTGCTAGTCCCCTGTTTTATTTTCTGTATCCCCGCTCTGGTTCAGTATTGTAGTTTTGTCAGCCCCCTGTTTTATTTTTGTATCCCCGCTCTGTTAGTACTGTAATATTGTCCCCCTGTGCTTTCGGCGCCCCCGGCCCCTGCCGCGATTCCCGCCACCTCCCCGCTCCCCGCCCCTCTCCTCTGCAGCCCTCCCCATTCGCCGCCCCGCTCCCCGCCTCCCAGCTGCCCCTCCCTCCCACTGGACCATATGGGACGAGGCGGGCGAGGCTCTGTGCAGTGACCTCTGTCCCTCTGGGCCGGTCACCCCCACGCACCTCGCACACTCCTTGTGAGTGCGACCAGGCTGCCCCTAGCTCCTTCCAGTGCCGCCGCTGCCCGCAGCCGGGACCCTGCCAGCTGTACCCGCTGTTTGCTGCCCTTGCCCCGCCTGCGCCGCGCTGTTACCGCGTTCCTCCTCTCTCCCCTTGTGCTTCGGCTCCTGGTAAGATTGTACCTCTGTAACCTTGTCGCTGTTTCCCCCGGTGTACTGCTAGCCCCCTGTTTTATTTTCTGTATCCCCGCTCTGGTTCAGTATTGTAGTTTTGTCAGCCCCCTGTTTTATTTTTGTATCCCCGTTCTGTTAGTACTGTAATATTGTCCCCCTGTGCTTTCGGCGCCCCCGGCCCCTGCCGCGCTTCCCGCCACCTCCGCGCTCCCCGCCCCTCTCCTCTGCAGCCCTCCCCATTCGCCGCCCCGCTCCCTGCCTCCCAGCTGCCCCTCCCTCGCCCCGCCCTCCCACTCTCCACACATGGCAGAGTGGCCCAAGCGCAGCGTGCACGCGCAGCGGGCGTGCCGAATGAGCGCCGAAGGTGCGCCAAAGGTAAGCCCGTCTGCGCCCGTCCGCGCCTGGACCGCGCCCAGCGCCAGGACCCCTGGCCCCCGCAGACCCCAGCCCACCCGCCGGACGTACGACGCCGCCACCCTCAACGCACTCAACGCTGGTCGAATCCCAGGATGCTACCGAGCCACCCCGAGACGCACCCACGGACCCCTCCGCTGCAACTCCTGCAAGTTCACCTGCATCCGGACCTGCACCACTCCAGCACCACCCAAGACCAAGACGAGCAACTGCAGCAACCACCTTAAGTGCATCCTGCTCAACACCCGCTCCGTCCACAGACATGCTGTCGAGCTCTGGAACCTGCTCGACACAACCTCACCAGACATTGCCTTCCTCACGGAAACCTGGATGAATGCCTCGTCAGCGCCCGACATCGCCATCGCCATCCCGGACGGCTACAAGATCATCCGAAGGGACCGCATCAACAACAACACCGGAGGAGGCATTGCCATCATCCACAGGAACACCATCCACATCACGACCAACACACGACGACACCATCGCACCCGCCGAACACCTGCACTTCCAGGTCCACATCAACCCCAAGACCACCCTCAGAGGCACCCTCATCTACAGACCCCCGGGACCACGCACACAATTCAGCGAAGACATCGCCCACTTCATCAGCCCGCACGCACTCCCCTCCGCTGACTACATCCTCCTCGGGGACCTCAACTTCCACCTGGAGAACAACAACGACAGCAACACCACCACCCTGCTGGACAACCTCGCCAACCTCGGACTCAAGCAGCTGGTAACCACCCCCACCCACTACGCCGGACACACACTCGACCCCGTCTTCTCATCCAGCAAGGACATCGCCTTCAGCCACGCCACCGGACTCCACTGGACGGACCACAGCTGCGTCCACTTCAGCTTCAGAAGGACCACGACCCACCATCACCAGCAACAGGT
Organism: Triturus cristatus; assembly: GCF_964204655.1. Lineage (NCBI taxonomy): Eukaryota > Metazoa > Chordata > Amphibia > Caudata > Salamandridae > Triturus > Triturus cristatus. The sequence goes on along the minus strand of NC_140594.1, from coordinate 2,554,313 downwards.
TGCACGCAGAAGCTGGAACAAGATCACAGCCGACCAGATCGCGACTGCCCTGAGCAAGAACCCACCCACCAGCGCAACGAACCCCAGCCAAGCGGCCACCAACCTCACGAAGTGGATCAGCGACTGCGCAGACGACCTCGCCCCCCTGAAGACCCCGCCTAGCAGACCCGGTAGCAAGAAAGCCCCATGGTACACCGACGAACTCAAGAGCTCCAAGAAGTACTGCCGAGCCCTCGAGAGAACCTGGCGCAGAGACCCAACACCGGACAACATGACTGCCCTCAAGCTCGCCACCCGTAAACACCACCAACTCATCCGCACCACCAAGAAAACCGCATTCAAGGAACGACTGGACAACAACGCACACAACAGCAAGGAACTCTTCAACATCGTTAAAGAGCTCTCCAACCCCAACGCTGGAAACAACAACATCACCCCTTCGCAAGACCTCTGCAACTCCCTCGCCTCCTACTTCCACAACAAGATCGCGAACATACACAACAGCTTCAGCTCCCAACCGACGCACGCCACGACCGAACCACCGCCCCCCACCGCGCCTGGACCCCGATCAGCACCGAAGACACCGTCCGCACAATGAACTCCATCCACTCCGGATCTCCTACCGACCCCTGCCCTCACCACGTCTTCAACAAGGCCGACGCTGTCATCGCACCCCACCTGCGGGACATCATCAGCACCTCCCTCGACACCGCTACCTTCCCGGAGAGCTGGAAGCACGCCGAACTCAGCGCTCTACTAAAGAAGCCATCAGCCGACCCCACCGACCTCAAGAACTACCGCCCCATCTCGCTGCTCCCGTTTCCTGCAAAAGTCATCGAGAAGACCGTCAACAAGCAGCTGGCCACCTTCCTCGAGACAAACGGATCCCTCGACCTCTCGCACTCTGGCTTCCGGGCCAACCACAGCACCGAGACCGCCCTGATCGCAGCCACCGATGACATCCGAGCTCTGCTTGACAATGGAGAAACAGCGGCCCTCATCCTCCTAGACCTCTCCGCGGCCTTCGACACTGTCTGCCACCGTACACTAGTGCAGCGACTCAGCAACGTCGGAATCCAGGAGAAGGCACTGGAGTGGATCATCTCCTTCCTCGCCGGCAGGAGACAGAGAGTCCGCCTCCCCCCGTTCAGATCTGAAGCCACCGAAGTCATCTGCGGCGTTCCTCAAGGCTCCTCGCTCAGCCCTACCCTCTTCAACATGTACATGAGCCCCCTCTCATACATCGCACGCCAGCACAACCTCAACATCATCTCCTACGCCGACGACACCCAGCTGATTCTCTCACCAACGACCCCGCCACCGCCAGAGCCAACCTCCACGAAGGGATGAAAGAGGTAGCCGAATGGATGAAGAACAGCCGCCTGAAACTGAATTCGGACAAGACGGAAGTCCTCATCCTGGGAGCCTCACCCTCCGCCTGGGACGACTCCTGGTGGCCCCCCGCCCTAGGCAACGCACCCAAACCAACAGACCACACACGCAACCTGGGCTTCATCCTGGACTCCTCCCTCTCCATGACCAGACAAGTCAACGCCGTCTCCTCGTCGTGCTTCAACATCCTGCGCATACTACGAAAGATCTTCCGGTGGATCCCCACCGAGACCAGGATGACGGTCACCCAGGCCCTTGTCACCAGCCGTCTGGACTACGGCAACTCCCTCTACGCCGGCACCACCGCCAAACTCCAGAAAAGACTTCAGCGGATCCAGAACGCCTCAGCACGACTCATCCTGGACATCCCCCGCCGCAGCCACATCTCCGGACACCTGAGAGACCTGCACTGGCTCCCGGTCAACAAAAGAATCACCTTCCGACTCCTCACCCACGCACACAAAGCCCTACACAACCAAGGACCAGGATACCTCAACAGCCGCCTCAACTTCTACGCTCCCAAACGCCAGCTTCGATCGACCGGCCACGCCCTCGCCACCGTCCCCCGCATCCGAAGAGCCACCACAGGGGGACGATCCTTCTCCTACCTCGCCGCCAAGACATGGAACTCCCTCCCGACCCACCTCCGCCTGACCCAGGACCACCTTGCCTTCAGGAAGCAACTCAAGACCTGGCTGTTCGAGCAGTAGCGGACCCCCCTCCCCTAGCGCCTTGAGACCCTCTGGGTGAGTAGTGCGCTATATAAATGCTTTGATTGATTGATTGATTGAAATACCAAGTATGTTGAGTGGTACTAGCCAAATAACAAGTATTTACATTGGCACTCGCTAAATACCAAGTATGTACAGTGGTACTCGCTAAATGCCATGTATGTAAAGTGATTCTCGCTAAATACCAAATATGTACAGAGGTACTCGCTAAATACCAAGTATGTACAGTGTTACTCGCTAAATAACAAGTATGTACAGTGCTGCTCGCTAAATTCCAATTATGTGCAGTGGTACTCTCTAAATACCAATCATGTAGAGTGTTACTAGCTAAGTAACAAGTATGTACAGTGGCACTCGCTAAATAACAAGTATGTACAGAGGCACTCCCTAAATACCAAGTATGTACAGTGGTACTCGCTAAATGCCATGTATGTAAAGTGATTCTCGCTAAATACCAAATGTGTACAGTAGTACTCGCTAAATGCCATGTATATAAAGTGATTTTCGCTAAATACCAAATATGTACAGTGTTAGTCGCTAAATAACAAGTATGTACAGTGTTGCTCGCTAAATTCCAAGTATGTGCAGTGGTACTCACAAAATACCAAGCATGTAGACTGTTACTAGCTAAGTAACAAGTATGTACAGTCGTACTCGCTAACTAACAAGTATGTACAGAGGTACTCGCTAAATACCAAGTATGTACAGTAGTACTATCTAAATGCCAAGTCTGTACAGTGGTACTAGCTAAATAAAAAGTATGTACAGTGGTACTAGCTAAATAACAAGTATTTACATTGGTACTAGCTAAATACGAAGTATGTACAGAGGTACTAGCTAAATACCAATTATGTATAGTGGTACTCGCTAAATAACAAGTATGTACAGTGGTACTCGCTAAATAACAAGTATGTACAGTGGTACTAGCTAAATACCAAGTATGTACAGTGGTACTCGCTAAATAAAAATATGTACATTGGTACTCATTAAATACCAAGTATGTAGAGTGGTACTAGCTAAATAACAAGTATTTATATTGGTACTCGTTAAATGCCATGTATGTAAATTGATTCTCGCTAAATACGAAATATGTACAGAGGTACTCGCTAAATACCAAGCCGGGACAGTGTTACTCGCTAAATAACAGGTATGTACAGTGTTTCTCGCTAAATTCCAAGTATGTGCCGTGGTACTCGCTAAATACCAAGCATGTAGAGTGTTAGTAGCTAAGTAACAAGTATGTACAGTGGTACTCGCTAAATAATAAGTATGTACAGTGGTACTCGCTAAATACCAAGTATGTACAGTGGTACTCGCTAAATAACAAGTATGTACAGGGGCACTCGCTAACTAACAAGTATGTACAGAGGTACTAGCTAAATACCAAGTATGTTGAATGGTACTCGCTAAATACCAAGTATGTACAGTCATACTAGATGATTACTAGTATGTACATTGGTACCCGCTAAATACCAAGTATGTACAGGGGTACTCGCTAAATGCCAAGTATGTAGAGTGGTACTAGCTAAATGACAAGTATGTACAGTGGTACTCACTAAATAATAATTATGTACAGTGATACTCGCTAAATAATAAGTATGTACAGTGGTACTAGCTAAATAACAAGTACGTACAGTGGTACTAGCTAAATACCAAGTATGTACAGTGGTACTCGTTAAATGCCATGTATGTACAGTGGTACTCGCTAAATACCAGGTATTTACAGAGGTGATTGCTAAATACCAAGTATGTTGAGTGGTAGTAGCTAAATACCAATTATGTACAGTGGTACTCGCTAAATAAAAAGTATGTACAGTGGTACTCGCTAAATACCAAGTATGTAGAGTGGTACTAGCTAAATACTAAGTACGTACATTGGTACTAGCTAAATACCATGTATGTACAGTGGTACAAGATAAATACCAAGTATGTACAGTGGTACTCGCTAAATGCCATGTATGTAAAGTGATTCTCGCTAAATACCAAATATGTACAGAGGTACTCGCTAAATACCAAGTATGTACAGTGTTGCTCGCTAAATTCCAACTATGTGCAGTGGTACTCGCTAAATAGCAAGTATGTACAGTGGTACTAGCTAAATACCAAGTATGTACAGTGGTACTCGCTAAATACCAGGTATTTACAGAGGTGCTTGCTAAATACCAAGTATGTTGAGTGGTACTAGCTAAATAACAAGTATGCACAGTGGTACTCGCTAAATAATAAGTATGTACAGTGGTACTAGCTAAATAACAAGTATGTACAGTGGTACTTGCTAAATGGCATGTATGTAAAGTGATTCTCGCTAAATACCAAATATGTACAGAGGTACTCGCTAAATACCAAGTATGTACAGTGTTGCTCGCTAAATTCCAAGTATGTGCCGTGGTACTCGCTAAATACCAAGCATGTAGAGTGTTAGTAGCTAAGTAACAAGTATGTGCAGTGGTACTCGCTAAATAATAAGTATGTACAGTGGTACTCACTAAATACCAGGTATTTACAGAGGTGCTTGCTAAATACCAAGTATGTTGAGTGGTACTCGCTAAATAATAAGTATGTACAGTGGTACTAGCTAAATAACAAGTATATACAGTGGTACTAGCTAAATACCAAGTATGTACAGTGGTACTCGCTAAATACCGGGTATTTACAGAGGTGCTTGCTAAATACCAAGTATGTTGAGTGGTACTAGGTAAATAACAAGTATGTACAGTGGTACTCGCTAAATAATAAGTATGTACAGTGGTACTAGCTAAATAACAAGTATGTACAGTGGTACTTGCTAAATGCCATGTATGTAAAGTGATTCTCGCTAAATACCAAATATGTGCAGTGGTACTCGCTAAATACCAAGCATGTAGAGTGTTACTAGCTAAGTAACAAGTATGCACAGAGGTACTCACTAAATAAAAAGTATGTACAGAGGTACTCGCTAAAGACCAAGTATGTACAGTGGTACTATCTAAATGGCAAGTATGTACAGTGGTACTCGCTAAATAGCAACTATGTACAGTGGTACTCACTAAATGCTATGTATGTACAGTGGTACTCACTAAATACCAGGTATTTACAGAGGTGCTTGCTAAATACCAAGTATGTTGAGTGGTACTAGCCAAATAACAAGTATTTACATTGGCACTCGCTAAATACCAAGTATGTACAGTGGTACTCGCTAAATGCCATGTATGTAAAGTGATTCTCGATAAATACCAAATATGTACAGAGGTACTCGCTAAATACCAAGTATGTTCAGTGTTTTTTTTTTGATTAACAAGTTTTTATTGTTTTGCGTGAAACAACAGAAAAAACATTGAGCCTGACGAACCACCAAGTTACAAGCACGTGACATAAAAGCATACCATCCGCCCGCCCCCACCCGAAGCTCCCCCGCCACCCCCCCAGACCACAGAATCAGAACACATTGCCCAGCCATTTCCCCCAGACCCTACGGTATTTTTTAAGACAGCCCCTCGCCTGATAAAGGGTTCGCTCCTGTGCCGCACACCAGTCCACTCCCGTGCTCCATTTGGCCAAGCTAGGTGGTTGTGGGTGCTTCCAAGCCGCTGCTATATCCCTTTTCGCCACCATGAATGCAGTCATGAGGAATAGCTTCTCTGCGCGCGTGCCGTCCAGGCCCTCAGTGATGCCCAGAAGGGTGTGCCGAGGGTTATGTGGCACCACCCATCCCAATACCTCCGTAAGATCTGCCGCTATGCCCCCCCAGTAACCCCCCAAGTCCGGACAAGACCACACCATGTGGATGAAATCAGCTGGGTCACAACCGCAGCGGGGGCAAGCTGCCACAGCGGAGAGGCCCGCCCGGTGTAGACGAGCCGGTGTGAGGTAGGCTGTATGCAGGTAAAAAATTTGGATAAGCCTCAGTTTGGCGGAGGCAGTCACCAGCCTGGGGGCCATAAGGGCGTCCCGCCAGTCAACCTCGTCCAGTGGACCCACCCATTCCTCCCATCGTGCCTTCAAGCCCTCCCGGACCATGGGGGTATTGTTAATAAGGGAACGATGTATTCGGGAGATGCCCCCCCGCCCCAGGTTACCCAGCAGGACCTGAGCCTCCGGGGGGGCTGTGATCCGGCAGCCTAATGTCCAGAGGGGTGTAGAGGCGTATGGCGTGCCGCAGTTGAAGGTACCTGTAAAATTGAGAGGAGTGAAGGGAGAAGCGCGCCTGCAGTTCCGAGTATGAGCACATGCGTCCCCCCCGCCAGACGTCCCCCAGCTGGGAGACGCCGAGCAGGTCCCAGGACCTGAAACCCTCCAGGCCCGCAACGTCCCGCATCCACGTCCCATGCCAAAGGGGAGTGGCACGAGTCAGTCTCCCGGTCCACCGGGTGTGGCGAAGCGCCGCCCGCCAAGCCAGGAAGACCGCCTTAGTGATGTCTGGGCAGGAGGCGGGGACGGGGGCACCGTACAGGCGGTCTTGAATGCAGGAGAAACCCAGGTCCCCTAATTCCACCCTATAGGCCGGATCGGACCATCCCCCCCCAAACCAGTCGTGGATGACCAGAAGACGGGTGGCCAATTAATAGAGGTAGAGATTGGTCATGCCCAGCCCCCCATCAAAGGTGGGCAGGCGACAGGTCGACAGGGCCAGCCGCGGTCTCCCACCACCCCAAAGAAACCTGGTCGCCAACCCATCCAGCTCGCGAAACCAAGGCCGTGGGAAGGACACAGGAGTGTTTTGCAGTACATAAAGAAACCGGGGGAGAATCATCATTTTGTATAGTGCTACCCTCCCCAGCGGATTGAGCGGGAGCGATTGCCATCGCGCCAGATCGACCTTGGCCTTCTTGACCAGGGGGGTCACGTTAAGAGCCCAGCTCAGTTCCGGGAGAAGGGAGACCCAAATGCCCAGATATTTGAAGGACAACCGACGGAGGGGAATCGCATCCTGCCAATCAAAACACTCCCAGGAGGGGTGTAGGGGCACAAGAACCGACTTCCGCGGGTTTAAGTAGAGGCCGGACGCGCGGCCAAAGCGGCCTAGGAGATAGAGCTCACGGGGGCCTGAACACGCCGTGTCACTAAGGTACAGTAGAACGTCGTCCGCATAGAGGGCTATCCTGTCCGATGGTAGACCCGGCCACTCCCAGCCCCGAAGGAGAGGATCCGCTCGGATCAAGACAGCAAGGGGTTCCATTGCGAGAGCAAAGAGGAGGGGCGACAGCGGGCACCCCTGCCGTGTTCCCCGTCCGATCCGAAATGGTCTCGACAGTGCCCCGTTGACCAACACTCTGGCGCGGGGGCGCGCGTAAAGGACTCGCACCATGCCAACAAACTTGGGGCCGAAACCCATGTGGGTCAGGACCTCAAAGAGGTAGGCCCACCCGACCGAGTCAAAGGCCTTCTCAAAATCAGCGAGCAGGAGAGTGAGATATGGAGATAGGCGGTGGCGGTGAGCCAAGGCCACGTGAAGGCGACGAAGGCAGTGGCGAGTGCCCCGGTCCGGCATAAAGCCGCATTGGTCCGAATGCACCAAGTCCGCCAAGAAGGGCCGGAGCCTTTGGGCCAGGACCGCCGCGTAAAGTTTAATATCTGTATTAATAAGGGAGATCGGCCGGTAGGCCGACCTATCACGAGGAGGCGGCGTGGACTTGGGCAGGACCACAATTGTGGCAATGTCGGCTTCCGGCGGGAAGGAGCCTTGCTCGACCGCTTCCGCGTAGAGAGCACCCAACCGCGGCACCAGGTGTTCTTTATAGGTGGCGTAAAACTCCTGGGGAAAGCCGTCAGGTCCCGGGGTCTTCCCGGCGGACGTGCGCCCTATCGCATCGCCAATCTCCTCAGGAGAGATGGGGACCTCCAGACCCTCCCAATCACCCGACCGAAGACGGGGAAGCCGCTGGCCACTGGCGGCAAGCAATGAAGCCAGGGAGAGGTCCGCCGCTCGGGCCCGATAGAGCTGTGAGTAATATTGAGCGAAGGCATCCGCTATGGCCACGGAACTGGAGTGGACCAGGCCGTCAGAGTCGGCCACTGCCGGGATAATGCGCGATGCCCTGGGATAGGTAGCCAGCCGATGCAGGAGCGCACCATTCTTGTCGCCCCACCCATATACCCGTGCCACCGAGGATTGCCAGAGGAGCCGAGCCGCATCAAGCGAGCGTTGACGAATCTCCTCACGCAGAAGGCGCAGCTGCCGGGTTCCAGCCGGATCATCGGACCCAGAAAGAGATTGCTCCAGCCGTAGTGCGCGGGCGTCACAGACAGTGAGCCGCTGGAGTTGCGTCTGGCGGTGCCGCACCACCTGTGCTTTGGCGGTCCCCCTGATGGTGGCTTTACAGGCCTCCCAAAGGGTGCCAGCCGAGGAGACCGACCCGTCGTTGTCTCCAAAATAGTGCGCCAGAGCGGACCCCACCTCCTTGCGGAGTGTCTTATCCTGGAGGAACCAGGCGTTGAAGCGCCACACCTGGCGGGCCACCCGAGGCGGAAGACCCAGACCCAGGAGGACCGGGGAGTGATCCGATATCCCCCTAGGGAGGATGCGGACATCCTGGATGCCTACACAGTCGGTGGGAGGAACAAAGATCGCATCGATACGGGCATGGGTGTGATGAGCGGCCGAAGTATGAGTATATTGCCGGGCGCGCGGATGCCAGGTACGCCACGCATCGCACAAGCCCTGCGCCTCCGCCCAACCCGCCAACTGCCTCGCCCGCGCAGCGCGGGGCGCCGAAACTGGACCGGAGGAGTCGAGATGCGGAGCCGAGACAGCATTGAAGTCCCCCCCCAGAACGATAGCGCCCGGTGGAAGAGTTGCCAACAGAGACGCGACGTGAGATAAGGCTTGAGATAGCCCAGTAGGCGGCACATAGAGCGACAGGAGGCTAAGCGGCCGACCCTCTAGCGTGCCGCAAACGGCAAGCACCATCCCCTGGGGGTCATGGATCACCCGGGTAAGCACAAACGGGAGGGAACGGCGCAGCAAAATGGCGACCCCCCGCGATCCGCGCGAGAACCCCGAGTGCCACACCCGGTCGTACCCGTAGCGCGCAAGGAAGGGACATCTCTCGCCGAGCAGGTGGGTCTCCTGAAGTAGGAGCACTTCGGCTTCCACGCGTTGGGCGTATTTAAGGACGGCGGTGCGCTTAAGTCTATCCAGCAAACCGTTCACGTTCCAGGACAGGATGCGCGTCTGCGCCTTAGCGGCTAGGTCAGCCATGGTAGTGACGGGAATGGGACGCGCTGGGGGCGAAGCAGCCAGGGTGAACACAGGACTATGCATCTCCCACTAGGGGAAGCCGGCGGGCAGCGCAGGAAAGTGGGCAGCGGCAGGACGCGTGGGAGCGGCAGAGCGGAGAAGCGCGTCGACATGCGGGGCGCGATGCTGCATAGGAGGCTCAGTGGATACCAGACCCAAGTCAAACAAAACATTCCCCCAAGGAAGAACAACCAATAATTACCCAACCCCAACCCCCCACCCCCCACCCTACACTTCAAGAACGGAAGCATCTGTCGCCCTAACTGAACCAACAATTACAAAGCCCCAAGCTTAGGTGCTCGGGTGTAAAGAGCGTGGTGGACCCCTCCTGAAGTACGGATTCCAGTGTCGCGTCCTAGGTTGATGTGGGAAAGCTTGAGACTGCAGAGCCCCCCACCCCCGCCACTCGACAGGGTCGCCGCCCCCCCGTGACTGCAGGAAGCAAATGTGAAGTCATATAGCAGGACTACGGGAGAGGTCCGACAAGTCAATTTGCACGTTGAGGGGGGTTTGAGAACCATCTGGTCGGGGTGACGGGCAGCGCCGGGACCCCCCAACCGCATGAGAGGAGGTTCCCGAGGAGGCCGAGGAGTCTCTCACCCCTCTCCCAGAGGCACCCGCAGACCGGGTCCGGGCCCCCGCCGCACCACGGCGCTGCCGGGAGTGCGTGCGCCTCCTGCGCTTGGGGTGCTGGGACCCAGCTACTCCCCGGCCCCGGGGCACAGCAACGGGCGGTACCCCTCCGGGTTGGCGCAAAGGTCTTTCCTCGGTGAGCCAGGTCCAGGCCGCCCTGGGGGTGTCAAAGAACAGTGTCTTCTCCTGGAAAACGACTCGCAAGCGGGCCGGGAACTGGAGCTGGTATTGGAGGCCCAGGGAGCGCAGCTCCTGGACCTCCCGGGTGTAGTCCGGGAAGATCATAACGGTGTGGTTGTCAAACTTCAAAGGGCCACTCACCCGCGCCTCCCGCAGGATAGCGTCTCTGTCCCTAAAGTTGAGGATCCGAAGAATGAAGGGGCGCGGGGGGGGCTCCCACGGGGGGCTTGGCAGCCAGCGACCGGTGCGCCCTCTCCACCACGAACCAGGACGACAGACCAGCCTCCGGCATCCAGGATTTAAACCACGTTTCGAGGAAGTCGTCCACTCGGCCAGACTCGACCCCCTCCGGAAAGCCCACCAGGCGAAGGTTGTTGCGACGGGCACGGTTCTCGGCATCTTCCGCCTGCCTGTGCAGTTCCTTGGAGTGGGTTGTGAGTTCCCGGACCTGATCCTGTAGGAGGCGAATGTCATCCTCCGCCGTGGAGATCCTGGATTCCGTTTCCGTAATGCGAGCCGTGGCGTTGCGGAGGTCTTGCCGCAGGAGCACAACGTCGACCTTCACCTCCCCAACCATCCCCTCCAAGGATGTGCGAGAGGCATCAATGGCCTGAAGGATGACGGCCAAGTCCTTGCTCGGGGCCGGCGCCCCACCTCCACCCGCACCCGGCGGGTCCGAGTGCGCGAACTGGTCAACCCGCGTCTGGCGGGACGTCGCCGGAGGCCTGGAGCCTCGTCCTTGCCCATGGTGGACCCGGGGGGCACGTGCCGGACGCGGGGAGAGGCACAGCAGACCAGCCGGCGGCCCGCACCCGCCAAGCGGAGCAACCCCCAGCAGCAGGTCAAGGGCGGCGGGTTCCCACAAGAAGGCAAATGATGAGTGCGTGGCCTATCTCCACCGACAGAAGGCCTGGAGCGTGGTCAGCACGCGCCCCCCCCCACGGGCCCAGGTCGCGCGCCAACAGGCAAGCCCCCCCCGAGCACGGCCACAGCGCCGGGGTAAACAGTTAAGGCGCGGCAGGGGGGGGGCGGCGGAGCTGCCTCCTGATCGGCAGCGACCCCCCAGGAAGGAGAAATCCGGGCTAGCAGCTGGCACAAGGAGCGTCCCCACCCCAAATGCGGCGTCCGTCCGCTGAGTCCGGCGGGCCCGCAACGCCTCCGAGGCCGCCCCCACAAGAGTCCACCAGAACCGGTCAGCGCGGGGCCTCCTCAGGCAGCGTCGGTCCAGCACCAGGGGGCAACGGGCACCAGTAGCAAGGCGGGCAGGACAGCAGGCAAGCGGCCGCCGGCCGTGGAGTGCAGATTGGAGGCGAGCTAGAAGGTCTGAACGTTCAGGGCGCTGCAACCCACTGTCCACCCGCCGCCCTCTTCACCGCAGGGAGCGGCGCGTCCAGGGCCGGAGCCCCCTCAGTCTGGGAGGGAAGAAAGAAGACGGGACAGCGGCAGGGGCGGAGGCAGGGCCGGCCAACTCGAACCACGGTGGTAGCAGGGAGCTGGCTGCCCAGCAGTCGGGATTTGGGAAGAAAGTGTCGCGGACGTGTGGGGCAGGGCCTCCCTGACACAAAGCCTCCGCACAGAGCCGCCGAGGACTCCACCAGCCGGATCCAGCCGCCCCCGCGGGCCGATCCGCCCGCCGATGCGGACCCCCACACCAGCGGGGGGGCGCTCAGCAGCCACCGCCCCCCCCCGCTCACCTGAGGTCCGGCGCCCACACAAGTCCCGCTGGGGCAAGCGCCCGGTCTCCGGTCCGTCGTCAGGGGCCCAGCGGCCCGCGCCCCTCGTGGCGCGCCGGGGGCTCACGCAGCCAGCACCACCGGCCGCGGGACCAGCAAGACGCGTCCCAGGCAGCGGCGGAACTCTCGGGCTGTGTAACTCAGCTCAGACTGCTGCGATGGAGACGAAACTTGCAGCGGGGGTAGAGCGGCAGCCCCTCAACACTCGGCGGTCATCTAGGGTCACCTAGGACAGCCACAACGGACGAAGTGCGGATGCGAGGGGCCAGGCACCCGGGAGCCTCACCGCAGCGCGGCCATCTTGGGTAGCGCCACCTAGCGCCCTCGTATGTTCAGTGTTACTCGCTAAATAACAAGTATGTACAGTGCTGCTCGCTAAATTATGTGCAGTGGTACTCTCTAAATACCAATCATGTAGAGTGTTACTAGCTAAGTAACAAGTATGTACAGAGGCACTCCCTAAATTCCAAGTATGTACAGTGGTACTCGCTAAATGCCATGTATGTAAAGTGATTCTCGCTAAATACCAAATATGTACAGTAGTACTCGCTAAATGCCATGTATATAAAGTGATTCTCGCTAAATACCAAATATGTACAGTGTTAGTCGCTAAATAACAAGTATGTACAGTGTTGCTCGCTAAATTCCAAGTATGTGCAGTCGTCCTCACAAAATACCAAGCATGTAGACTGTTACTAGCTAAGTAACAAGTATGTACAGTCGTACTCGCTAACTAACAAGTATGTACAGAGGTACTCGCTAAATACCAAGTATGTACAGTAGTACTATCTAAATGCCAAGTCTGTACAGTGGTACTCGCTAAATAAAAAGTATGTACAGTGGTACTAGCTAAATAACAAGTATTTACATTGGTACTAGCTAAATACGAAGTATGTACAGAGGTACTAGCTAAATACCAATTATGTATAGTGGTACTCGCTAAATAACAAGTATGTACAGTGGTACTAGCTAAATACCAAGTATGTACAGTGGTACTCGCTAAATAAAAATATGTACATTGGTACTCATTAAATACCAAGTATGTAGAGTGGTACTAGCTAAATAACAAGTATTTATATTGGTACTCGCTAAATACCAAGTATGTACAGTGGTACTCGCTAAATGCCATGTATGTAAAGTGATTCTCGCTAAATACCAAATATGTGCAGAGGTACTCACTAAATACCAAGCCGGGACAGTGTTACTCGCTAAATAACAAGTATGTACAGTGTTTCTCGCTAAATTCCAAGTATGTGCAGTGGTACTCGCTAAATACCAAGCATGTAGAGTGTTACTAGCTAAGTAACAAGTATGCACAGTGGTACTCACTAAATAACAAGTATGTACAGAGGTACTCGCTAAAGACCAAGTATGTACAGTGGTACTATCTAAATGCCAAGTATGCAAGTATGTACAGTGGTACTCGCTAAATAGCAGGTATGTTCAGTGGTACTCACTAAATGCTATGTATGTACAGTGGTACTCACTAAATACCAGGTATTTACAGAGGTGTTTCCTAAAAACCAAGTATGTTGAGTGGCACTCGCTAAATAACAAGTATGTACAGAGGCGCTCCCTAAATACCAAGTATGTACAGTGGTACTCGCTAAATGCCATGTATGTAAAGTGATTCTCGCAAAATACCAAATATGTACAGTGGTACTCGCTAAATGCCATGTATGTAAAGTGATTCTCGCTAAATACCAAATATGTACAGTGTTAGTCGCTAATTAACAAGTATGTACAGTGTTGCTCGCTAAATAACAAGTATGTACAGTGGTACTAGCCAAATACCAAGTATGTACAGTGGTACTCTCTAAATAAAAAGTATGTACAGTGGTACTCATTAAATACCAAGTATGTAAAGTGGTACTAGCTAAATAACAAGTATTTATATTGGTACTCGCTAAATACCAAGTATGTACAGTGGTACTCGCTAAATGCCATGTTTGTAAAGTGATTCTCGCTAAATACCAAATATGTACAGAGGTACTCGCTAAATACCAAGCCGGGACAGTGTTACTCGCTAAATAACAAGTATGTACAGTGTTTCTCGCTAAATTCCAAGTATGTGCAGTGGTACTCACTAAATACCAAGCATGTAGAGTGTTACTAGCTAAGTAACAAGTATGCACAGTGGTACTCACTAAATAACAAGTATGTACAGAGGAACTCGCTAAAGACCAAGTATGTACAGTGGTACTATCTAAATGCCAAGTATGTACAGTGGTACTCGCTAAATAGCAAGTATGTACAGTGGTACTCACTAAATGCTATGTATGTACAGTGTTACTCGCTAAATAACAAGTATGTACAGTGGTACTCGCTAAATGCCATGTATGTACAGTGGTACTCACTAAATACCAGGTACTTACAGAGGTGCTTGCTAAATACCAAGTATGTTGAGTGGTACTCGCTAAATAACAAGTATTTACATTGGTACTCGCTAAATACCAAGTATGTACAGTGGTACTTGCTAAATGGCATGTATGTAAAGTGATTCTCGCTAAATACCAAATATGTACAGAGGTACTCACTAAATACCAAGTATGTACAGTGTTGCTCGCTAAATTCCAAGTATGTGCCATGGTACTCGCTAAATACCAAGCATGTAGAGTGTTAGTAGCTAAGTAACAAGTATGTACAGTGGTACTCGCTAAATAATAAGTATGTACAGTGGTACTCGCTAAATACCAAGTATGTACAGTGGTACTCGCTAAATAACAAGTATGTACAGGGGCACTCGCTAACTAACAAGTATGTACAGAGGTACTAGCTAAATACCAAGTATGTTGAATGGTACTCGCTAAATACCAAGTATGTACAGTCATACTAGATGATTACTAGTATGTACATTGGTACCCGCTAAATACCAAGTATGTACAGGGGTACTCGCTAAATGCCAAGTATGTAGAGTGGTACTAGCTAAATGACAAGTATGTACAGTGGTACTCACTAAATAATAATTATGTACAGTGATACTCGCTAAATAATAAGTATGTACAGTGGTACTAGCTAAATAACAAGTACGTACAGTGGTACTAGCTAAATACCAAGTATGTACAGTGGTACTCGCTAAATGCCATGTATGTACAGTGGTACTCGCTAAATACCAGGTATTTACAGAGGTGATTGCTAAATACCAAGTATGTTGAGTGGTAGTAGCTAAATAACAATTATGTACAGTGGTACTCGCTAAATAAAAAGTATGTACAGTGGTACTCGCTAAATACCAAGTATGTAGAGTGGTACTAGCTAAATACTAAGTACGTACATTGGTACTAGCTAAATACCATGTATGTACAGTGGTACAAGATAAATACCAAGTATGTACAGTGGTACTCGCTAAATGCCATGTATGTAAAGTGATTCTCGCTAAATACCAAATATGTACAGAGGTACTCGCTAAATACCAAGTATGTACAGTGTTGCTCGCTAAATTCCAACTATGTGCAGTGGTACTCGCTAAATAGCAAGTATGTACAGTGGTACTAGCTAAATACCAAGTATGTACAGTGGTACTCACTAAATACCAGGTATTTACAGAGGTGCTTGCTAAATACCAAGTATGTTGAGTGGTACTAGCTAAATAACAAGTATGCACAGTGGTACTCGCTAAATAATAAGTATGTACAGTGGTACTAGCTAAATAACAAGTATGTACAGTGGTACTTGCTAAATGGCATGTATGTAAAGTGATTCTCGCTAAATACCAAATATGTACAGAGGTACTCGCTAAATACCAAGTATGTACAGTGTTGCTCGCTAAATTCCAAGTATGTGCCGTGGTACTCGCTAAATACCAAGCATGTAGAGTGTTAGTAGCTAAGTAACAAGTATGTGCAGTGGTACTCGCTAAATAATAAGTATGTACAGTGGTACTCACTAAATACCAGGTATTTACAGAGGTGCTTGCTAAATACCAAGTATGTTGAGTGGTACTCGCTAAATAATACGTATGTACAGTGGTACTAGCTAAATAACAAGTATATACAGTGGTACTAGCTAAATACCAAGTATGTACAGTGGTACTCGCTAAATACCGGGTATTTACAGAGGTGCTTGCTAAATACCAAGTATGTTGAGTGGTACTAGGTAAATAACAAGTATGTACAGTGGTACTCGCTAAATAATAAGTATGTACAGTGGTACTAGCTAAATAACAAGTATGTACAGTGGTACTTGCTAAATGCCATGTATGTAAAGTGATTCTCGCTAAATACCAAATATGTGCAGTGGTACTCGCTAAATACCAAGCATGTAGAGTGTTACTAGCTAAGTAACAAGTATGCACAGAGGTACTCACTAAATAAAAAGTATGTACAGAGGTACTCGCTAAAGACCAAGTATGTACAGTGGTACTATCTAAATGGCAAGTATGTACAGTGGTACTCGCTAAATAGCAACTATGTACAGTGGTACTCACTAAATGCTATGTATGTACAGTGGTACTCACTAAATACCAGGTATTTACAGAGGTGCTTGCTAAATACCAAGTATGTTGAGTGGTACTAGCCAAATAACAAGTATTTACATTGGCACTCGCTAAATACCAAGTATGTACAGTGGTACTCGCTAAATGCCATGTATGTAAAGTGATTCTCGATAAATACCAAATATGTACAGAGGTACTCGCTAAATACCAAGTATGTTCAGTGTTTTTTTTTTGATTAACAAGTTTTTATTGTTTTGCGTGAAACAACAGAAAAAACATTGAGCCTGACGAACCACCAAGTTACAAGCACGTGACATAAAAGCATACCATCCGCCCGCCCCCACCCGAAGCTCCCCCGCCACCCCCCCAGACCACAGAATCAGAACACATTGCCCAGCCATTTCCCCCAGACCCTACGGTATTTTTTAAGACAGCCCCTCGCCTGATAAAGGGTTCGCTCCTGTGCCGCACACCAGTCCACTCCCGTGCTCCATTTGGCCAAGCTAGGTGGTTGTGGGTGCTTCCAAGCCGCTGCTATATCCCTTTTCGCCACCATGAATGCAGTCATGAGGAATAGCTTCTCTGCGCGCGTGCCGTCCAGGCCCTCAGTGATGCCCAGAAGGGTGTGCCGAGGGTTATGTGGCACCACCCATCCCAATACCTCCGTAAGATCTGCCGCTATGCCCCCCCAGTAACCCCCCAAGTCCGGACAAGACCACACCATGTGGATGAAATCAGCTGGGTCACAACCGCAGCGGGGGCAAGCTGCCACAGCGGAGAGGCCCGCCCGGTGTAGACGAGCCGGTGTGAGGTAGGCTGTATGCAGGTAAAAAATTTGGATAAGCCTCAGTTTGGCGGAGGCAGTCACCAGCCTGGGGGCCATAAGGGCGTCCCGCCAGTCAACCTCGTCCAGTGGACCCACCCATTCCTCCCATCGTGCCTTCAAGCCCTCCCGGACCATGGGGGTATTGTTAATAAGGGAACGATGTATTCGGGAGATGCCCCCCCGCCCCAGGTTACCCAGCAGGACCTGAGCCTCCGGGGGGCTGTGATCCGGCAGCCTAATGTCCAGAGGGGTGTAGAGGCGTATGGCGTGCCGCAGTTGAAGGTACCTGTAAAATTGAGAGGAGTGAAGGGAGAAGCGCGCCTGCAGTTCCGAGTATGAGCACATGCGTCCCCCCCGCCAGACGTCCCCCAGCTGGGAGACGCCGAGCAGGTCCCAGGACCTGAAACCCTCCAGGCCCGCAACGTCCCGCATCCACGTCCCATGCCAAAGGGGAGTGGCACGAGTCAGTCTCCCGGTCCACCGGGTGTGGCGAAGCGCCGCCCGCCAAGCCAGGAAGACCGCCTTAGTGATGTCTGGGCAGGAGGCGGGGACGGGGGCACCGTACAGGCGGTCTTGAATGCAGGAGAAACCCAGGTCCCCTAATTCCACCCTATAGGCCGGATCGGACCATCCCCCCCCAAACCAGTCGTGGATGACCAGAAGACGGGTGGCCAATTAATAGAGGTAGAGATTGGTCATGCCCAGCCCCCCATCAAAGGTGGGCAGGCGACAGGTCGACAGGGCCAGCCGCGGTCTCCCACCACCCCAAAGAAACCTGGTCGCCAACCCATCCAGTTCGCGAAACCAAGGCCGTGGGAAGGACACAGGAGTGTTTTGCAGTACATAAAGAAACCGGGGGAGAATCATCATTTTGTATAGTGCTACCCTCCCCAGCGGATTGAGCGGGAGCGATTGCCATCGCGCCAGATCGACCTTGGCCTTCTTGACCAGGGGGGTCACGTTAAGAGCCCAGCTCAGTTCCGGGAGAAGGGAGACCCAAATGCCCAGATATTTGAAGGACAACCGACGGAGGGGAATCGCATCCTGCCAATCAAAACACTCCCAGGAGGGGTGTAGGGGCACAAGAACCGACTTCCGCGGGTTTAAGTAGAGGCCGGACGCGCGGCCAAAGCGGCCTAGGAGATAGAGCGCACGGGGGCCTGAACACGCCGTGTCACTAAGGTACAGTAGAACGTCGTCCGCATAGAGGGCTATCCTGTCCGATGGTAGACCCGGCCACTCCCAGCCCCGAAGGAGAGGATCCGCTCGGATCAAGACAGCAAGGGGTTCCATTGCGAGAGCAAAGAGGAGGGGCGACAGCGGGCACCCCTGCCGTGTTCCCCGTCCGATCCGAAATGGTCTCGACAGTGCCCCGTTGACCAACACTCTGGCGCGGGGGCGCGCGTAAAGGACTCGCACCATGCCAACAAACTTGGGGCCGAAACCCATGTGGGTCAGGACCTCAAAGAGGTAGGCCCACCCGACCGAGTCAAAGGCCTTCTCAAAATCAGCGAGCAGGAGAGTGAGATATGGAGATAGGCGGTGGCGGTGAGCCAAGGCCACGTGAAGGCGACGAAGGCAGTGGCAAGTGCCCCGGTCCGGCATAAAGCCGCATTGGTCCGAATGCACCAAGTCCGCCAAGAAGGGCCGGAGCCTTTGGGCCAGGACCGCCGCGTAAAGTTTAATATCTGTATTAATAAGGGAGATCGGCCGGTAGGCCGACCTATCACGAGGAGGCGGCGTGGACTTGGGCAGGACCACAATTGTGGCAATGTCGGCTTCCGGCGGGAAGGAGCCTTGCTCGACCGCTTCCCCGTAGAGAGCACCCAACCGCGGCACCAGGTGTTCTTTATAGGTGGCGTAAAACTCCTGGGGAAAGCCGTCAGGTCCCGGGGTCTTCCCGGCGGACGTGCGCCCTATCGCATCGCCAATCTGCTCAGGAGAGATGGGGACCTCCAGACCCTCCCAATCACCCGACCGAAGACGGGGAAGCCGCTGGCCACTGGCGGCAAGCAATGAAGCCAGGGAGAGGTCCGCCGCTCGGGCCCGATAGAGCTGTGAGTAATATTGAGCGAAGGCATCCGCTATGGCCACGGAACTGGAGTGGACCAGGCCGTCAGAGTCGGCCACTGCCGGGATAATGCGCGATGCCCTGGGATAGGTAGCCAGCCGATGCAGGAGCGCACCATTCTTGTCGCCCCACCCATATACCCGTGCCACCGAGGATTGCCAGAGGAGCCGAGCCGCATCAAGCGAGCGTTGACGAATCTCCTCACGCAGAAGGCGCAGCTGCCGGGTTCCAGCCGGATCATCGGACCCACAAAGAGATTGCTCCAGCCGTAGTGCGCGGGCGTCACAGACAGTGAGCCGCTGGAGTTGCGTCTGGCGGTGCCGCACCACCTGTGCTTTGGCGGTCCCCCTGATGGTGGCTTTACAGGCCTCCCAAAGGGTGCCAGCCGAGGAGACCGACCCGTCGTTGTCTCCAAAATAGTGCGCCAGAGCGGACCCCACCTCCTTGCGGAGTGTCTTATCCTGGAGGAACCAGGCGTTGAAGCGCCACACCTGGCGGGCCACCCGAGGCGGAAGACCCAGACCCAGGAGGACCGGGGAGTGATCCGATATCCCCCTAGGGAGGATGCGGACATCCTGGATGCCTACACAGTTGGTGGGAGGAACAAAGATCGCATCGATACGGGCATGGGTGTGATGAGCGGCTGAAGTATGAGTATATTGCCGGGCGCGCGGATGCCAGGTACGCCACGCATCGCACAAGCCCTGCGCCTCCGCCCAACCCGCCAACTGCCTCGCCCGCGCAGCGCGGGGCGCCGAAACTGGACCGGAGGAGTTGAGATGCGGAGCCGAGACAGCATTGAAGTCCCCCCCCAGAACGATAGCGCCCGGTGGAAGAGTTGCCAACAGAGACGCGACGTGAGATAAGGCTTGAGATAGCCCAGTAGGCGGCACATAGAGCGACAGGAGGCTAAGCGGCCGACCCTCTAGCGTGCCGCAAACGGCAAGCACCATCCCCTGGGGGTCATGGATCACCCGGGTAAGCACAAACGGGAGGGAACGGCGCAGCAAAATGGCGACCCCCCGCGATCCGCGCGAGAACCCCGAGTGCCACACCCGGTCGTACCCGTAGCGCGCAAGGAAGGGACATCTCTCGCCGAGCAGGTGGGTCTCCTGAAGTAGGAGCACTTCGGCTTCCACGCGTTGGGCGTATTTAAGGACGGCGGTGCGCTTAAGTCTATCCAGCAAACCGTTCACGTTCCAGGACAGGATGCGCGTCTGCGCCTTAGCGGCTAGGTCAGCCATGGTAGTGACGGGAATGGGACGCGCTGGGGGCGAAGCAGCCAGGGTGAACACAGGACTATGCATCTCCCACTAGGGGAAGCCGGCGGGCAGCGCAGGAAAGTGGGCAGCGGCAGGACGCGTGGGAGCGGCAGCGCGGAGAAGCGCGTCGACATGCGGGGCGCGATGCTGCATAGGAGGCTCAGTGGATACCAGACCCAAGTCAAACAAAACATTCCCCCAAGGAAGAACAACCAATAATTACCCAACCCCAACCCCCCACCCCCCACCCTACACTTCAAGAACGGAAGCATCTGTCGCCCTAACTGAACCAACAATTACAAAGCCCCAAGCTTAGGTGCTCGGGTGTAAAGAGCGTGGTGGACCCCTCCTGAAGTACGGATTCCAGTGTCGCGTCCTAGGTTGATGTGGGAAAGCTTGAGACTGCAGAGCCCCCCACCCCCGCCACTCGACAGGGTCGCCGCCCCCCCGTGACTGCAGGAAGCAAATGTGAAGTCATATAGCAGGACTACGGGAGAGGTCCGACAAGTCAATTTGCACGTTGAGGGGGGTTTGAGAACCATCTGGTCGGGGTGACGGGCAGCGCCGGGACCCCCCAACCGCATGAGAGGAGGTTCCCGAGGAGGCCGAGGAGTCTCTCACCCCTCTCCCAGAGGCACCCGCAGACCGGGTCCGGGCCCCCGCCGCACCACGGCGCTGCCGGGAGTGCGTGCGCCTCCTGCGCTTGGGGTGCTGGGACCCAGCTACTCCCCGGCCCCGGGGCACAGCAACGGGCGGTACCCCTCCGGGTTGGCGCAAAGGTCTTTCCTCGGTGAGCCAGGTCCAGGCCGCCCTGGGGGTGTCAAAGAACAGTGTCTTCTCCTGGAAAACGACTCGCAAGCGGGCCGGGAACTGGAGCTGGTATTGGAGGCCCAGGGAGCGCAGCTCCTGGACCTCCCGGGTGTAGTCCGGGAAGATCATAACGGTGTGGTTGTCAAACTTCAAAGGGCCACTCACCCGCGCCTCCCGCAGGATAGCGTCTCTGTCCCTAAAGTTGAGGATCCGAAGAATGAAGGGGCGCGGGGGGGCTCCCACGGGGGGCTTGGCAGCCAGCGACCGGTGCGCCCTCTCCACCACGAACCAGGACGACAGACCAGCCTCCGGCATCCAGGATTTAAACCACGTTTCGAGGAAGTCGTCCACTCGGCCAGACTCGACCCCCTCCGGAAAGCCCACCAGGCGAAGGTTGTTGCGACGGGCACGGTTCTCGGCATCTTCCGCCCGCCTGTGCAGTTCCTTGGAGTGGGTTGTGAGTTCCCGGACCTGATCCTGTAGGAGGCGAATGTCATCCTCCGCCGTGGAGATCCTGGATTCCGTTTCCGTAATGCGAGCCGTGGCGTTGCGGAGGTCTTGCCGCAGGAGCACAACGTCGACCTTCACCTCCCCAACCATCCCCTCCAAGGATGTGCGAGAGGCATCAATGGCCTGAAGGATGACGGCCAAGTCCTTGCTCGGGGCCGGCGCCCCACCTCCACCCGCACCCGGCGGGTCCGAGTGCGCGAACTGGTCAACCCGCGTCTGGCGGGACGTCGCCGGAGGCCTGGAGCCTCGTCCTTGCCCATGGTGGACCCGGGGGGCACGTGCCGGACGCGGGGAGAGGCACAGCAGACCAGCCGGCGGCCCGCACCCGCCAAGCGGAGCAACCCCCAGCAGCAGGTCAAGGGCGGCGGGTTCCCACAAGAAGGCAAATGATGAGTGCGTGGCCTATCTCCACCGACAGAAGGCCTGGAGCGTGGTCAGCACGCGCCCCCCCCCACGGGCCCAGGTCGCGCGCCAACAGGCAAGCCCCCCCCCGAGCACGGCCACAGCGCCGGGGTAAACAGTTAAGGCGCGGCAGGGGGGGGGCGGCGGAGCTGCCTCCTGATCGGCAGCGACCCCCCAGGAAGGAGAAATCCGGGCTAGCAGCTGGCACAAGGAGCGTCCCCACCCCAAATGCGGCGTCCGTCCGCTGAGTCCGGCGGGCCCGCAACGCCTCCGAGGCCGCCCCCACAAGAGTCCACCAGAACCGGTCAGCGCGGGGCCTCCTCAGGCAGCGTCGGTCCAGCACCAGGGGGCAACGGGCACCAGTAGCAAGGCGGGCAGGACAGCAGGCAAGCGGCCGCCGGCCGTGGAGTGCAGATTGGAGGCGAGCTACAAGGTCTGAACGTTCAGGGCGCTGCAACCCACTGTCCACCCGCCGCCCTCTTCACCGCAGGGAGCGGCGCGTCCAGGGCCGGAGCCCCCTCAGTCTGGGAGGGAAGAAAGAAGACGGGACAGCGGCAGGGGCGGAGGCAGGGCCGGCCAACTCGAACCACGGTGGTAGCAGGGAGCTGGCTGCCCAGCAGTCGGGATTTGGGAAGAAAGTGTCGCGGACGTGTGGGGCAGGGCCTCCCTGACACAAAGCCTCCGCACAGAGCCGCCGAGGACTCCACCAGCCGGATCCAGCCGCCCCCGCGGGCCGATCCGCCCGCCGATGCGGACCCCCACACCAGCGGGGGGGCGCTCAGCAGCCACCGCCCCCCCCCGCTCACCTGAGGTCCGGCGCCCACACAAGTCCCGCTGGGGCAAGCGCCCGGTCTCCGGTCCGTCGTCAGGGGCCCAGCGGCCCGCGCCCCTCGTGGCGCGCCGGGGGCTCACGCAGCCAGCACCACCGGCCGCGGGACCAGCAAGACGCGTCCCAGGCAGCGGCGGAACTCTCGGGCTGTGTAACTCAGCTCAGACTGCTGCGATGGAGACGAAACTTGCAGCGGGGGTAGAGCGGCAGCCCCTCAACACTCGGCGGTCATCTAGGGTCACCTAGGACAGCCACAACGGACGAAGTGCGGATGCGAGGGGCCAGGCACCCGGGAGCCTCACCGCAGCGCGGCCATCTTGGGTAGCGCCACCTAGCGCCCTCGTATTTTCAGTGTTACTCGCTAAATAACAAGTATGTACAGTGCTGCTCGCTAAATTATGTGCAGTGGTACTCTCTAAATACCAATCATGTAGAGTGTTACTAGCTAAGTAACAAGTATGTACAGAGGCACTCCCTAAATTCCAAGTATGTACAGTGGTACTCGCTAAATGCCATGTATGTAAAGTGATTCTCGCTAAATACCAAATATGTACAGTGTTAGTCGCTAAATAACAAGTATGTACAGTGTTGCTCGCTAAATTCCAAGTATGTGCAGTCGTACTCACAAAATACCAAGCATGTAGACTGTTACTAGCTAAGTAACAAGTATGTACAGTCGTACTCGCTAACTAACAAGTATGTACAGAGGTACTCGCTAAATACCAAGTATGTACAGTAGTACTATCTAAATGCCAAGTCTGTACAGTGGTACTCGCTAAATAAAAAGTATGTACAGTGGTACTAGCTAAATAACAAGTATTTACATTGGTACTAGCTAAATACGAAGTATGTACAGAGGTACTAGCTAAATACCAATTATGTATAGTGGTACTCGCTAAATAACAAGTATGTACAGTGGTACTAGCTAAATGCCATGTATGTACAGTGGTACTCACTAAATACCAGGTACTTACAGAGGTGCTTGCTAAATACCAAGTATGTTGAGTGGTACTCGCTAAATAACAAGTATTTACATTGGTACTCGCTAAATACCAAGTATGTACAGTGGTACTTGCTAAATGGCATGTATGTAAAGTGATTCTCGCTAAATAAAAATATGTACATTGGTACTCATTAAATACCAAGTATGTAGAGTGGTACTAGCTAAATAACAAGTATTTATATTGGTACTCGCTAAATACCAAGTATGTACAGTGGTACTCGCTAAATGCCATGTATGTAAAGTGATTCTCGCTAAATACCAAATATGTGCAGAGGTACTCACTAAATACCAAGCCGGGACAGTGTTTCTCGCTAAATTCCAAGTATGTGCAGTGGTACTCGCTAAATACCAAGCATGTAGAGTGTTACTAGCTAAGTAACAAGTATGCACAGTGGTACTCACTAAATAACAAGTATGTACAGAGGTACTCGCTAAAGACCAAGTATGTACAGTGGTACTATCTAAATGCCAAGTATGCAAGT
The DNA here is from genome assembly GCF_964204655.1 of Triturus cristatus. NCBI lineage: Eukaryota > Metazoa > Chordata > Amphibia > Caudata > Salamandridae > Triturus > Triturus cristatus. The sequence goes on along the minus strand of NC_140594.1, from coordinate 2,529,798 downwards.
ATGTACAGTGGTACTCGCTAAATAGCAGGTATGTTCAGTGGTACTCACTAAATGCTATGTATGTACAGTGGTACTCACTAAATACCAGGTATTTACAGAGGTGTTTCCTAAAAACCAAGTATGTTGAGTGGCACTCGCTAAATAACAAGTATGTACAGAGGCGCTCCCTAAATACCAAGTATGTACAGTGGTACTCGCTAAATGCCATGTATGTAAAGTGATTCTCGCAAAATACCAAATATGTACAGTGGTACTCGCTAAATGCCATGTATGTAAAGTGATTCTCGCTAAATACCAAATATGTACAGTGTTAGTCGCTAATTAACAAGTATGTACAGTGTTGCTCGCTAAATAACAAGTATGTACAGTGGTACTAGCCAAATACCAAGTATGTACAGTGGTACTCTCTAAATAAAAAGTATGTACAGTGGTACTCATTAAATACCAAGTATGTAAAGTGGTACTAGCTAAATAACAAGTATTTATATTGGTACTCGCTAAATACCAAGTATGTACAGTGGTACTCGCTAAATGCCATGTTTGTAAAGTGATTCTCGCTAAATACCAAATATGTACAGAGGTACTCGCTAAATACCAAGCCGGGACAGTGTTACTCGCTAAATAACAAGTATGTACAGTGTTTCTCGCTAAATTCCAAGTATGTGCAGTGGTACTCACTAAATACCAAGCATGTAGAGTGTTACTAGCTAAGTAACAAGTATGCACAGTGGTACTCACTAAATAACAAGTATGTACAGAGGTACTCGCTAAAGACCAAGTATGTACAGTGGTACTATCTAAATGCCAAGTATGTACAGTGGTACTCGCTAAATAGCAAGTATGTACAGTGGTACTCACTAAATGCTATGTATGTACAGTGTTACTCGCTAAATAACAAGTATGTACAGTGGTACTCGCTAAATGCCATGTATGTACAGTGGTACTCACTAAATACCAGGTACTTACAGAGGTGCTTGCTAAATACCAAGTATGTTGAGTGGTACTCGCTAAATAACAAGTATTTACATTGGTACTCGCTAAATACCAAGTATGTACAGTGGTACTTGCTAAATGGCATGTATGTAAAGTGATTCTCGCTAAATACCAAATATGTACAGAGGTACTCACTAAATACCAAGTATGTACAGTGTTGCTCGCTAAATTCCAAGTATGTGCCATGGTACTCGCTAAATACCAAGCATGTAGAGTGTTAGTAGCTAAGTAACAAGTATGTACAGTGGTACTCGCTAAATAATAAGTATGTACAGTGGTACTCGCTAAATACCAAGTATGTACAGTGGTACTCGCTAAATAACAAGTATGGACAGGGGCACTCGCTAAATAACAAGTATGTACAGAGGTACTCACTAAATACCAAGTATGTTGAGTGGTACTCGCTAAATACCAAGTATGTACATTCGTACTAGGTGATTACCAAGTATGTACATTGGTACTCGCTAAATACCAAGTATGTACAGGGGTACTCGCTAAATGCCAAGTATGTAGAGTTGTACTAGCTAAATGACAAGTATGTACAGTGGTACTCACTAAATAATAAGTATGTACAGTGGTACTCGCTAAATAATAAGTATGTACAGTGGTACTAGCTGAATAGCAAGAATGTACAGTGGTACTAGCTAAATACCAAGTATGTACAGTGGTACTCGCTAAATACCAGGTATTTACAGAGGTGCTTGCTAAATACCAAGTATGTTGAGTAGTGCTAGCTAAATAACAAGTATGTACAGTGGTACTAGCTAAATAACAAGTATGTACAGTGGTACTTGCTAAATGCCATGTATGTAAAGTGATTCTCGCTAAATACCAAATATGTACAGAGGTACTCGCTAAATAGCAAGTATGTACAGTGTTGCTCGCTAAATTCCAACTATGTGCAATGGTACTCGCTAAATACCAAGCATGTAGAGTGTTACTAGCTAAGTAACAAGTATGCACAGTGGTACTCGCTAAATAACAAGTCTATACAGTGGTACTAGCTAAATACCAAGTATGTACAGTGGTACTCGCTAAATACCAGGTATTTACAGAGGTGCTTGCTAAATACCAAGTATGTTGAGTGGTACTAGCTAAATACAAAGTATGTACATTGGTACTATCTAAATGCCAAGTATGTACAGTGGTACTCGCTAAATAGCAAGTATATACAGTGGTACTCGCTAAATGCCATGTATGTAAAGTGATTCTCGCTAAATATCAAATATGTACAGAGGTACTCGCTAAATACCAAGCCGGGACAGTGTTACTCGCTAAATAACAAGTATGTACAGTGTTTCTCGCTAAATTCCAAGTATGTACAGTGGTACTCGCTAAATACCAAGCATGTAGAGTGTTACTAGCTAAGTAACAAGTATGCACAGTGGTACTCACTAAATAACAAGTATGTACAGAGGTACTCGCTAAAGACCAAGTATGTACAGTGGTACTATCTAAATGCCAAGTATGTACAGTGGTACTCGCTAAATAGCAAGTATGTACAGTGGTACTCACCGAATGCTATGTATGTACAGTGGTACTCACTAAATACCAGGTATTTACAGAGGTGTTTCCTAAAAATCAAGTATGTTGAGTGGTACTAGCTAAATAACAAGTATTTACATTGCACTCGCTAAATACCAAGTGTGTACAGTGGTACTCGCTAAATGCCATGTATGTAAAGTGATTCTCGCTAAATACCAAATATGTACTGAGGTACTCACTAAATACCAAGTATGTACAGTGTTACTCGCTAAATAACAAGTATGTACAGTGGTACTCGCTAAATGCCATGTATGTACAGTGGTACTCACTAAATACCAGGTACTTACAGAGGTTCTTGCTAAATACCAAGTATGTTGAGTGGTACTCGCTAAATAACAAGTATTTACATTGGTACTCGCTAAATACCAAGTATGTACAGTGGTACTTGCTAAATGGCATGTATGTAAAGTGATTCTCGCTAAATACCAAATATGTACAGAGGTACTCACTAAATACCAAGTATGTAGTGTTGCTCGCCAAATTCCAAGTATGTGCCATGGTACTCGCTAAATACCAAGCATGTAGAGTGTTAGTAGCTAAGTAACAAGTATGTACAGTGGTACTCGCTAAATAATAAGTATGTACAGTGGTACTCGCTAAATACCAAGTATGTACAGTGGTACTCGCTAAATAACAAGTATGTACAGGGGCACTCGCTAAATAACAAGTATGTACAGAGGTACTCGCTAAATACCAAGTATGTTGAGTGGTACTCGCTAAATACCAAGTATGTACATTCGTACTAGGTGATTACCAAGTATGTACATTGGTACTCGCTAAATACCAAGTATGTACAGGGGTACTCGCTAAATGCCAAGTATGTAGAGTTGTACTAGCTAAATGACAAGTATGTACAGTGGTACTCACTAAATAATAAGTATGTACAGTGGTACTCGCTAAATAATAAGTATGTACAGTGGTACTAGCTGAATAGCAAGAATGTACAGTGGTACTAGCTAAATACCAAGTATGTACAGTGGTACTCGCTAAATACCAGGTATTTACAGAGGTGCTTGCTAAATACCAAGTATGTTGAGTAGTGCTAGCTAAATAACAAGTATGTACAGTGGTACTAGCTAAATACCAAGTATGTACAGTGGTACTTGCTAAATGCCATGTATGTAAAGTGATTCTCGCTAAATACCAAATATGTACAGAGGTACTCGCTAAATAGCAAGTATGTACAGTGTTGCTCGCTAAATTCCAACTATGTGCAATGGTACTCGCTAAATACCAAGCATGTAGAGTGTTACTAGCTAAGTAACAAGTATGCACAGTGGTACTCGCTAAATAACAAGTCTATACAGTGGTACTAGCTAAATACCAAGTATGTACAGTGGTACTCGCTAAATACCAGGTATTTACAGAGGTGCTTGCTAAATACCAAGTATGTTGAGTGGTACTAGCTAAATACAAAGTATGTACATTGGTACTATCTAAATGCCAAGTATGTACAGTGGTACTCGCTAAATAGCAAGTATATACAGTGGTACTCGCTAAATGCCATGTATGTAAAGTGATTCTCGCTAAATACCAAATATGTACAGAGGTACTCGCTAAATACCAAGCCGGGACAGTGTTACTCGCTAAATAACAAGTATGTACAGTGTTTCTCGCTAAATTCCAAGTATGTACAGTGGTACTCGCTAAATACCAAGCATGTAGAGTGTTACTAGCTAAGTAACAAGTATGCACAGTGGTACTCACTAAATAACAAGTATGTACAGAGGTACTCGCTAAAGACCAAGTATGTACAGTGGTACTATCTAAATGCCAAGTATGTACAGTGGTACTCGCTAAATAGCAACTATGTACAGTGGTACTCACTAAATGCTATGTATGTACAGTGGTACTCACTAAATACCAGGTATTTACAGAGGTGCTTGCTAAATACCAAGTATGTTGAGTGGTACTAGCCAAATAACAAGTATTTACATTGGCACTCGCTAAATACCAAGTATGTACAGTGGTACTCGCTAAATGCCATGTATGTAAAGTGATTCTCGCTAAATACCAAATATGTACAGAGGTACTCGCTAAATACCAAGTCTGTACAGTGTTACTCGCTAAATAACAAGTATGTACAGTGCTGCTCGCTAAATTCCAATTATGTGCAGTGGTACTCTCTAAATACCAATCATGTAGAGTGTTACTAGCTAAGTAACAGGTATGTACAGTGGCACTCGCTAAATAACAAGTATGTACAGAGGCACTCCCTAAATACCAAGTATGTACAGTGGTACTCGCTAAATGCCATGTATGTAAAGTGATTCTCGCAAAATACCAAATATGTACAGTGGTACTCGCTAAATGCCATGTATGTAAAGTGATTCTCGCTAAATACCAAATATGTACAGTGTTAGTCGCTAAATAACAAGTATGTACAGTGTTGCTCGCTAAATAAAAAGTATGTACATTGGTACTCATTAAATACCAAGTGTGTAGAGTGGTACTAGCTAAATAACAAGTATTTATATTGGTACTCGCTAAATACCAAGTATGTACAGTGGTACTCGCTAAATGCCATGTATGTAAAGTGATTCCCGCTAAATACCAAATATGTACAGAGGTACTCGCTAAATACCAAGCCGGGACAGTGTTACTCGCTAAATAACAAGTATGTACAGTGTTTCTCGCTAAATTCCAAGAATGTGCAGTGGTACTCGCTAAATACCAAGCATTTAGAGTGTTACTAGCTAAGTAACAAGTATGCACAGTGGTACTCACTAAATAACAAGTATGTACAGAGGTACTCGCTAAAGACCAAGTATGTACAGTGGTACTATCTAAATGCCAAGTAAGTACAGTGGTACTCGCTAAATAGCAAGTATGTACAGTGGTACTCACTAAATGCTATGTATGTGCAGTGGTACTCACTAAATACCAGGTATTTACAGAGGTGTTTCCTAAAAACCAAGTATGTTGAGTGGTACTAGCTAAATAACAAGTATTTACATTGCAATCGCTAAATACCAAGTATGTACAGTGGTACTTGCTAAATGGCATGTATGTAAAGTGATTCTCGCTAAATACCGAATATGTACAGAGGTACTCGCTAAATACCAAGTATGTACAGTGTTGCTCGCTAAATTCCAAGTATGTGCCGTGGTACTCGCTAAATACCAAGCATGTAGAGTGTTAGTAGCTAAGTAACAAGTATGTACAGTGGTACTCGCTAAATAATAAGTATGTACAGTGGTACTCGCTAAATACCAAGTATGTACAGTGGCACTCGCTAAATAACAAGTATGTACAGAGGTACTCGCTAAATAATAAGTATGTACAGTGGTACTAGCTAAATACCAAGTATGTACAGTGGTACTCGCTAAATACCAGGTATTTACAGAGGTGCTTGCTAAATACCAAGTATGTTGAGTGGTGCTAGCTAAATAACAAGTATGTACAGTGGTACTAGCTAAATAACAAGTATGTACAGTGGAACTTGCTAAATGCCATGTATGTAAAGTGATTCTCGCTAAATACCAAATATGTACAGAAGTACTCGCTAAATACCAAGTATGTACAGTGTTTCTCGCTAAATTCCAACTATGGGCAGTGGTACTCGCTAAATACTAAGCATGTAGAGTGTTACTAGCTAAGTAACAAGTATGTACAGTGGTACTCGCTAAATAACACGTATGTACATAGGTACTCGCTAAATGCCATGTATGTACAGTGGTACTCACTAATACCAGGTATTTACAGACGTGCTTCATAAATACCAAGTATGTTGAGTGGTACTAGCTAAATAACAAGTATTTACATTGGTACTCGCTATATACCAAGTATGTACAGTGGTACTCGCTAAATGCCATGTATGTAAAGTGATTCTCGCTAAATACCAAATATGTACAGAGGTACTCGCTAAATACCAAGTATGTACAGTGTTACTCGCTAAGTAACAAGTATGTACAGTGGTACTCGCTAAATGCCATGTATGTAGAGTGGTACTCACTAATACCAGGTATTTACAGACGTGCTTCATAAATACCAAGTATGTTGAGTGGTACTAGCTAAATAACAAGTATTTACATTGGTACTCGCTAAATACCAAGTATGTACAGTGGTACTCTCTAAATGCCATGTATGTAAAGTGATTCTCTCTAAATACCAAATATGTACAGAGGTACTCGCTAAATACCAAGTATGTACAGTGTTACTCGCTAAATAACAAGTATGTACAGTGGTACTCGCTAAATGCCATGTATGTACAGTGGTACTCACTAAATACCCGGTATTTACAGAGGTGCTTGCTAAATACCAAGTATGTTGAGTGGTACTCGCTAAATAATAAGTATGTACAGTGGTACTAGCTAAATAACAAGTATATACAGTGGTACTAGCTAAATACCAAGTATGTACAGTGGTACTCGCTAAATACCAGGTATTTACAGAGGTGCTTGCTAAATACCAAGTATGTTGAGTGGTACTAGTTAAATAACAAGTATGTACAGTGGTACTCGCTAAATAATAAGTATGTACAGTGGTACTCGCTAAATAATAAGTATGTACAGTGGTACTAGCTAAATAACAAGTATGTACAGTGGTACTTGCTAAATGCCATGTATGTAAAGTGATTCTCGCTAAATACCAAATATGTGCAGTGGTACTCGCTAAATACCAAGCATGTAGAGTGTTACTAGCTAAGTAACAAGTATGCACAGTGGTACTCACTAAATAACAAGTATGTACAGAGGTACTCGCTAAAGACCAAGTATGTACAGTGGTACTATCTAAATGGCAAGTATGTACAGTGGTACTCGCTAAATAGCAACTATGTACAGTGGTACTCACTAAATGCTATGTATGTACAGTGGTACTCACTAAATACCAGGTATTTACAGAGGTGCGTGGGGGTGACCTGGGCCGGTCACCCCCACGCACCTCTCACACTCCTCGTGAGTGCGACCAGGCTGCCCCTCGCTCCTTCCAGTGCTGCCGCTGCCCGCAGCTGGGACCCTGCCAGCTGTACCCGCTGTTTGCTGCCCTTGCCCCACCTGCGCCGCGCTGTTACCGCGTTCCTCCTCTCCCCCCTTGTGCTTCGGCTCCTGGTAAGATTGTACCTCTGTAACTCCGTCGCTGTTTCCCCCGGTGTACTGCTAGCCCCCTGTTTTATTTTCTGTATCCCCGCTCTGGTTCAGTATTGTAGTTTTGTCAGCCCCCTGTTTTATTTTTGTATCCCCGTTCTGTTAGTACTGTAATATTGTCCCCCTGTGCTTTCGGCGCACCCGGCCCCTGCCGCGCTTCCCGCCACCTCCCCGCTCCCCGCCCCTCTCCTCTGCAGCCCTCCCCATTCGCCGCCCCGCTCCCCGCCTCCCAGCTGCCCCGCCCTCCCACTGGACCATATGGGACGAGGCGGGCGAGGCGCTGTGCAGCGACCTCTGTCCCTCTGGGCCGGTCACCCCCACGCACCTCGCACACTCCTCGTGAGTGCGACCAGGCTCCCCTCGCTCCTTCCAGTGCCTCCGCTGCCCGCAGCCGGGACCCTGCCAGCTGTACCCGCTGATTGCTGCCCTTGCCCCACCTGCACCGCACTGTTACCGCGTTCCTCCTCTCTCCCCTTGTGCTTCAGCTCCTGGTAAGATTGTACCTCTGTAACTCCGTCGCTGTTTCCCCCGGTGTACTGCTAGCCCCCTGTTTTATTTACTGTATCCCCGCTCTGGTTCAGTATTGTAGTTTTGTCAGCCCCCTGTTTTATTTTTGTATCCCCGTTCTGTTAGTACTGTAATATTGTCCCCCTGTGCTTTCGGCGCCCCCGGCCCCTGCCGCGCTTCCCGCCACCTCCCCGCTCCCCGCCCCTCTCCTCTGCAGCCCTCCCCATTTGCCGCCCCGCTCCCCGCCTCCCAGCTGCCCCTCCCTCGCCCCGCCCTCCCACTCTCCACACATGGCAGAGTGGCCCAAGCGCAGCGTGCACACGCAGTGGGAGTGCCGAATGAGCGCCGAAGGTGCGCCAAAGGTAAGCCCGTCTGCGCCCGTCTGCGCCTGGACCGCGCCCAGCGCCAGGACCCCTGGCCCCCGCAGACCCCAGCCCACCCGCCGGACATACGACGCCGCCACCCTCAACGCACTCAACGCCGGTCGAATCCCAGGATGCTACCGAGCCACCCCGAGACGCACCCACGGACCCTTCCGCTGCAACTCCTGCAAGTTCACCTGCATCCGGACCTGCACCACTCAAGACCAAGACGAGCAACTGCAGCAACCACCTGAAGTGCATCCTGCTCAACACCCGCTCCGTCCACAGACACGCCGTCGAGCTCTGGAACCTGCTCGACACAACCTCACCAGACGTCGCCTTCCTCACGGAAACCTGGATGAATGCCTCGTCAGCGCCCGACATCGCCATCGCCATCCCGGACGGCTACAAGATCATCCGAAGGGACCGCATCAACAACAACACCGGAGGAGGCATTGCCATCATCCACAGGAACACCATCCGCATCACGACCAACACACGACGACACCATCGCACCCGCCGAACACCTGCACTTCCAGGTCCACATCAACCCCAAGACCACCCTCAGAGGCACCCTCATCTACAGATCCCCGGGACCACGCACACAATTCAGCGAAGACATCGCCCACTTCATCAGCCCGCACGCCCTCCCCTCCGCTGACTACATCCTCCTCGGGGACCTCAACTTCCACCTGGAGAACAACAACGACCGCAACACCACCACCCTGCAGGACAACCTCGCCAACCTCAGACTCTAGCAGCTGGTAACCACCCCCACCCACTACGCCGGACACACACTCGACCCCGTCTTCTCATCCAGCAAGGACATCGCCTTCAGCCACGCCACCGGACTCCACTGGACGGACCACAGCTGCGTCCACTTCAGCTTCAGAAGGACCACGACCAACCATCACCAGCAACAGGTTGCACGCAGAAGCTGGAACAAGATCACAGCCGACCAGATCGCGACCGCCCTGAGCAAGAACCCACCCACCAGCGCAACGAACCCCAGCCAAGCGGCCACCAACCTCACGAAGTGGATCAGCGACTGCGCAGACGACCTCGCCCCCCTGAAGACCCCGCCTAGCAGACCCAGTAGCAAGAAAGCCCCATGGTACACCGACGAACTCAAGAGCTCCAAGAAGAACTGCCGAGCCCTCTATAGAACCTGGCGCAGAGACCCAACACCGGACAACATGACTGCCCTTAAGCTCGCCACCCGTAAACACCACCAACTCATCCGCACCACCAAGAAAACCGCATTCAAGGAACGGCTGGACAACAACGCACACAACAGCAAGGAACTCTTCAACATCGTTAAAGAGCTCTCCAACCCCAACGCCGGAAACAACGACATCACCCCTTCGCAAGTCCTCTGCAACTCCCTCGCCTCCTACTTCCACAACAAGATCGCGAACATACACAACAGCTTCAGCTCCCAACCGACGCACGCCACGACCGAACCACCGCCCCCCACCACCACCCTCCGCGCCTGGACCCCGATCAGCACCGAACACACCGTCCGCACAATGAACTCCATCCACTCCGGATCTCCTACCGACCCCTGCCCTCACCACGTCTTCAACAAGGCCGACGCCGTCATCGCACCCTACCTGCGGGACATCATCAGCACCTCCCTCGACACCGCTACCTTCCCGGAGAGCTGGAAGCACGCCGAACTCAGCGCTCTACTAAAGAAGCCATCAGCCGACCCCACCGACCTCAAGAACTACTGCCCCATCTCGCTGCTCCCGTTTCCTGCAAAAGTCATCGAGAAGACCGTCAACAAGCAGCTGGCCACCTTCCTCGAGACGAACGGATCCCTCGACCTCTCGCACTCTGGCTTCCGGGCCATCCACAGCACCGAGACCGCCCTGATCGCAGCCACCGATGACATCCGAGCTCTGCTTGACAACGGAGAAACAGCGGCCCTCATCCTCCTAGACCTCTCCGCGGCCTTCGACACTGTCTGCCACCGTACACTAGTGCAGCGACTCAGCAACGTCAGAATCCAGGAGAAGGCACTGGAGTGGATCATCTCCTTCCTCGCCGGCAGGAGACAGAGAGTCCGCCTCCCCCCGTTCAGATCTGAAGCCACCGAAGTCATCTGCGGCGTTCCTCAAGGCTCCTCGCTCAGCCCTACCCTCTTCAACATGTACATGAGCCCCCTCGCATACATCGCACGCCAGCACAACCTCAACATCATCTCCTACTCCGACGACACCCAGCTGATTCTCTCCGTCACCAACGACCCCGCCACCGCCAGAGCCAACCTCCACGAAGGGATGAAAGAGGTAGCTGAATGGATGAAGAACAGCCGCCTGAAACTGAATTCGGACAAGACTGAAGTCCTCATCCTGGGAGCCTCACCCTCCGCCTGGGATGACTCCTGGTGGCCCCCCGCCCTAGGCAACGCACCCAAACCAACAGACCACGCATGCAACCTGGGCTTCATCCTTGACTCCTCCCTCTCCATGACCAGACAAGTCAACGCCGTCTCCTCGTCGTGCTTCAACATCCTGCGCATGCTACGAAAGATCTTCCGGTGGATCCCCACCGAGACCAGGAAGACGGTCACCCAGGCCCTTGTCACCAGCCGTCTGGACTACGGCAACTCCCTCTACGCCGGCACCACCGCCAAACTCCAGAAAAGACTTCAGCGGATCCAGAACGCCTCAGCACAACTCATCCTGGACATCCCCCGCCGCAGCCACATCTCCGGACACCTGAGAGACCTGCACTGGCTCCCGGTCAACAAAAGAATCACCTTCCGACTCCTCACCCACGCACACAAAGCCCTACACAACCAAGGACCAGGATACCTCAACAGCCGCCTCAACTTCTACGCTCCCAAACGCCAGCTTCGATCGACCGGCCACGCCCTCGCCACCATCCCCCGCATCCGAAGAGCCACCACAGGGGGACGATCCTTCTCCTACCTCACCGCCAAGACATGGAACTCCCTCCCGACCCACCTCCGCCTGACCCAGGACCACCTCGCCTTCAGGAAGCAACTCAAGACCTGGCTGTTCGAGCAGTAGCGGACCCCCCTCCCCTAGCACCTTGAGACCCTCTGGGTGAGTAGTGCGCTATATAAATGATTTGATTGATTGATTGATTGAAATACCAAGTATGTTGAGTGGTACTAGCCAAATAACAAGTATTTACATTGGCACTCGCTAAATACCAAGTATGTACAGTGGTACTCGCTAAATGCCATGTATGTAAAGTGATTCTCGCTAAATACCAAATATGTACAGAGGTACTCGCTAAATACCAAGTATGTACAGTGTTACTCGCTAAATAACAAGTATGTACAGTGCTGCTCGCTAAATTCCAATTATGTGCAGTGGTACTCTCTAAATACCAATCATGTAGAGTGTTACTAGCTAAGTAACAAGTATGTACAGTGGCACTCGCTAAATAACAAGTATGTACAGAGGCACTCCCTAAATACCAAGTATGTACAGTGGTACTCGCTAAATGCCATGTATGTAAAGTGATTCTCTCTAAATACCAAATGTGTACAGTAGTACTCGCTAAATGCCATGTATATAAAGTGATTCTCGCTAAATACCAAATATGTACAGTGTTAGTCGCTAAATAACAAGTATGTACAGTGTTGCTCGCTAAATTCCAAGTATGTGCAGTGGTACTCACAAAATACCAAGCATGTAGACTGTTACTAGCTAAGTAACAAGTATGTACAGTCGTACTCGCTAACTAACAAGTATGTACAGAGGTACTCGCTAAATACCAAGTATGTACAGTAGTACTATCTAAATGTCAAGTCTGTACAGTGGTACTCGCTAAATAAAAAGTATGTACAGTGGTACTAGCTAAATGCCATGTATGTACAGTGGTACTTGCTAAATACGAGGTATTTACACAGGTGCTTGCTAAATACCAAATATGTTGAGTGGTACTAGCTGAATAACAATTATGTACAGTGGTACTCACTAAATAACAAGTATGTACAGTGGTACTGGCTAAATAACAAGTATTTACATTGGTACTAGCTAAATACGAAGTATGTACAGAGGTACTAGCTAAATACCAATTATGTATAGTGGTACTCGCTAAATAACAAGTATGTACAGTGGTACTCGCTAAATAACAAGTATGTACAGTGGTACTAGCTAAATACCAAGTATGTACAGTGGTACTCGCTAAATAAAAATATGTACATTGGTACTCATTAAATACCAAGTATGTAGAGTGGTATTAGCTAAATAACAAGTATTTATATTGGTACTCGCTAAATACCAAGTATGTACAGTGGTACTCGCTAAATGCCATGTATGTAAATTGATTCTCGCTAAATACCAAATATGTACAGAGGTACTCGCTAAATACCAAGCCGGGACAGTGTTACTCGCTAAATAACAAGTATGTACAGTGTTTCTCACTAAATTCCAAGTATGTGCCGTGGTACTCGCTAAATACCAAGCATGTAGAGTGTTAGTAGCTAAGTAACAAGTATGCACAGTGGTACTCGCTAAATAATAAGTATGTACAGTGGTACTCGTTAAATACCAAGTATGTACAGTGGTACTCGCTAAATAACAAGTATGTACAGGGGCACTCGCTAAATAACAAGTATGTACAGAGGTACTCGCTAAATACCAAGTATGTTGAATGGTACTCGCTAAATACCAAGTATGTACAGTCATACTAGATGATTACCAAGTATGTACATTGGTACCCGCTAAATAACAAGTATGTACAGGGGTACTCGCTAAATGCCAAGTATGTAGAGTGGTACTTGCTAAATGACAAGTATGTACAGTGGTACTCTCTAAATGATAAGTATGTACAGTGGTACTAACTAAATAGCAAGAATGTACAGTGGTACTAGCTAAATACCAAGTATGTACAGTGGTACTCACTAAATACCAGGTATTTACAGAGGTGCTTGCTAAATACCAAGTATGTTGAGTGGTGCTAGCTAAATAACAAGTATGTACAGTGGTACTAGCTAAATAACAAGTATGTACAGTGAAACTTGCTAAATGCCATGTATGTAAAGTGATTCTCGCTAAATACCAAATATGTACAGAAGTACTCGCTAAATACCAAGTATGTACAGTGTTTCTCGCTAAATTCCAACTATGGGCAGTGGTACTCGCTAAATACCAAGCATGTAGAGTGTTACTAGCTAAGTAACAAGTATGTACAGTGGTACTCGCTAAATAACACGTATGTACATAGGTACTCGCTAAATGCCATGTATGTACAGTGGTACTCACTAATACCAGGTATTTACAGACGTGCTTCATAAATACCAAGTATGTTGAATGGTACTAGCTAAATAACAAGTATTTACATTGGTACTCGCTATTTACCAAGTATGTACAGTGGTACTCGCTAAATGCCATGTATGTAAAGTGATTCTCGCTAAATACCAAATATGTACAGAGGTACTCGCTAAATACCAAGTATGTACAGTGTTACTCGCTAAGTAACAAGTATGTACAGTGGTACTCGCTAAATGCCATGTATGTACAGTGGTACTCACTAATACCAGGTATTTACAGACGTGCTTCATAAATACCAAGTATGTTGAGTGGTACTAGCTAAATAACAAGTATTTACATTGGTATTCGCTAAATACCAAGTATGTACAGTGGTACTCGCTAAATGCCATGTATGTAAAGTGATTCTCTCTAAATACCAAATATGTACAGAGGTACTCGCTAAATACCAAGTATGTACAGTGTTACTCGCTAAATAACAAGTATGTACAGTGGTACTCGCTAAATGCCATGTATGTACAGTGGTACTCACTAAATACCCGGTATTTACAGAGGTGCTTGCTAAATACCAAGTATGTTGAGTGGTACTCGCTAAATAATAAGTATGTACAGTGGTACTAGCTAAATAACAAGTATATACAGTGGTACTAGCTAAATACCAAGTATGTACAGTGGTACTCGCTAAATACCAGGTATTTACAGAGGTGCTTGCTAAATACCAAGTATGTTGAGTGGTACTAGTTAAATAACAAGTATGTACAGTGGTACTCGCTAAATAATAAGTATGTACAGTGGTACTCGCTAAATAATAAGTATGTACAGTGGTACTAGCTAAAGAACAAGTATGTACAGTGGAACTTGCTAAATGCCAAATATGTACAGTGGTACTCACTAATACCAGGTATTTACAGACGTGCTTCATAAATACCAAGTATGTTGAATGGTACTAGCTAAATAACAAGTATTTACATTGGTACTCGCTATATACCAAGTATGTACAGTGGTACTCGCTAAATGCCATGTATGTAAAGTGATTCTCGCTAAATACCAAATATGTACAGAGGTACTCGCTAAATACCAAGTATGTACAGTGTTACTCGCTAAGTAACAAGTATGTACAGTGGTACTCGCTAGATGCCATGTATGTACAGTGGTACTCACTAATACCAGGTATTTACAGACGTGCTTCATAAATACCAAGTATGTTGAGTGGTACTAGCTAAATAACAAGTATTTACATTGGTACTCGCTAAATACTAAGTATGTACAGTGGTACTCTCTAAATGCCATGTATGTAAAGTGATTCTCTCTAAATACCAAATATGTACAGAGGTACTCGCTAAATACCAAGTATGTACAGTGTTACTCGCTAAATAACAAGTATGTACAGTGGTACTCGCTAAATGCCATGTATGTACAGTGGTACTCACTAAATACCCGGTATTTACAGAGGTGCTTGCTGTTAGACCCGGCCCTCGTAACATAGTCAGACCTGACCCCTGCACCTCACACTAGCCCCGAGCCCCTGGCCTGGCCGATCCGTCCCACTAGAACACACACACCCGACCCGGACTTCCCCCGTCCGTAGGCCTTCCTCCTTCGGCCACCCCGGGCCCGCGTGCCCACTTCATGCACCAAGATGGCCGCCCGGCCCCAGCGCGACCCTAGCCTACAGGCGCCACTCCGGCTGAAGGACATCGCGCTCCCCTTGGGATGAGAGAGGGAGGAGCAGTTTTCATCACACCTCTGCGCTTCCCTGGGAAGGTGGGTTTCGATCGACCCGCCGGCCTCCCCGAGGGCTGGCTCCACGCCTGCTGGGTGTCTGGGGCTCCTCCCGACCCGGCCCTGAAAGGATCAAAGGACAATAGCAGGAAACC
The DNA here is from genome assembly GCF_964204655.1 of Triturus cristatus. Lineage (NCBI taxonomy): Eukaryota > Metazoa > Chordata > Amphibia > Caudata > Salamandridae > Triturus > Triturus cristatus. Next base: position 2,514,172 of record NC_140594.1, on the reverse strand, counting down.
CCCAACAAGCGACCCCCAGGTGACAAGACCCCTGCCTGCACAGACTCCGGACATCAAAGAGGAGTCGCCCTATAACAAGGGGTGCTCTGGGACTGTCCGGCAGATTCGCCTTGGAAACACCTGAGCCCTGCTGAGTGACTCGCGGCTCCCCGAAGATCGTAAGACCTCCGAACTTGTGCTTGAGCCCTGCTGAGTGACTCGCGGCTCCCTGAAGATTGTAAGACCTCCGAACTTGTGCTTGAGCCCTGCTGAGTGACTCGCGGCTCCCCGAAGATCGTAAGACCTCCGAACTTGTGCTTGAGCCCTGCTGAGTGACTCGCGGCTCCCTGAAGATCGTAAGACCTCCGAACTGGTACTCGAGCCTGCTGAATATCTCGCAGCGCCCCCAGACTCCCTTGGTCCCGCCGAACCCCACGACGACAAGCGTAACCCCCAGCTCGAGGATTGTGAGCTGTGCGCCGGATACGCTCCTGCAATTGATCCATTCCCCCAAAGACTGTCCCGCTACCTCCTAACCCCCCTCCAAGACTTTGTGAGCCCGCGCTCCGCTTGTATATATATTGCCTTGCTGATCATAAAGATCTTACCACTCCGATCTGATAAAGATTTGCTCTTAAGAACTCTCGGTGTGGTGTCTCTTTGTCGTGTGGTGCCGAGTGTACGATCCTAGATACGAGATTCCTCCCCTGAGGAGTCTCCCGCCAGTGCCCGGCTACGATACCTCGAGGGTTGGTCTCAGGACAGTCAGGGCCCCCTCCGGGCCCCTCTGAGGTCGCCTTCTAACATTGGTGGCAAGCGACGGGATTCGGGCCCATAATCTAGAGATCGTACCGTGAACGGCTGACGCACTACCGACAAAGATGGCAGAAGGAAACACCGTGGTTCTCGTAGAAGACGACGCCAGTACCCTGTTCCAGGTGGAACAGCTGGAAGAGTACACTCACAGGGAACTAAAGCAATTCTGTAAGGAACTCAGAATCGCTACCACTGGTCTCAACACCAAAGAAGATATGCAAAAGGCACTGAAAGCTTGGGTGGATTCGGGAGCCCCCCGCCCAGAAGGAGCGGTGGAGCCCCACGACGAAGCAGGACCCTCCCAAGGAGAACGCAGCAGCAACCAGGTGCGAGGCTTCGTACCAGACGGGGGCCTATCCCCGGAGGAACTCGCAGACAGAGAAAAAAGTCGCCATCACGAGCTCGAATTAGCCAAACTCAAAATTGAGGGCGAGTTGAAATTAGCCGAGAAAAAAACTAGCAGTAGAACAGTTGCGAGTGCAAGGAGAACTGGAAGAGAAAAAACTCCAACGAGAACACGAGGGAAGGAGACTTCAACTAGAGCATGAACGCAGTTTGAAGGAAATAGAACTGAAAGCAAGAAGCGAAGAAGCGCGGCCCCTGGGGAACCGGGAGGCGGCCGCCCCGACGGAACAGAAGGTCCACATCCCCAAGGATGTGGTCAAGGAATATTACAAAAATGATGACATTCAGCAGTGGTTTCGGGCTTACGAGGTCGCCATGACCTCCCACCGGGTCCCGCAGAAGGATTGGGGGGCTGGGTTATGGGGACGGTTCCTGAGCGAAGGAAGAGACACCCTGCTCGACCTACCCACCTCTATGCAGACCTCATATGAACACATGAAAGCGGCCCTCCTCACAAGGTACGGCCTCACCCCGGAGATGTACCGCCAGCGGTTCCGGGACTGCCGGAAGATCCCGGGTACCACCTGGGTGGAATATGTGAATTTCTTCAGCCGTGCCTTCGATGGGTGGATCAAGGGCAGCAAGGTAACCACCCTGGAAGAACTAACTGACCTTATGTTATGGGAGCACCTGGCCGCCAACTGTTTTGTGGAACTGCGCCAACATCTGCTCGACAGCAAGCTCACGGACCCGAGAAAGCTGGCTGTCGAGGCGGATCGCTGGACCAACACCCGGGTCTCCCGGGGCCCTGTAGGAGAGTACCCCCGAGCCAGTCAGGGACCACCCCGCCAGAGAGGGGGGGAAACCAGGGAGGGCAGAGAGAGCCCCAGGCTAGCCCCCCGAAATCTCAACCTCCGCCTTTCCCGGCACCCCCACCAGCTGTATCCGGCCCCCCCCTGAGACGGGGGCACAGGGTAACCATCACTTGCTTCCGTTGCCAGAAGCCCGGCCATTACGCCAACGACCCTGAATGCCCCATGGCCCCACGCACCAACCAGGCAGCACCCCCCGCTAGACAGATAGCCAATGTAGCCCTGGGGGAGGAGGTTGAGGAGGCCGAGGAGTGGGAACCCGCCGCTATGGCCCTAGTGTCCTTAGGAGATTGAGAGATGGTCCCTGGGAGCCTCCTGCCCTCTAACACAAAGAAATATGGGCAGCTCGTCACGATCAATGGCCACCAAGTAGAAGCCCTCCGTGACACCGGGGCCAGTATCACCGGTGTCCTCAGCCATTTAGTACACGAGGACCAGGTCCTCCCCAACGTATTTTGCCCTGTCATTTCAGCCGACAACACAGAAAGCCTATGTAAGGTAGCCCTGGTGCCTTTCGAGTGGGGAGGGGTGGTCGGTAAACTGAAGGTCGCAGTGAGAACATCCCAGCCCGTCGACTGTCTCCTGGGGAACGACCTGGAAAGTTCCCCCTGGGGGCAAGTTGAGCGCAAGACCCACCTAGGGATGATGGGCCTCCCTGAGTGGGTGTGCGCCACCACTCGATCCATGGCGGCTCGACTGACCCCCCTGACGAACGTCGACGACGCCCCTACCCCTGAAGATGGGATGGTCCCGGCCGAGGGCCCCCACATCCCCCCACCAGAAGAGTCGCTCGCCAGTGACGAACCACCGCCTTCCGACTCCACCCCAGACACCGAGTTAGGCGATTTGCCCGAATTAGCACAGTGGCGCCACGAAGGGGGCCCCTCCCGAGAGGAGTTCTGCTGAGAGCAGGCTACCTGTCCCTCCCTGGTCGGGCCCCGGCAACAGGCAGAGGCCCAGGCCACAGGCGACCAGACGGGAACGCACCGGGTCTACTGGGAGAATGACCTTCTGTACAGCGAACAGAAGTCGGTGGAGCTAGGGTCCGGCCGAGTGCTGGTGGTACCCCTACGCTTCCGAGACCTCCTCCTGGGCTTGGCCCACGACGTCCCCCTCGCAGGCCACTTGGGTCAGGACAAAACATACAGTCGCCTCGTGACTCACTTCTACTGGCCCAGGATGAGAGCGGATGTAGAAGCCGACTGCAAGTCCTGCCCCATGTGCCAGGCCAGTGGGAAGAGTGGAGGAAAGCGCAAGGCTCCCCTCCAGCCCTTCCCTGTCGTCAGTACCCCTTTTGAGCGGGTCGGGATCGACATTGTAGGACCTCTGGACCCCCCAACTTCCCAGGGGCACCGGTTCATCCTCGTCCTGGTGGACCATGCCACTCGTTACCCTGAGGCCATCCCCCTGCGCACCGTCACGGCCCCCGTGGTGGGCCGGGCGCTGATGGGAATCTTCTCCCGCATGGGTTTTCCCCGCGAGGTCGTGAGCGATCGCGGTACCAACTTTATCTCCTGATACATGAGGTCCTTATGGCAACAGTGCGGGGTGTCCTACAAGTTCACCACCCCGTACCACCCCCAAGGAAACGGCCTGGTAGAGCGGTTTAACCGGACTCTGAAGGGGATGATCGTGGGCCTGGAAGAGCCCCTCCGGCGTAAGTGGGACCTCCTGCTCCCCTGCCTCCTATTCGCATACCGAGAAGTTCCCCAGAAATCCTTGGGTTTCAGCCCCTTCGAGCTACTCTACGGGCACCCCGTCAGGGGGCCCCTCAGCCTGGTCAAAGAAGAGTGGCAGGCGGCGCCCCGGGGCACCCCCCGAGACGTGTTCCGTTACGTCCTGACCCTCCGCAATCAGACTAGGAGGTTCCGGGAAATGGCAGAGGCCAATCTGGAGGCGAGTCAGGAGGAGATGAAGCGCTGGTACGACCAGAATGCCACGCTAGTCGAGTTTCAGCCGGGCCAGCTGGTGTAGGTCATGGCCCCCGTGAAACCCTGCGCTCTCCAGGATAAATGGACCGGGCCCTTCAAAGTAGTTGAGCGAAAGAGCCCGGTCACGTACTTGGTAGACGTCCAGTCACCCCGGGACACCCTCCGGGTCCTCCACGTGAACCGCCTCAAGCCCCACTTTGTGCGGACAGAGCTGAGCCTCCTACTGGCCACTGACGACGGGTCCGAAGAAGAGTCGGATCCTCTCCCCGATCTTCTATGCACCAAGGAGAAGGACGGCTCCGTAGAAGGAGTGAACCTCTCCCCGTCTCTCACTTCCCAGCAACGTGAGGATTGCCGCCAGCTCCTAGGGCAGTTTCCGGACCTTTTCTCCCTGGTCCCCAAGGTCACCGACTGGTGTGTCCATGATGTGGATACCGGGGACAGCCCACCAGTGAGACACCGAGCCTACCGAGTTCCCGATCGGGTCCGGTCCTGTATCCAAGCCGAAGTCTCGAAAATGTTGACCCTAGGCGTGATCGAACCCTCAGACAGCCCCTGGGCCAGCCCCGTGGTCCTGGTCCCAAAAGCAGCCGCCCCCGGGGTCGCCCCGGAACTCCGCTTTTGCGTGGACTACCGGGGACTCAATGAGATCACCCGAGCCGATGCCCACCCCATTCCCCGAGCCGACGAGCTCATTGACCGGCTCGGAGCTGCACGGTTCCTCAGCACCTTCGATCTCACCTGCGGCTACTGGCAAATTGCGCTCACAGAGGGAGCCAAGGAGCGGTCCGCCTTCTCCACCCCGGATGGGCACTATCGCTTTCGCGTAATGCCCTTCGGGATGAAAAATGCCCCGGCCACCTTCCAGCGACTGGTAAATAGAGTCCTGGCCGGGCTGGAAAAATTCAGCGCTGCATATCTCGACGATATCGCAGTTTTTAGTTCAGAATGGAGCGAGCACCTCCAACACCTCCGGAGGGTGCTAACCGCCCTACGCCAGGCGGGCCTCACCGTGAAAGCCAGCAAATGCCAGATTGGGCAAGGTTCGGTAACCTACCTGGGGCACCAGGTCGGAAGCGGGCAGGTCGCCCCTCTACAGCCCAAAATCGACGCCATCCTAGCCTGGGAACCTCCCACTACCCAAACAGAGGTCCGAGCCTTTTTGGGCCTCACGGGCTACTATCGGAGATTCATCCGGAATTACGGCAGCCTGGCCGGTCCCCTCACGGGGCTCACGTCCAAGAAGCAGCCCAAGAAGGTACAATGGTCCCCTGCCTGCCAAGAGGCGTTCAATGCCCTGAAAACGGCCATGTGTATGGCCCCCGTCCTCCAGGCCCCCGACTACTCCAAAGAGTTTGTGGTACAAACTGATGCCTCCGAGCATGGCATCGGGGCCGTCCTCTCCCAAGTAAATGACCAGGGTCTGGACCAGCCCGTGGCCTTCCTCAGCCGAAGGCTGTTGCCCCGGGAACAGAGATGGAGCACCATCGAGCGCGAGGCGTTCGCAGTAGTCTGGGCCCTCAAGAAACTACGCCCTTACCTGTTCGGCACCCATTTCAGGGTCCAGACCGACCATCGCCCCTTGCGATGGCTCATGCAGATGCGAGGAGAAAACCCCAAGCTTCTGCGGAGGTTAATCTCCCTCCAGGGGATGGATTTCACCGTGGAACATTGCCCTGGTACGGACCACGCCAACGCCGATGGCCTCTCCCGATTCTTCCGCCTCAGCGAAGAGAACCCCCAAGAAGATGGGTAGTTCTCTCCGGCTTTCAGCTGGGGGGGACGCGTGTTAGACCCGGCCCTCGTAACATAGTCAGACCTGACCCCTGCACCTCACACCAGCCCCGAGCCCCTGGCCTGGCCGATCCGTCCCACTAGAACACACACACCCGACCCGGACTTCCCCCGTCCGTAGGCCTTCCTCCTTCGGCCACCCCGGGCCCGTGTGCCCACTTCATGCACCAAGATGGCCGCCCGGCCCCAGCGCGACCCTAGCCTACAGGCGCCACTCCGGCTGAAGGACATCGCGCTCCCCTTGGGATGAGAGAGGGAGTAGCAGTTTTCATCACTCCTCTGCGCTTCCCTGGGAAGGTGGGTTTCGATCGACCCGCCGGCCTCCCCGAGGGCTGGCTCCACGCCTGCTGGGTGTCTGGGGCTCCTCCCGACCCGGCCCTGAAAGGATCAAAGGACAATAGCAGGAAACCCCCAACAAGCGACCCCCAGGTGACAAGACCCCTGCCTGCACAGACTCCGCACATCAAAGAGGAGTCGCCCTATAACAAGGGGTGCTCTGGGACTGTCCGGCAGATTCGCCTTGGAAACACCTGAGCCCTGCTGAGTGACTCGCGGCTCCCCGAAGATCGTAAGACCTCCGAACTTGTGCTTGAGCCCTGCTGAGTGACTCGCGGCTCCCTGAAGATTGTAAGACCTCCGAACTTGTGCTTGAGCCCTGCTGAGTGACTCGCGGCTCCCCGAAGATCGTAAGACCTCCGAACTTGTGCTTGAGCCCTGCTGAGTGACTCGCGGCTCCCTGAAGATCGTAAGACCTCCGAACTGGTACTCGAGCCTGCTGAATATCTCGCAGCGCCCCCAGACTCCCTTGGTCCCGCCGGACCCCACGACGACAAGCGTAACCCCCAGCTCGAGGATTGTGAGCTGTGCGCCGGATACGCTCCTGCAATTGATCCATTCCCCCAAAGACTGTCCCGCTACCTCCTAACCCCCCTCCAAGACTTTGTGAGCCCGCGCTCCGCTTGTATATATATTGCCTTGCTGATCATAAAGATCTTACCACTCCGATCTGATAAAGATTTGCTCTTAAGAACTCTCGGTGTGGTGTCTCTTTGTCGTGTGGTGCCGAGTGTACGATCCTAGATACGAGATTCCTCCCCTGAAGAGTCTCCCGCCAGTGCCCGGCTACGATACCTCGAGGGTTGGTCTCAGGACAGTCAGGGCCCCCTCCGGGCCCCTCTGAGGTCGCCTTCTAACAGTTGCTAAATACCAAGTATGTTGAGTGGTACTCGCTAAATAATAAGTATGTACAGTGGTACTAGCTAAATAACAAGTATATACAGTGGTACTAGCTAAATACCAAGTATGTACAGTGGTACTCGCTAAATACCAGGTATTTACAGAGGTGCTTGCTAAATACCAAGTATGTTGAGTGGTACTAGTTAAATAACAAGTATGTACAGTGGTACTCGCTAAATAATAAGTATGTACAGTGGTACTCGCTAAATAATAAGTATGTACAGTGGTACTAGCTAAATAACAAGTATGTACAGTGGTACTTGCTAAATGCCATGTATGTAAAGTGATTCTCGCTAAATACCAAATATGTGCAGTGGTACTCGCTAAATACCAAGCATGTAGAGTGTTACTAGCTAAGTAACAAGTATGCACAGTGGTACTCACTAAATAACACGTATGTACATAGGTACTCGCTAAAGACCAAGTATGTACAGTGGTACTATCTAAATGGCAAGTATGTACAGTGGTACTCGCTAAATAGCAACTATGTACAGTGGTACTCACTAAATGCTATGTATGTACAGTGGTACTCACTAAATACCAGGTATTTACAGAGGTGCGTGGGGGTGACCTGGGCCGGTCACCCCTACGCACCTCTCACACTCCTCGTGAGTGCGACCAGGCTGCCCCTCGCTCCTTCCAGTGCCGCCGCTGCCTGCAGCCGGGACCCTGCCAGCTGTACCCGCTGATTGCTGCCCTTGCCCCGCCTGCGCCGCGCTGTTACCGCGTTCCTCCTCTCTCCCCTTGTGCTTCGGCTCCTGGTAAGATTGTACCTCTGTAACTCCGTCGCTGTTTCCCCCGGTGTACTGCTAGCCCCCTGTTTTCTTTTCTGTATCCCCGCTCTGGTTCAGTATTGTAGTTTTGTCAGCCCCCTGTTTTATTTTTGTATCCCCGTTCTGTTAGTACTGTAATATTGTCCCCCTGTGCTTTCGGCGCCCCCGGCCCCTGCCGCGCTTCCCGCCACCTTCCCGCTCCCCGCCCCTCTCCTCTGTAGCCCTCCCCATTCGCCGCCCCGCTCCCCGCCTCCCAGCTGCCCCTCCCTCCCACTGGACCATATGGGATGAGGCGGGTGAGGCGCTGTGCAGTGACCTCTGTCCCTCTGGGCCGGTCACCCCCACGCACCTCGCACACTCCTCGTGAGTGCGACCAGGCTGCCCCTCACTCCTTCCAGTGCCGCCGCTGCCCGCAGCTGGGACCCTGCCAGCTGTACCCGCTGTTTGCTGCCCTTGCCCCGCCTGCGCCGCGCTGTTACCGCGTTCCTCCTCTCTCCCCTTGTGCTTCGGCTCCTGGTAAGATTGTACCTCTGTAACTCCGTCGCTGTTTCCCCCGGTGTACTGCTAGCCCCCTGTTTTCTTTTCTGTATCCCCGCTCTGGTTCAGTATTGTAGTTTTGTCAGCCCCCTGTTTTATTTTTGTATCCCCGTTCTGTTAGTACTGTAATATTGTCCCCCTGTGCTTTCGGCGCCCCCGGCCCCTGCCGCGCTTCCCGCCACCTTCCCGCTCCCCGCCCCTCTCCTCTGCAGCCCTCCCCATTCGCCGCCCCTCTCCCCGCCTCCCAGCTGCCCCTCCCTCCCACTGGACCATATGGGACGAGGCGGGCGAGGCGCTGTGCAGTGACCTCTGTCCCTCTGGGCCGGTCACCCCCACGCACCTCGCACACTCCTCGTGAGTGCGACCAGGCTGCCCCTCGCTCCTTCCAGTGCCGCCGCTGCCCGCAGCTGGGACCCTGCCAGCTGTACCCGCTGTTTGCTGCCCTTGCCCCGCCTGCGCCGCGCTGTTACCGCGTTCCTCCTCTCTCCCCTTGTGCTTCGGCTCCTGGTAAGATTGTACCTCTGTAACTCCGTCGCTGTTTCCCCCGGTGTACTGCTAGCCCCCTGTTTTATTTTCTGTATCCCCGCTCTGGTTCAGTATTGTAGTTTTGTCAGCCCCCTGTTTTATTTTTGTATCCCCGTTCTGTTAGTACTGTAATATTGTCCCCCTGTGCTTTCGGTGCCCCCGGCCCCTGCCGCGCTTCCCGCCACCTCCCCGCTCCCCGCCCCTCTCCTCTGCAGCCCTCCCCATTCGCCGCCCCGCTCCCCGCCTCCCAGCTGCCCCTCCCTCCCACTGGACCATATGGGACGAGGTGGGCGAGGCGCTGTGCAGTGACCTCTGTCCCTCTGGGCCGGTCACCCCCACGCACCTCGCACACTCCTCGTGAGTGCGACCAGGCTCCCCTCGCTCCTTCTAGTGCCTCCGCTGCCCGCAGCCGGGACCCTGCCAGCTGTACCCGCTGATTGCTGCCCTTGCCCCACTTGCACCGCACTGTTACCGCGTTTCTCCTCTCTCCCCTTGTGCTTCAGCTCCTGGTAAGATTGTACCTCTGTAACTCCGTCGCTGTTTCCCCCGGTGTACTGCTAGCCCCCTGTTTCATTTACTGTATCCCCGCTCTGGTTCAGTATTGTAGTTTTGTCAGCCCCCTGTTTTATTTTTGTATCCCCGTTCTGTTAGTACTGTAATATTGTCCCCCTGTGCTTTCGGCGCCCCCGGCCCCTGCCGCGCTTCCCGCCACCTCCCCGCTCCCCGCCCCTCTCCTCTGCAGCCCTCCCCATTCGCCGCCCCGCTCCCCGCCTCCCAGCTGCCCCTCCCTCGCCCTGCCCTCCCACTCTCCACACATGGCAGAGTGGCCCAAGCTCAGCGTGTACACGCAGCGGGCGTGCCGAATGAGCGCCGAAGGTGCGCCAAAGGTAAGCCCGTTTGCGCCCGTCCGCGCCTGGACCGCGCCCAGCGCCAGGACCCCTGGCCCCCGCAGACCCCAGCCCACCCGCCGGACATACGACGCCGCCACCCTCAACGCACTCAACGCCGGTCGAATCCCAGGATGCTACCGAGCCACCCCGAGACGCACCCACGGACCCTTCCGCTGCAACTCCTGCAAGTTCACCTGCATCCGGACCTGCACCACTCCAGCACCACCCAAGACCAAGACGAGCAACTGCAGCAACCACCTGAAGTGCATCCTGCTCAACACCCGCTCCGTCCACAGACATGCCGTCGAGCTCTGGAACCTGCTCGACACAACCTCACCAGACGTCACCTTCCTCACGTAAACCTGGATGAATGCCTCGTCAGCGCCCGACATCGCCATCGCCATCCCGGACGGCTACAAGATCATCCGAAGGGACCGCATCAACAACAACACCGGAGGAGGCATTGCCATCATACACAGGAACACCATCCGCATCACGACCAACACACGACGACACCATCACACCCGCCGAACACCTGCACTTCCAGGTCCACATCAACCCCAAGAACACCCTCAGAGGCACCCTCATCTACAGATCCCCGGGACCACGCACACAATTCAGCGAAGACATCGCCCACTTCATCAGCCCGCACGGTCTGACTACATCCTCCTCGGGGACCTCAACTTCCACCTGGAGAACAACAACGACCGCAACACCACCACCCTGCTGGACAACCTCGCCAACCTCGGACTCAAGCAGCTGGTAACCACCCCCACCCACTACGCCGGACACACACTCGACCCCGTCTTCTCATCCAGCAAGGACATCGCCTTCAGCCACGCCACCGGACTCCACTGGACGGACCACAGCTGCATCCACTTCAGTTTCAGAAGGACCACGACCCACCATCACCAGCAACAGGTTGCACGCAGAAGCTGGAACAAGATTACAGCCGACCAGATCGCGACCGCCCTGAGCAAGAACCCACCCACCAGCGCAACGAACCCCAGCCAAGCGGCCACCAACCTCACGAAGTGGATCAGCGACTGCGCAGACGACCTCGCCCCCCTGAAGACCCCGCCTAGCAGACCCGGTAGCAAGAAAGCCCCATGGTACACCGACGAACTCAAGAGCTCCAAGAAGAACTGCCGAGCCCTCGAGAGAACCTTGCGCAGAGACCCAACACCGGACAACATGACTGCCCTCAAGCTCGCCACCCGTAAACACCACCAACTCATCCGCACCACCAAGAAAACCGCATTCAAGGAACGACTGGACAACAACGCACACAACAGCAAGGAACTCTTCAACATCGTTAAAGAGCTCTCCAACCCCAACACCGGAAACAACGACATCACCCCTTCGCAAGACCTCTGCAACAGCCTCGCCTCCTACTTCCACAACAAGATCGCGAACATACACAACAGCTTCAGCTCCCAACCGACGCACGCCACGACCGAACCACCGCCCCCCACCACCACCCTCCGCGCCTGGACACCGATCAGCACCGAAGACACCGTCCGCACAATGAACTCCATCCACTCCGGATCTCCTACCGACCCCTGCCCTCACCACGTCTTCAACAAGGCCGACGCTGTCATCGCACCCTACCTGCGGGACATCATCAGCACCTCCCTCGACACCGCTACCTTCCCGGAGAGCTGGAAGCACGCCGAACTCAGCGCTCTACTAAAGAAGCCATCGGCCGACCCCACCGACCTCATGAACTACCGCCCCATCTCGCTGCTCCCGTTTCCTGCAAAAGTCATCGAGAAGACCGTCAACAAGCAGCTGGCCACCTTCCTCGAGACGAACGGATCCCTCGACCTCTCGCACTCTGGCTTCCGGGCCAACCACAGCACCGAGACCGCCCTAATCGCAGCCACCGATGACATCCGAGCTCTGCTTGACAACGGAGAAACAGCGGCCCTCATCCTCCTAGACCTCTCCGCGGCCTTCGACACTGTCTGCCACCGTACACTAGTGCAGCGACTCAGCAACGTCGGAATCCAGGAGAAGGCACTGGAGTGGATCATCTCCTTCCTCGCCGGCAGGAGACAGAGAGTCCGCCTCCCCCCGTTCAGATCTGAAGCCACCGAAGTCATCTGTGGCGTTCCTCAAGGCTCCTCGCTCAGCCCTACCCTCTTCAACATGTACATGAGCCCCCTTGCATACATCGCACGCCAGCACAACCTCAACATCATCTCCTACGCCGACGACACCCAGCTGATTCTCTCCGTCACCAACGACCCCGCCACCGCCAGAGCCAACCTCCACGAAGGGATGAAAGAGGTAGCCGAATGGATGAAGAACAGCCGCCTGAAACTGAATTCGGACAAGACGGAAGTCCTCATCCTGGGAGCCTCACCCTCCGCCTGGGACGACTCCTGGTGGCCCCCCGCCCTAGGCAACGCACCCAAACCAACAGACCACGCACGCAACCTGGGCTTCATCCTGGACTCCTCCCTCTCCATGACCAGACAAGTCAACGCTGTATCCTCGTCGTGCTTCAACATCCTGCGCATGCTACGAAAGATCTTCCAGTGGATCCCCACCGAGACCAGGAAGACGGTCACCCAGTCCCTTGTCACCAGCCGTCTGGACTACGGCAACTCCCTCCACGCCCGCACCACCGCCAAACTCCAGAAAAGACTTCAGCAGATCCAGAACGCCTCAGCACGACTCATCCTGGACATCCCCCGCCGCAGCCACATCTCCGGACACCTGAGAGACCTGCACTGGCTCCCGGTCAACAAAAGAATCACCTTCCGACTCCTCACACACGCACACAAAGACCTACAAAACCAAGGACCAGGATACCTCAACAGCCGCCTCAACTTCTACGCTCCCAAACGCCAGCTTCGATCGACCGGCCACGCCCTCGCCACCGTCCCCCGCATCCGAAGAGCCACCACAGGGGGACGATCCTTCTCCTACCTCGCCGCCAAGACATGGAACTCCCTCCCGACCCACCTCCGCCTGACCCAGGACCACCTCGCCTTCAGGAAGCAACTCAAGACCTGGCTGATCGAGCAGTAGCGGACCCCCCTCCCCTAGCGCCTTGAGACCCTCTGGGTGAGTAGTGCGCTATATAAATGCTTTGATTGATTGATTGATTGAAATACCAAGTATGTTGAGTGGTACTAGCCAAATAACAAGTATTTACATTGGCACTCGCTAAATACCAAGTATGTACAGTGGTACTCGCTAAATGCCATGTATGTAAAGTGATTCTCGCTAAATACCAAATATGTACAGAGGTACTCGCTAAATACCAAGTATGTACAGTGTTACTCGCTAAATAACAAGTATGTACAGTGCTGCTCGCTAAATTCCAATTATGTGCAGTGGTACTCTCTAAATACCAATCATGTAGAGTGTTACTAGCTAAGTAACAAGTATGTACAGTGGCACTCGCTAAATAACAAGTATGTACAGAGGCACTCCCTAAATACCAAGTATGTACAGTGGTACTCGCTAAATGCCATGTATGTAAAGTGATTCTCTCTAAATACCAAATGTGTACAGTAGTACTCGCTAAATGCCATGTATATAAAGTGATTCTCGCTTAATACCAAATATGTACAGTGTTAGTCGCTAAATAACAAGTATGTACAGTGTTGCTCGCTAAATTCCAAGTATGTGCAGTGGTACTCACAAAATACCAAGCATGTAGACTGTTACTAGCTAAGTAATAAGTATGTACAGTCGTACTCGCTAACTAACAAGTATGTACAGAGGTACTCGCTAAATACCAAGTATGTACAGTAGTACTATCTAAATGCCAAGTCTGTACAGTGGTACTCGCTAAATAAAAAGTATGTACAGTGGTACTAGCTAAATGCCATGTATGTACAGTGGTACTTGCTAAATACGAGGTATTTACACAGGTGCTTGCTAAATACCAAATATGTTGAGTGGTACTAGCTGAATAACAATTATGTACAGTGGTACTCACTAAATAACAAGTATGTACAATGGTACTAGCTAAATAACAAGTATTTACATTGGTACTAGCTAAATACGAAGTATGTACAGAGGTACTTGCTAAATACCAATTATGTATAGTGGTACTCGCTAAATAACAAGTATGTACAGTGGTACTCGCTAAATAACAAGTATGTACAGTGGTACTAGCTAAATACCAAGTATGTACAGTGGTACTCGCTAAATAAAAATATGTACATTGGTACTCATTAAATACCAAGTATGTAGAGTGGTACTAGCTAAATACCAAGTATTTATATTGGTACTCGCTAAATACCAAGTATGTACAGTGGTACTCGCTAAATGCCATGTATGCAAATTGATTCTCGCTAAATACCAAATATGTACAGAGGTACTCGCTAAATACCAAGCCGGGACAGTGTTACTCGCTAAATAACAAGTATGTACAGTGTTTCTCGCTAAATTCCAAGTATGTGCCGTGGTACTCGCTAAATACCAAGCATGTAGAGTGTTAGTAGCTAAGTAACAAGTATGTACAGTGGTACTCGCTAAATAATAAGTATGTACAGTGGTACTCGCTAAATACCAAGTATGTACAGTGGTACTCGCTAAATAACAAGTATGTACAGGGGCACTCGCTAAATAACAAGTATGTGCAGAGGTACTCGCTAAATACCAAGTATGTTGAATGGTACTCGCTAAATACCAAGTATGTACAGTCATACTAGATGATTACCAAGTATGTACATTGGTACTCGCTAAATAACAAGTATGTACAGGGGTACTCGCTAAATGCCAAGTATGTAGAGTGGTACTAGCTAAATGACAAGTATGTACAGTGGTACTCACTAAATAATAAGTATGTACAGTGATACTCGCTAAATAATAAGTATGTACAGTGGTACTAGCTAAATAACAAGTATGTACAGTGGTACTAGCTAAATACCAAGTATGTACAGTGGTACTCGCTAAATGCCATGTATGTACAGTGGTACTCGCTAAATACCAGGTATTTACAGAGGTGCTTGCTAAATACCAAGTATGTTGAGTGGTACTAGCTAAATAACAATTATGCACAGTGGTACTCGCTAAATAACAAGTATGTACAGTGGTACTCGCTAAATACCAAGTATGTAGAGTGGTACTAGCTAAATACTAAGTACGTACATTGGTACTAGCTAAATACCATGTATGTACAGTGGTACAAGATAAATACCAAGTATGTACAGTGGTACTTGCTAAATACCAAGTATGTACAGTGTTTCTCGCTAAATTCCAAGTATGTGCAGTGGTACTCGCTAAATACCAAGCATATAGAGTGTTACTAGCTAAGTAAAAAGTATGCACAGTGGTACTCACTAAATAACAAGTATGTACAGAGGTACTCGCTAAATAGCAAGTATGTACAGTGGTACTCACTAAATGCTATGTATGTACAGTGGTACTCACTAAATACCAGGTATTTACAGAGGTGCTTGCTAAATACCAAGTATGTTGAGTGGTACTAGCTAAATAACAAGTATGCCCAGTGGTACTCGCTAAATAATAAGTATGTACAGTGGTACTAGCTAAATAACAAGTATGTACAGTGGTACTTGCTAAATGCCATGTATGTAAAGTGGTTCTCGCTAAATACCAAATATGTACAAAGGTACTCGCTAAATACCAAGTATGTACAGTGTTGCTTGCTAAATTCCAACTATGTGCAGTGGTACTCGCTAAATAGCAAGTATGTACAGTGGTACCAGCTAAATACCAAGTATGTACAGTGGTACTCGCTAAATACCAGGTATTTACAGAGGTGCTTGCTAAATACCAAGTATGTTGAGTGGTACTAGCTAAATAACAAGTATGTACAGTGGTTCTCGCTAAATAATAAGTATGTACAGTGGTACTCGCTAAATAATAAGTATGTACAGTGGTGCTAGCTAAATAAGAAGTATGTACAGTGGTACTTGCTAAATGCCATGTATGTAAAGTGATTCTTGCTAAATACCAAATATGTACAGAGGTACTCGCTAAATACCAAGTATGTACAGTGGTACTCGCTAAATACCAGGTATTTACAGAGGTGCTTGCTAAATACCAAGTATGTTGAGCGGTACTAGCTAAATAACAAGTATGTACAGTGGTACTCGCTAAATAATAAGTATGTACAGTGGTACTCGCTAAATATTAAGTATGTACAGTGGTACTAGCTAAATAACAAGTATGTTCAGTGGTACTTGCTAAATGCCATGTATGTAAAGTGATTCTCGCTAAATACCAAATATGTACAGAGGTACTCACTAAATATCAAGTATGTACAGTGTTGCTCGCTAAATTCCAACTATGTGCAGTGGTACTCGCTAAATAGCAAGTATGTACAGTGGTACTAGCTAAATACCAAGTATGTACAGTGCTACTCGCTAAATACCAGGTATTTACAGAGGTGCTTGCTAAATACCAAGTATGTTGAGTGGTACTAGCTAAATACAAGTATGTACAGTGGTACTCACTAAATATTAAGTATGTACAGTGGTACTAGCTAAATAACAAGTATGTACAGTGGTACTTGCTAAATGCCATGTATGTAAAGTGATTCTCGCTAAATACCAAATATGTACAGAGGTACTCGCTAAATACCAAGTATGTACAGTGTTGCTCGCTAAATTCCAACTATGTGCAGTGGTACTCGCTAAATAGCAAGTATGTACAGTGGTACTAGCTAAATACCAAGTATGTACAGTGGTACTCGCTAAATACCAGGCATTTACAGAGGTGCTTGCTAAATACCAAGTATGTTGAGTGGTACTAGCTAAATAACAAGTATGTACAGTGGTACTCGCTAAATAATAAGTATGTACTGTGGTACTCGCTAAATAATAAGTATGTACAGTGGTACTAGCTAAATACCAAGTATGTACAGTGGTACTTGCTAAATGCCATGTATGTAAAGTGATTCTCGCTAAATACCAAATATGTACAGAGGTACTCGCTAAATACCAAGTATGTACAGTGTTGCTCGCTAAATTCCAACTATGTGCAGTGGTACTCGCTAAATAGCAAGTATGTACAGTGGTACTAGCTAAATACCACGTATGTACAGTGGTACTCGCTAAATACCAGGTATTTACAGAGGTGCTTGCTTAATACCAAGTATGTTGAGTGGTACTAGCTAAATAACAAGTATGTACAGTGGTACTCGCTAAATAATAAGTATGTTCAGTGGTACTAGCTAAATAACAAGTATGTACAGTGGTACTTGCTAAATGCCATGTATGTAAAGTGATTCTCACTAAATACCAAATATGTACAGAGGTACTCGCTAAATACCAAGTATGTACAGTGTTGCTCGCTAAATTCCAACTATGTGCAGTGGTACTCGCTAAATAGCAAGTATGTACAGTGGTACTAGCTAAATACCAAGTATGTACAGTGGTACTCGCTAAATACCAGGTATTTACAGAGGTGCTTGCTCAATACCAAGTATGTTGAGTGGTACTAGCTAAATAACAAGTATGTACAGTGGTACTCGCTAAATAATAAGTATGTACAGTGGTACTCGCTAATTAATAAGTATGTACAGTGGTACTAGCTAAATAACAAGTATGTACAGTGGTACTTGCTAAATGCCATGTATGTAAATTGATTCTCGCTAAATACCAAATATGTACAGAGGTACTTGCTAAATACCAAGTATGTACAGTGTTGCTCGCTAAATTCCAACTATGTGCAGTGGTACTCGCTAAATAGCAAGTATGTACAGTGGTACTACCTAAATACCAAGTATGTACAGTGGTACTCGCTAAATACCAGGTATTTACAGAGGTGCTTGCTAAATACCAAGTATGTTGAGTGGTACTAGCTAAATAACAAGTATGTACAGTGGTGTTGAAAATGAAAACAGCGATATGATTAAGCATTCACTAAAGACATGAATTCTCTCCTGTTAAAGCATGTTTCTTGTCTTATGCTGACTAAAGTCTGGACTCCATTTTGTATTGTCATGCCTCCACGTGCTTTGCATGAGAAGAGTCCTACCTTTTCGCTAGTTGCTCTTGTTATCTGCCTAGTAACAGTCTATAAATAGCTCCTTTGTCCGTCTGGCACATGCCCAGACTTGACCACATCTGTTATCAGTTAGTCCTTGTTTGACCATGTTTTCGCGGGCTCAGGAAATTGTTAACTCCGCCCACATATTGATCCTGTATCGAAAATGTCCATAAATGGTAATTAATTTTGCTCCATGTTGTATCCACCCACTTATGAGCCCCTCTGTTGTGTATAAAAGGGGACCGTGTACGCAAGTTCTTTGTGCTACTCTATGCAATACTGAAAAGTGTTGCGTAGGTTGTAGGACCACCCTTAAGGGTTAATAAACTCTGTCTTTGTATTTGCAGTTTCCGTGCCAACTTCCTTCTAGCTTTTGTTACAGGAGAGCGAACCCTTGTATTCTGCGGGCCTAGCTGGGGCCTGTACTCATCAATTGGCGCCCGTCACGTGGGGCTCATCGGCGACTTGGATGCTCGAAGGACTGGTCGTGACGAAGGTAAGGAATTTGGCCGGGGATGTGATCACTGCCAGCGGCGTTTTTAGTCCTGGCATCCCGAGGTTTCTTCCTTCCCTTCCGAACTGACCATCTGGGTGGCGCCGGTCCTCGACTGAGACCTCTTCTGTCGGTCTGCCGTGACAGCCGTTTGGGCGAATTTTGGAACTTAGCAGTTGGAATCTGGACACTCTTGATTGGTAAGAACCGTTGTACGGTACTTGCTCCGAGTTTTGAAGCCTGGGTTGGCTATTTGAGTTTGATTTGTGATGACCGGTCATATTTTGTATTGATTACTGTGAGAATATATGCGTTGCAACACATATAGGCAGGTAATGTGGAGATATTTCTCCGGAGTTGTTTAAATCTGAACGGCGCAAAGTTTAAGTGCCATTTTTTTGATAATACTGCATATTTTGCATTATTTTTTTGAGCATGCCTGCTTTTAGCGCACTCCGTAAGTGGTGCTGCTGCTTTGGAAACCGGTTAAATCTCGAGGAATCTGCTCCAGCCCCTCCAGAGGGGACTCCTAATAGGGATATGTATTTGAAGCATGGTCTTTCCTCTATAATGTACAGCACAGTGTGGAGGAAATACACCAAAAAGGATCCTGAGTTACGATGGCCTTTGTATGGATCGTTTGATATGCGTAAGATTGAGTATGTGGAACAGTGTATGTGTAAACGTCGTGCTCGGCAAGACATGTTTGAATGTGTTCGGTTATGGGTGTGTGGAAATATGGATTTTTATGATCAGTTATGTCCCCTATCTTGGACCCCAACGGTTCCATGTACATGCTACAAGTACATGTATGTTCACTCCAGTTCCAGTTAGGAAGACGCAAACACATATGCGTCTACCGTCAACATAACCTCTTTCAGATCCGCCATGAATGGATCGGATATTCCATTCCTAAGTATGAAAGGCCACCGACTTTATGTGGTTCACTCACTCCATTTTACAGTCCAGGCGAGTAGGCCCTGATTCTGCCATCAAGCTTTTCCCTGCTTTCTACCTCTGACAGCTCCAGCCTGAGCTCACATCTGTATCCATGAACTTTGTCCTACTCCCTGCGCGGCTAACGGTGCCTGACTCGGCCGATCTGCCTGCCTGCCAAGAAAACTGTATTTCACCTTCAAGATTATCTGCTCCGCTCCTCATCCACTGCATTCCTGTCTAGTAGTTTAAGTAAACATTCTTCCAGCTACTGAGCAAAGGGCCCGGCTTCTCTGTCTTTATGCAAGCAATTCATAGCCCTGACTCTATGGAAGATTTCTGCCCTTGCATCTTATGTAGACACTTAGACGCTTGTACACGCACTCACAGTCAGTATAGAATAGATTCTGTTCGAGAGACCTTCCCTTTTGGATAACATAAGTTCTTTAAACATAGGATGTTAGATATGATTTGGGATTAGGTTGACTTGACCCCCCAGACTTCTGTCTCCACATGTAGAGCTAAATGTCAAGTCCCCTTCACCCCCTAGTTGCACGTCAATCACACGTCATGCTGCTGCGCGCGCATCTCTGCTAAGTATTTCTGCTGACATTGCGAAATTATTTCATAGATACTCCCATTTGTGACATCACACCTAAATGACGTTTTTCTAGTTACACCCAGTTACACCCATTTTTGTTACGCATGTATGATTTTATCTTTATTATCAATTGTTACGCCTCCTGCGTCTGCTTCACTGTAATGTATATTCTATAAAAGTGATTACTTGTCAATAACGTATTGCTCTTCACTTCCTGAACCTCCGCGGTGATGGAACTTGAAGTCCCCAATTCGAATTGTCCATTAGGAATAAAACCCGTTCCGAACCTCTAATACCACGGATTCTGCCTCTTATTTTACTGAGCTGTTTTATTAATTTTCTGTATCAAATTAAGTCCCGGTAATTAAAATATTTACCACATAATTGGCGCCCGAATAGGGACACTTTCTCATCTCACGCGCCGGCGGTGCGTTGCAGGCCCGGTCTCCTGCCACAGCTGGACGGACAACAACGCGTACCAGCAGGATTTCCTGTATCTCCCTCCGGTCAAGCGGGGGCGACTGAGGCTGCGATCGACACCCAGACGAGGCGGTGAGAAGTGCGAAGTATCCCGACCAGAGCCTAGCTGAGAGAGCAAGATCCGAGGTATACAGAGGCCCACCAAGTTTCGAAGTTCCGAGGTTCCGATGTTCCGAAGTTCCGAAGTTGTCGAGTCGAGTCCAGTCCGGTCCAGTTTCCGTTCAGTTCAGTTCCAAGGCCTTCCGTTCCGAGCTACCCGGTGAGTACCATTGCTGGGGAAGCGTTCTGACGTGCACATAGGTTGTGCCGGTCAAGACGGGTTTGGGTACACAAATCCGGTCTGCACTGTTTCAGCAGTGTATCTGTACTGTTTAGCAGTATATCTAGTATGTCTAAGTATATAATTCAGTATCATCTAGTCAGTATCAAGTATTATGTCAGTAACTAGTTTCCTGTTAGTTATCACTGTCTGTTGAAATGTTAAATGTTTTAAATACGTTCTGCATACCGTGGTATGAATGACTGTTCATTATTGTGTTTATTGTATTAAGTGTGTTCAAGATAGAGTATCAGATCAGTTGTCAATATGCCGCTCTTTTCGAAATTAAGACAGATCACAACTAGAAAAGGGGTACTCGAAGAAGCTGTCCCCATTCCTCCTAGGGACACTCCAGGGTACTTCATGTATCATAAACACGGCTTAGACGCCATATTATTTCTTGATTTATGGGTAGACTACACCAAGGAATTACCAGAAAGTCAGAGGTGGCCCGTAGCTGGGACCTGGGATGCAGATTGTATCATGAAAGTAGAGGAAGAATTATGGAAAAAGAAAGCTAGACAATCACAGAAAGATGCCATTGAATTATGGCGTAAAGAATCATATAGACGTACCGAAAAAGCGCTCAGACAGGAAGAGAAAAGTAAGGAAAGTTCAAATAAAATCCGAGAAAATCTATTAATTGAAGAAGGTGCACGAGTAAAATCAGAACAAGTGGATAGACAAAGAAATGCTCTTAAGAATGGTATGTATCCCCTTCTAGCCGAAGGATTACCTAAGGCTACTCTGGAGATACCAAAAGACTTGCCACCCCCATTGTTTCCGATAAAAGCACATCCCAAAGGGCATCCCAGAACCGCAGAGGATGTTTTCCTTTCCTCATATTTAGACGACGCAGCTCCCGAGTATGCTAACCCCGCACCACATAGATCGTCTGCCGGGGGGGTTCAACGCCAAGACCCTGTGTCTGTACCTCTGCAACAACAAATTCCGACACAAGTTCCGGCAAGCACATCTGTTTATACATCTGTTCCTACAGCTGTGCCCACACCCATAGTTGCTGTATCGCGTTCAACAAATCCTTTCACGTCCGGCACCCCAGAAGGCGCTATCGGAGGTACAACAATTCCCTCCTTGGGTTTTTCCACGCCCCCCAGAGCACATAAACTTACCTTTCAAGACTCAGTACATCAACGTACGCCCAAACTCGTAAATCCCCGCACGCTTAAGGAACTTCTTGTAGATTGTAGATATGACCCTGTGCCCGGCAAAGAGGACGAAATGATCCTGGCATCATTACGTATCCGACGAGCTACAATGTATTTAGGGAAGTTACCAGGAATGACTACACATTTAGATAATATATATCATTTTGTCCAGTCAGGGCGAGATTCTGAATGTATTAACAGAGCTATGGAATACCAGAAAGTGGAGATACAGGGGGAATTGTTACGTTTCCTCATAAATTGTGTGATCAGAAATCAAGACCGGCCGGGGGTAGATCCGGAAGCAATGAAAATTCTTACCAGATGGAGCCAGAATATATCAGAGGGGAAACATGATAGGCAAGCATGTATAGTAGCCATGTGCCGAAAGATACGCAAAGAACTAGAACGCATACACGAAGAGAGATTAGCGGTAGACCAGTTTGAACAAAACGAGGAGGAGGAAGGGTCAGGACTACCCACGGGACAGTCAGAAACCATAGCCTATGTAGGCAGAGGAAGATCCTGTAATAATACTAGATATTTTACTGATCCGATACGTCCGATACGTCCAGACAATAAGAGGAATTTCCAAACACCTATAATAAATATAGGCGCCCCCCACGTGGGAGATACAAGAAATATAAGGTCCCCTGAGCATTCGTTCCAGGCCGCTGACAAATTACTCCGGGAACGAAGGGGTTATCATTTACTCGATTCTATGGACGAACAAGAATTAGCCAGGTCAGCCGTTCATTGGGTCGACAGTCCCGGAAAATATGGTGATGACACAGTAGCACACACGTTTTTGAATCTCACCCCAGATGAACAGTGTTTAGCTGGGATTTACATGATTCAACAACTCCTTATATTATATAAAAGCCAACATTCCGATCCTGGTCCTCTACCCGATATATTAACTGAATTACTCACGAATAGATGGAGAGGTTCAGGCACTGAGTTAATTAGAGAAATATTAGAATCCAGAAAGCAGTACATTCTTTTTGCTTGCCCAGAACATATCTCACTGCCCATCAAGGAAAGAACGACGCATTACATGGATAGACAGAATCCCTTACGAGAAGTGCACCCAATAAAAGGCGAGGACAATCAGTTTAAACGTGTATTTGTATATACGCCCATATCTAAAATAGAATTGTTAGAAATGAAGAAGGTGGTACCCAGTCATGACAAAGACCCAGCGGGTTTCCACCGCGAAATTAAAGACATGTTACTCATGGGAGAGTATACCTATCCCGACATTATGACCATATTAAAGGTATTAATGCCTGCTGGCATTTATGAAAAACTCAAGGAAAAAGAGTGGGAGGTGGGAGATCAAAAGATAGATTGGACAGCATTAGAAAATGAGGAAAAGGCCCGAGGTCCAGGTTCAGGGCTTGGGGAAAAGACTAAAATGCTACCAGGTTTACTAGTGCAGGTACTGCCACGTCTGTTAACTACGAAAAAGGAAGACTGGGGTGCAATCTCAGCCTGTAAACAAAAGCAAGATGAAGACACTAGTGATTTCTATGCCCGATTCGAGAAATGTTTTGGTATAAATAGTGGGATAAAAGCAAGTAGTGAATCGTATCCACATCTGTTTGTGACTAAATTAGTTGAAAATTCCCTGCCCCAAGTTAAGAATAGAGTATTGAAATTTGAAAGTACCTGGCAAGGTAACACTCCGTCACAAATGTTACAAATGCTACAGTACCATCACAATAGAATTAGAGAGGAACAAGAACATGAACATAGACGCATGAAAGACACGAAAATGAAGATGCTAGTCTCCCAGACAGTTCCAGCTGACGGTCATAAAAAGGGTATGACACAGTCCAGTGATTCAGCAGGTCCTGTGAAAGGGACATGCAACTATTGTTAACAACCAGGTCATTATATACACGATTGTCCAGTATTAAAACGTAATATCGCCGCAGGTATAACAAAAGAGAGACCACGGCCACCTAGACAGGATCAGAACGAACATGGAGCTCAGCAGCATGCACAGTCCATGCCAGCTCCACAACAGTTTGTGCCAGCTGCACCACCGTTGCCGATTGCTGCCACACAAACCACGACACGACAGTTGTACCAGACCGCACAGTACGACTATCCTGATTATCAACGATACTCATGAAACAGCCTAGAGAGGGAAGTTGGCTTACCCCTTATCGAGGTCCCTGTAGATCAAGAAGGACCTTATGTACATAGTGAACTATTAGGCCAAGATAGAAAATTTTTACTTGATACAGGGGCAAGCCGAACAACAATAAAACGTAGTGAAGTTCCAGGGGCACCCCTCTCAGGCTCACAGAATATTTCCCTTGGTTTTTCAGGAAAACCTATTGTTAATGAGGTATCACAGCTTCTTCCACTTACGATTGGACCCTTGACACGAACTACAGATTTATTGCTTACTAAATCATGTCCAGAAAATCTGTTAGGTATAAAAACATTGAAAGCTCTAGGAGCTGTAATATGTTGTTCTCCGGAAGGAGTAAGATTGTTTTTACGTGATTTCAAAGGGCACTATGTGTCCCGAGACATGGACCACCGACTGCAGACTTTACCCACACATTTATGGGCACAAGGCCCTACCGATGTTGGTTGCATGAACATTACACCATATCGGGTTACACTAAAGGCAGGAGTGGTACTACCACGAATGCGACAATACAAGTTACCGCCAGATGCTGTAGTGGCTTTACTGCAAATCATTGACGAGCTTATTGCCCAAGGAGTGGTTGTGGAAACAGACTCCAATGTATGTAATTCCCCGATAATTCCGATTCTTAAACGAACTGGTCCAAAGGCCCCGCCAGTATATCGATTGGTTATTGATCTACGCGAATTAAATAAATGCATTGTACCACAATACCCCGTAGTTCCAGACATTTCTTCATTACTGACAGCCATTGATTCCGAAGCAACATTCTTTACTGTAATCGATCTCAAAAATGCTTTTTTCAGCGTCCCAATAGATCCGGAAAGCCAATACTTGTTCGGATTTAGTTTAAATGGACGAAGCTTTAAATTCACACGCGCACCTCAAGGATTCACAGAAAGCCCCAGCATCTATAGCCAAGCACTGAAAAGAGAACTTGACAGTATACACATGCCAGTCAACACTGCACTGCTTCAATATGTCGATGATCTGCTGATCACCGCCCGAAGCGAACCTGAATGTGAAGAAGCATCACTGACAGTTTTACAATTTCTGGCTGAAAAGGGGCACAAGGTGTCCCCTTCTAAGCTGCAATTCTGTGTACAGCGAGTTGTTTACCTTGGTCACTCGCTGTCCAAGGAGGGAAGACAGCTTACACCTGATCGCATCCAGTTAATCGATAACATGCCGACACCCAAGACACAAAAGGAGGTGCGGGCTTTTATAGGCCTCACTTCATATTGTAGACAGTGGATCCCTCAATATGCATTTCTAGCAAAACCACTCATTCAGTTGACAACACAGGAGGCGGCCACATCGACTGTCCTCCCTTGGACTCAGGAACATACACAAGCCTTTGAATGCTTGAAGAAAGCTTTATGTCAAGCACCTGTTTTAGCAACACCATGTTACAGGAAACATTTTACACTCTTTGTTACAGAACGCGAAGGTACTGCTTTGTCAGTACTCACACAGGAACAAGCAGGATCACACAAACCATGTGCCTATTTCTCTAGTACATTAGATCCCGTAGCTCAAGCTCTTCCTGCGTGCCTGAAATCAGTCGCAGCAACAGCTTTAGCAATCAGACAAAGCGATGCCATAGTGTTAGGACATCCATTGACAGTACAAGTACCACATGCAGTAGAGGTTCTTGTGAACCGAACGCAAACACAACACTTGACCATAGCGAGACTTACCGGTTATGAATTGACATTGTTTCAGCCACACATAGAAATCAGACGATGTAGTACATTAAATCCTGCCACACTTTTGCCAGTAATCGGAACAGACCCACTAGCTCATGATTGTATTGAAGTTATTACTATCACGACGAAACTCAGACAAGACTTAACAGATGTCCCATTGTCAGACCCAGACCTAACGTTGTATGTAGATGGTTCATGTATGAGAACAAGTACAGGAGAATTAGTGGCCGCGTATGCAGTCACAACAGACACTAAAGTCATTGAAACAAATTGCATAAATACTTTATCAGCTCAAGCAGCAGAGCTCATCGCTCTGACACAAGCCTGTATCCAAGCTTCAAATAAAAAAGTCAACATATACACAGATTCACGTTATGCATTCGGAGTCGTTCATGACTTCGGCGTGCTGTGGCGAGAGAGAGGTTACTTAACTTCTCATGGTGCCCACATTCAGCACGGACCCCTCATTCATGCCTTATTAGATGCAATTCATCTACCTACTGCAATATCGATTATGAAATGTAAAGCTCATACGAAAGTTACTGATGTCATTTCTCAAGGCAATGATTTAGCTGACAGAACAGCTAAACAGACTGCTCAAACTCACACATCTGACATGACAAAGACAATAGTTCCGACACCAACACCTTGTATGACGATTAAGGACCCCGCTCTTGACGTAATTGACATACAGACACATGCTACACCAGACGAGATAAAGAAATGGACTGAATTAGGAGGGATCCAAACGGATCAAGGATGGATAACGAAGGAAAAATCTGTATGGTTTCTTCCTGATTCTATGGTTCCAGTAATCGTTAATACAATACATAGTCCAGCGCATCTAGGAGAGAAAGCTATGCTAGACAGTATTCAACACATTTGGTTCAACAAACATTTACGAGCAGCAGCTAAGCGAAAAGTCCGTACCTGTATGATATGTTGTCAGTTTAACCCAGGGAAAAGCATTCCCGTAGAACAGGGTGGATTTCAGCCTCCTGATCACCCTTTTGAAGTCCTCCAGATGGATTATATCCAGATGGAACGATGTCGAGGATTCAAATATGTTCTCGTAGTTGTCTGTGCTCTTTCCCGTTGGACTGAAGCTTACCCAGTTTCAAATTACACTGCCCCGACTACTGCCAAACAGCTAGTTCGAGAATTTTTCCCACGGTACGGTTTACCACGTGTTGTCTACTCAGATAACGGCCAGCCGTTCTCATCCGAGCTGATGAAACATGTTTCACTTTTGCTAGGATATCAATGGAAGTTTCATTGTGTCCGACACCCCGAGGCAGCAGGTCTCGTGGAACGACATAATCAAACTCTGAAAATTAGATTGTCCAAAATATGTAGAGAAAAAGGTGTCGATTGGGTAGTAGCGTTACCGGTTGCACTCTTCTACATGAGAATGGTAGCACATTCTCGAACAGGGCTATCCCCGTATGAGGTGATCTTTGGCAGACCACCAAATATGTGGGGGACGCCTATACCTCGTAAAATAACTGATGTTGACTGTAATATGCTGACAGATTACCTGGCTTCCTTGATGTCTGCACTACAATCTTGTCGTTCACAGGTAGCTGCAGCCTTTCCTGACAACACCGAGGTGAAACCCCATGACATAGTTCCGGGGGACCTAGTTTTTGTAAGAAACTTTGACCGAAAGACTCAGCTGGATCCTAGATGGAAATCGCCGCAACTTGTGTTGCTCACTACAAGGACAGCCGTGAAGATCGAAGGCCGCAAAGGCTGGTTACACTCAAGTCATATCAAGAAATTTCATGGACTACCTCCAGATGTGAACTTTACACCTGACATCTCCTTACAGATTGATTCAAAGCTTCCTTTGTTGAACAAAGTAACAATGAACTCTATAAATTAAAACTAAGGTCTAGTAAGTCAGACGATTTGATTGTTTAAGTCCTCTCCAAGGTGAATCGGTTGAATTTGTCTCTGACATGTATCCCCTAGACCTGAATAGAGAAAAGTATCGACAAATACAGTTGAAAAGACATGCCTATTGTAAATCATTCCGTAGTCATTGCACAATGACATTATTGATTTTGTTTTTCTTAAGTCTTCTTATCATTTCTGCAAGTATATTGTTGCATATGTATTATCCTATTTCTAAACATGCTTATAATGTTACTGTTGAACACTCCTTTAGTGAATTACCGCCACATGAGTTGTCCTATAGATTTGCGCTGCGCAATAACACTTTCATTAGTATGTTACATCATTCCCATCAGACTAGTAATGCTACCAATTGTTGGATATGTGGCCGACTCCCTCCCTATCAGAATTATAAGGGAGTCCTGCCCCTCTTTCCATATCCGTTCACACACAATGGCTCCTGTGGAGCATGGTTTAGTTTAATCAATTCCTTAGATTCAAACTCAGTAGTTTATCAAGACAATTGGGTATGGGGAAACCTGAACCTAGTTTTACTCAAAGTCTGCTACCTTGACAAGGAGGGTCGTCCCAAAAGAACAGGAACCGATCTAGAAAATGAAGTATATGGATTAGGTAATTTTACGCTTAATCTCATGATCCTGAATGTTGAAAACGAAGCTGCACCAATTTTGCCCGCTATGTCAGTGTTTCCAGTTAAAGGTGAATTGTGTGTAAGAAAGAATGGTTCCATACATATGGGCCATAGTAAATGCACCACTGCAATAGAATTCAGTGATCAAGGCAAGTCTTCATTTAGAGCTTCTCGCCACTCCTACTTCATATGTGGTCAGACTGCATATATACGTTTGCCGCTAGATTGGGATGGTACCTGTTACATCGGATTCCTTTTTCCACCTGTTTTTCTAGCTCCTCCTGATTACCATAGAAATATTCATTTAGTACACAATAGAGAACGAAGAGATCTCCCAATTGTCGATTACACCGAGACGGCATGGGAAAAATATACAGATTTTAATAAAGGACTCTTTCCCTTTATAGGTACAATTACCAATAGTAAGCTGATACGTAGATTAACCAGGACTCTTGAAGCCGTAGTGAATGAAACTATCTCCGCCTTAGGCAACTTGACAGAGGAGCAATCTGCGATGAGGATTGTTGTCCTTCAAAATCGTCTTGTCCTTGACGTCATCCTGGCCGATAGGGGCAGAGCCTGTAGGGTCATCGGGTCAAGCTGCTGCATATTCATCCCAGAAAATTCGCCATCTGTATATAAAGCTATAACCCGCCTTCATAAGATTGTAAGCCAGATACACCAGAATCCAGGCACTTGGACTTGGTCCGGGTGGTTTTGGGGCGTGTTGTCAGCCTGGGGATGGAGGATCCTATCCTTCCTAGGTATTGGCTTTCTCATACTATTCAGTTGCTGCTTATGCCTCCAATGTGGACCAGCGATTTGTGGTCTGTGCGCCACATCGTGTATTCCACCACCAAGTTTTCATTCAAGATCCCGAAAGAAGAAAGAAGAACAAATGATGCTATATGAACAGATCAATGGATTAATGAAGATTGATATCTCCTAAGGGTCAGTAGGGGACAAGGAGGGAATGTGGAAATATGGATTTTTATGATCAGTTATGTCCCCTATCTTGGACCCCAACGGTTCCATGTACATGCTACAAGTACATGTATGTTCACTCCAGTTCCAGTTAGGAAGACGCAAACACATATGCGTCTACCGTCAACATAACCTCTTTCAGATCCGCCATGAATGGATCGGATATTCCATTCCTAAGTATGAAAGGCCACCGACTTTATGTGGTTCACTCACTCCATTTTACAGTCCAGGCGAGTAGGCCCTGATTCTGCCATCAAGCTTTTCCCTGCTTTCTACCTCTGACAGCTCCAGCCTGAGCTCACATCTGTATCCATGAACTTTGTCCTACTCCCTGCGCGGCTAACGGTGCCTGACTCGGCCGATCTGCCTGCCTGCCAAGAAAACTGTATTTCACCTTCAAGATTATCTGCTCCGCTCCTCATCCACTGCATTCCTGTCTAGTAGTTTAAGTAAACATTCTTCCAGCTACTGAGCAAAGGGCCCGGCTTCTCTGTCTTTATGCAAGCAATTTATAGCCCTGACTCTATGGAAGATTTCTGCCCTTGCATCTTATGTAGACACTTAGACGCTTGTACACGCACTCACAGTCAGTATAGAATAGATTCTGTTCGAGAGACCTTCCCTTTTGGATAACATAAGTTCTTTAAACATAGGATGTTAGATATGATTTGGGATTAGGTTGACTTGACCCCCCAGACTTCTGTCTCCACATGTAGAGCTAAATGTCAAGTCCCCTTCACCCCCTAGTTGCACGTCAATCACACGTCATGCTGCTGGTGCGCGCATCTCTGCTAAGTATTTCTGCTGACATTGCGAAATTATTTCATAGATACTCCCATTTGTGACATCACACCTAAATGACGTTTTTCTAGTTACACCCAGTTACACCCATTTTTGTTACGCATGTATGATTTTATCTTTATTATCAATTGTTACGCCTCCTGCGTCTGCTTCACTGTAATGTATATTCTATAAAAGTGATTACTTGTCAATAACGTATTGCTCTTCACTTCCTGAACCTCCGCGGTGATGGAACTTGAAGTCCCCAATTCGAATTGTCCATTAGGAATAAAGCCCGTTCCGAACCTCTAATACCACGGATTCTGCCTCTTATTTTACTGAGCTGTTTTATTAATTTTCTGTATCAAATTAAGTCCCGGTAATTAAAATATTTACCACAGTTGAAGGAAGTGCGTGAGCGAGAGAAACGTGAGAAAGCGCTGATTGATAAAGAGCAACGGAAAAATGATCATGTGAGAGCACAGGAAGCGAAGCGTCGGGAGGAAAGAGAACTGGCGGAGAGACAAGAGAAAGAGCGTAGGTTGCAAGTGTCGGGTCAATATGCTGTCCGCCAGCCACTTTATCCTGTCCTTACTAATCTTGAAGATGATTTTCATTTATTAGATCGCTCTCCGCCCCCTTATGTTGGCGCGTCTGCCCCGAGGTCACAGGATTCTGGATCTGTTTCGGATAAGGTAGACACGCGGTCTATGTTATCAACTGAGCGTATGGGTGAGCTTCGGAAAATTTTGCTTCGTGCGCTTAAGGGTAAGCTATCTCTTACTGAATTATTGGAATCTTTGGAAAATTGGCAGGATAGAGAGAAGCTGTATTTTGTTGAAACTTTTTCTGATGAAGTGATTACTGCCTTTCGGAAATATTCTGATGTTTTTGAGCCTGATGATGTAGTATCAGATTCTAAAGCATTACGTAATGGTGTCTTTTCTCCCTCTAAGGTACCCGATGCGGTCCGACGGCTGTTTGCATTGCGGAACGCGGCGTTTGAACTTAAAGAGAGAGCGCGCCTAAAGGCAGGGGAGAAGGAGCAATCGGATTCACACATCGGCGGCAAACAATCATCTATCTACCATTCAGATAAGAGCGAACTAGTGCATGCTAAACCGATGCGAGAGGCGGCACCTTTGTATGTTCCTCCTAAAGGAGCAGGAAATAGTTCAGACATGTCTTCCCCCGATGCTAGGGGATATTTTGTGTATAATTGGGTTTATACTCCCTGGCATAGGACTGATGTTATGGCATTAAAGAATGCATTGCCTGACCCCCGCAAGAATCCAGCGGCCTTTTACGAAGAGGTCGAAGGGGCCTTGAATTCTTGTACTATGACTTTAGCGGATATAGATTTGTTCTTTGGGCTCATTTTACCACCGGATATGTGGCGATCTGTGCGGAAGGTGGATGATCCAACCGCTTTTAAGGCTAAATGGTCTGAGATTGAGGATGAGGATAGGGAGAGAAAACCCGCGCAAAAACCGCCCCAGCTTATTTTAGATCTTCCTGCCGCTATCTTGACCAAGTTGAAAACAATTATCCCCCCTAAAAAGATTGACTGGAACATGTTAGCCTCATGTAAACAGAAGGTTGATGAATCAGTTTCAGACTTCTTTACGCGCTTTGAGGAGACTTTTCATGATTTCAGTGGTCAGTCACTCACGGATGATACGGGTCGACATCTTTTTGTTGATAAATATGTGGCAAATTTATTACCGGGAATAGCAGCTCGATTAAAAGCGAGTGAAAGTTCTTGGTCCACTTCGTCGCCGGCATCCCTCCTGACTATGGCTCAGTATTATGAGCGTCAGGAACAAGAAGCGAAGGGGAATGAGGAGAAGAAATCGAAAGATTTGAAAACTAAGGTGATGTTAGCACAAGTGTATGGTCCGCCTCGTCGGGGTGTTGAGAGAGGTAGGGGAGGATTCTATGGTCCCCCTTCGGTCGGTCAGATGTTAATAGAAATCAATGTGCGTATTGTAAACAGTTGGGTCATTGGGCCAGGGATTGTCCGGTATTATATGCATCTCGTCAGGGACGTGGTCAGGGACCACCGAGAGGTAGAGGGGGCTTTTCGAATTTTAGAGGGAATTCCAATGATCGTGCTCGATTTGAGCCTAACGTGCAGCAACGAGATAGACCTAATGTATTTGATCGGCAAAATCAGTATCAAATGTCTGGGAACGACCGTTCTGGGTACCATGATTCACAGCATGCGTAGGATTGCGTTGGATGGGGGTTGGAATCAGTTGAAGTGCCGGTTGATCAGAAATGTCCTTATGTTTCAGCAAATGTTTTGGGTTCTACTGATCGGTTCCTAGTTGATACAGGAGCTACTCGCTGTGCGCTGTCCAAACAATTGGTTCCGAGGGCTCCCCCATCTGGCTTAATGGTTACATCGGTAGGGTTTGATGGCACACTCTCTCGAAGCCCTCTATCCCGACCCCTTGCATTTCATGTTGACCAATTTTCTGCACCCTGTCCGTTTTTGCTTGCCCCGAACACGCCCGACAACATTATGGGTCTTGATATGCTTAAGCACTTCAGAGCTACGATTCGCTGCTCCCCTACTGGAGTACGTGTGATATTAAACGATAACCACCCTATGGCAGAACGGATGTGTGTGGTTGCGGAGGATACTGTATTAGCTTCTCTTCCTCATACTTTGTGGGCCACTTCGGATACTGATGTGGGACAGATGGTGATCCCGCCTGTCCACATTAGCGTCCAGGAGGGTGCGGTATTACCACGCCTCCCTCAGTATCGTATTTCCCAGGAGGGGGAGGAGGCACTCATACAGATTGTGCAGGATTTGATTAAGGTGGGAGTAGTGGAGGAAGTTCCCTACAATGTCTGCAACAGTCCTATTTTACCCATTTTGAAGAAAGATACTGATACTAGGGTTTATCGTTTTATCATTGACTTAAGGGAAGTGAATAAGATAGTGATACCTCAGTATCCAGTGGTTTCTGATATCACGACGTTACTTACTTTGGTCCCGCCAATGGCGACCACATTTTCAGTTATTGATTTGAAAAATGCCTTCTTTTCGATTCCTATTCATCCCGATAGCCGATACCTTTTCGGCTTTACTTTGAATAATAGGTCTTATAGATTTTGTAGAGTCCCTCAGGGTTATACAGAGAGCCCTAGTATTTACAGTCAAGCATTGAAAAGACAATTGGATTCCTTTGTTCTGCCTGATGGTGTCGCCCTTATACAATATGTCGATGACATCTTGTTGGCGGCCGACACTCCTGAGCTGTGTGAGAAGTGTACGTTATCCTTGCTTTCCTTTTTGGCATCTCACAATCACAAAGTGTCGAGGAAGAAATTGCAATTCTGTAGACCAAAGGTGACTTATTTGGGTCACCTTTTGTCTAAGGAGGGGCGTGCACTCACACCAGATCGTATTCAAGCAATTTTGGACACGCCAGTGCCTTCCACACAGAAGGATGTGCGTGCATTTTTGGGTCTTGCTTCTTTCTGTAGGCAATGGATATTGGGGTTTTCACACATAGCTAAGCCGTTGTTAGCACTTTTGACAAAAGACACACCAATCCCTCTTCCTTGGTCAAATGAGTGTGAAATTGCTTTTCAGCAATTACGACAAGCCCTTTGTTCCGCACCAGTGTTAGGTACCCCTGATTATACGAAGCCCTTTTCACTGTATTTGCATGAGAAAGATGGATGTGCATTATCAGTTTTAGTGCAGATGCACGGCGACAAGCAGCGCCCTTGTGCATATTTTTCGGCTGTACTTGATCCTGTTGCCCGAGCATTGCCTGGTTGTTTTCGCTCGGTTGCGGCGACAGCTGTGTCAATACGCCAAAGCGAGGGAATTGTGTTATCCCATAAGTTGTTGGTATTAGTTCCCCATGCTGTTGATGCCCTGCTTAATCAGACAAAGACGCAGCATTTGACCAGTGCTCGCTTAACGGGATATGAGTTGACGCTTTTGGCTCCTCATATTACGTTAAAGAGGTGTGCAACGTTAAATCCAGCCACATTGTTGCCATTCCCGGAAACTCAGTCTGAAGCACGGAAAGCACACGATTGTATTCTTGTGACTGAGGAACAGACAAAGGGTCGTATTGATCTCCAGGATACGCCCTTTACAGATGTAGATGGAGAACTGTGGGTGGACGGATCATGCCTGAAGCTACCAGATGGTACGACTTCAGCAGCGTATGCAATTACAACATTGCAAACAATAGTGGAGACAGCACGCATACCGCAGAAATCAGCTCAAGCAGCGGAACTGATAGCATTAACACGAGCATGTGAGCTCAGTACAGGATTGTGTGTGAATGTTTATACAGATAGCCGTTATGCTTTCGGAGTAGCGCACAATTTCGGCCTACTCTGGAAGGAGAGAGGGTTTCTAACGTCACATGGAGCACAGATAATGTATGGAGAGTTAGTTCACAACCTTTTGACTGCATTAACATATCCAAAGAAGATTGCTATAGTTAAATGTAGTGCCCATAAAAAGGTGGTTGATATAGTTGGAGAAGGAAATGCTTTAGCAGACCGGGTGGCACGAGAGACTGCGATGCAGCCTGGCGCTACTGCAATGTATGTTGTGAAGTCACAGGCAGAAAGATGGCACGATGCTAGGAGAGAAGTGCTGGAGATACAGAGAACCGCTTCCGATAAGGAACGGGAACAGTGGTCTAATGATGGAGAATTAGATGACGAAGGGTGTTGGAGAAGTAAGCAGATGGATAAATGGAAGTTATCCACAGCTTTCGTACAACCTATGGTTCAGATGGCACATGGACTAGCGCATGTCGGAGCTTCCGCAATTGTCAAATTACTCACACGAGTTTGGGAGCATCCGGAGATCGCTAGTACGGCAAAGAGGGTAGTGCAGACTTGCATGATTTGCCTGAGGTATAACCCAGGAAAGGGTACACGAACTCCAGCAGGAGGATTTGCAACACCTACTGCACCCTTTGAGGTTTTACAGATGGATTACATTCAGCTTGAGCGCTGTAATAATCTGAAGTATGTCCTAGTAGTGGTTTGTGCCTTCAGTAAATGGGTTGAGGCATACCCTACGAAAGACAATACTGCAATGACTACAGCCAAGATGCTATTGAAGGAGTTCTTCCCTCGATATGGTGTTTGTAGATTGTTGTGGAGTGATAACGGACCTCATTTTATAGCAGACGTTATCAAGTATGTCCTGAAAGGACTAGGAATTACTCAGAAGTTTCATGCAGTGTTTCACCCTCAGTCTGCGGGATTGGTTGAGAAATATAACGGTACTTTGAAGCTTAAGATCGCTAAGATCCAAGCTTCGACTTCTTTGACTTGGCCAGACGCTTTACCGCTGGCATTATTGTCAATTAGATCGATACCGCATTCTCGGACCGGTCTCACACCATACGAGATCGTGTTCGGATGCCCAATGAATATTTGGAGTCCACCGAAACTGAAGTCAGTGTATGATGTACCTTGTGTAATGATGAATGATTATCTGGCACAGTTAACGGATAATTTGGTTTCTATTCATCAACAGGTTCGAGAAGCGCTCCCTGATCGGTCCACAGGTGAAGGACATAACCTCCGACCTGGGGATCATGTCATGATCAAGGTGTTCGAAAGGACGAACAGTCTGGAGCCGAGATGGGTTGGTCCTGAGCAAGTCTTGCTCGCAACGAGGACAGCTGTGCGAGTTTCCAATCGGAAGAACTGGATCCACTCTTTGCACTGTCGTAAAGTGCCGCCTGGATTAGTGGAGCCTGCTGTATTGACCGACCATCGAGAAGTCCTGACCGCAGAGAAAGGCCGTGCTGTGGAACCGAACGACACTGAGGAGCTCTTCCCGGACCAAGCGATTCCTGGAGGAGGAAGATATCATCTCAGACCGAGGAAGTGATTTTTTTTTTCCTGTATCCAGATACGTTGTCAGAACGGCCCTTAGGTTAGTGAAACGGAGAGCCAATGAGGCAAGGGGGGATCAGCCCTGCATTAGTGTAGCGACACCCGTCTTGGCCCGCTGGTGAAGAAATCAACGGCTGCCTAAGGGGAAGAGTTCCGACAACCTTTTAGTTTCAGGAAGATATTGACATTTACTACAAGATGGAGAAGAAGAAGATTTTTTGTGCGACAAGCTTTACTATCATTGTAGCTATTGTTGGTATTACCACGTGGTTTGTTGAGGATGTGACTCCTGCCCGTGAGTTGCTTGTTTTGACTACTCCAGTGCCTGAGGAGCACTACTTTTACACCCTTCCGTATCAAGAATTAAAGCATCGTCAGTCTTATTTGAATAATACTTTCATCCAGATGTTGCATCATACCCATGTTGCTACAAATGCTACGGATTGTTGGATATGTGGTATGATGCCAGCTCATCAGAAGAAAGGAGGAACGCCGTTCATACCTCTTCCTTTCTCTCATAATGGCTCTTGTAGAGCATGGTACACTTTGCTTTTTGCCACACGGAAACCTACAGTGGGACGACTACTTTTTAGACTTAATAGGGAATGTCATCAAGATAAAGACGGCTATCCACAAGCGAATGGGACAATATGGGAGTGGGAAGAATATCGACCAGACAATGAATCTTCACGAACACCAGAGACACTGCTGGGAATGAACAATTTGTGATTCAAGTGGCACAAGCTCAAGCGGATCTGTGTGTTCAGAGTGTGGGTCATATTCCTGTTGGTGTTAGTGACTGTATTATTGTTTTGAATATAGATGGATTAAATAATAGTACTTTCTTAGCTTCCCATAATACATACTTCGTATGTGGGAATAAGGGTTATTATCGCTTACCAGCCGGCTGGTCCGGAGTATGTTATGTAGCGTTTTTATTACCCCCTGTATTCTTAGCGCCTGCATCCTATCATAAAGATTTGAAGTTGTTGAATAATGTAACTGTAAATAGGTATAAACGTACTCTATCTATTGATGATGTTGATCAAACTGATACTAGCTTACAGCAGTATGTTGATTTTAACTTAGGATTGTTTTTCTTTGTTGGAGCTGCCCTAAATAGTAGGAAGGTTCGAAGATTAACAAGAGTTGTAGAGGCTGTGACGAATCAAACCGCTGCTGCTCTTGGGAATCTTAAGGAAGAATTGCAAATTACTAGAATTGTTGCATTACAGAATCGTATGGTATTAGATGTTATGTTAGCTGACAGAGGTGGAGCATGTAGAATTATCGGAAATAGTTGCTGTGTATTCATTCCTGACCACACGCCATCAGTCTATAACGCTATTAATAAATTGCATAAAATTGCAGCTGAGATCCATACAGAAAATGACACTTGGACCTTTTCTGGATGGTTTTGGGCATTGATTACTACATGGGGATGGAAGGTTTTAACTGGATTCTGTATTATTGTAGCAGTTCTGTTTTCCTGTTGCATCTGTGTTCAGTGTGGTCCTTTACTCTGTTCTGTATGTGTGTCATTCTTTATTCCTGATAAGAGAGCTATTGCCAATGTCACCTATCAGAAACATTTAAACAAAGAGGTGGAAGAGATGATGAAAATTTACATATATGATGATTATCCTAATAAGCCGAATGTCTTCAGTAAATGTTGAATTGGTCGTCTGTTGAAAATTAAAACAGCGATATGATTAAGCATTCATTAAAGACATGAATTCTCTCCTGTTAAAGCATGTTTCTTGTCTTATGCTGACTAAAGTCTGGACTCCATTTTGTATTGTCATGCCTCCACGTGCTTTGCACGAGAAGAGTCCTACCTTTTCGCTAGTTGCTCTTGTTATCTGCCTAGTAACAGTCTATAAATAGCTCCTTTGTCCGTCTGGCGCATGCCCAGACTTGACCACATCTGTTATCAGTTAGTCCTTGTTTGACCATGTTTTCGCGGGCTCAGGAAATTGTTAACTCCGCCCACATATTGATCCTGTATCGAAAATGTCCATAAATGGTAATGAATTTTGCTCCATGTTGTATCCACCCACTTATGAGCCCCTCTGTTGTGTATAAAAAGGGACCGTGTACGCAAGTTCTTTGTGCTACTCTATGCAATACTGAAGAGTGTTGCGTAGGTTGTAGGACCACCCTTAAGGGTTAATAAACTCTGTCTTTGTATTTGCAGATTCCGTGCCAACTTCCTTCTAGCTTTTGTTACAGGAGAGCGAACCCTTGTATTCTGCGGGCCTAGCTGGGGCCTGTACTCATCAGTGGTACTCGCTAAATAATAAGTATGTACAGTGGTACTCGCTAAATAAAAAGTATGTACAGTGGTACTAGCTAAATAACAAGTATGTACAGCGGTACTTGCTAAATGCCATGTATGTAAAGTGATTCTCGCTAAATACCAAATATGTACAGAGGTACTCGCTAAATACCAAGTATGTACAGTGTTGCTCGCTAAATTCCAACTATGTGCAGTGGTACTCACTAAATAGCAAGTATGTACAGTGGTACTAGCTAAATACCAAGTATGTACAGTGGTACTTGCTAAATACCAGGTATTTACAGAGGTGCTTGCTAAATACCAAGTATGTTGAGTGGTACTAGCTAAATAACAAGTATGTACAGTGGTACTCGCTAAATAATAAGTATGTACAGAGGTACTAGCTAAATAACAAGTATGTACAGTGGTACTTGTTAAATGCCATGTATGTAAAGTGATTCTCGCTAAATACCAAATATGTACAGAGGTACTCGCTAAATACCAAGTATGTACAGTGTTGCTCGCTAAATTCCAACTATGTGCAGTGGTACTCGCTAAATAGCAAGTATGTACAGTGGTACTAGCTAAATACCAAGTATGTTGACTGGTACTCGCTAAATAACAAGTATTTACATTGGTACCTGCTAAATACCAAGTATGTACAGTGGTACTTGCTAAATGCCATGTATGTAAAGTGATTCTCGCTAAATACCAAATATGTACACAGGTAGTCGCTAAATACCAAGTATGTACAGTGTTGCTCGTAAAATTCCAAGTATGTGCCGTGGTACTCGCTAAATACCAAGCATGTAGAGTGTTAGTAGCTAAGTAACAAGTATGTACAGTGGTACTCGCTAAATAATAAGTATGTACAGTGGTACTCGCTAAATACCAAGTATGTACAGTGGTACTCGCTAAATAACAAGTATGTACAGGGGCACTCGTTAAATAATAAGTATGTACAGAGGTACTCGCTAAATAATAAGTATGTACAGTGGTACTAGCTAAATAACAAGTATGTACAGTGGTACTAGCTAAATACTAGGCCTGGGCGGTAAATTCCGTTCCGTTCGCGGAATTTGCGGAATTTGGGTAATTTCGCGTTCCGCGGAGAACGCGAAATTGCCCAAAAATCTGCGTTCCGCGACTTCGCGAAATTTTTTGCTTGTTCGCGTTCTCAATATGCGTGTTCGCGAGATATTTCACCCCGAGCACGCAAACAGCGATCGCGAACAGGAAAAAAGTATCGCGAACAAGCAATTCCGCGTGTTTGCGGAATTTCTACGTATTCGCGGAGATTTTTTACCGTTTCGTGGAGATTTACGTCACGCGATTACGCAAATTCCGCCCACCCCTACTAAATACCAAGTATGTACAGTGGTACTCGCTAAATGCCATGTATGTAAAGTGATTCTCGCTAAATACCAAATATGTACAGAGGTACTTGCTAAATAACAAGTATATTGAGTGGTACTAGCTAAATAACAAGTATGTACAGTGGTACTCGCTAAATACCAAGTATGTAGAGTGGTACTAGCTAAATACTAAGTATGTACATTGGTACTAGCTAAATACCATGTATGTACAGTGGTACAAGATAAATACCAAGTATGTACAGTGGTACTAGCTAAATACCAAGTATGTACAGTGGTACTCGCTAAATACCAGGTATTTACAGAGGTGCTTGCTAAATACCAAGTATGTTGAGTGGTACTAGCTAAATAACAAGTATGTACAGTGATACTCGCTAAATAATAAGTATGTACAGTGGTACTCGCTAAATATTAAGTATGTACAGTGGTGCTAGCTAAATACCAAGTATGTACAGTGGTACTTGCTAAATGCCATGTATGTAAAGTGATTCTTGCTAAATACCAAATATGTACAGAGGTACTCGCTAAATACCAAGTATGTACAGTGTTGCTCGCTAAATTCCAACTATGTGCAGTGGTACTCGCTAAATTGCAAGTATGTACAGTGGTACTCACTAAATAACAAGTATGTACAGTGGTACTCGCTAAATACCAGGTATTTACAGAGGTGCTTGCTAAATACCAAGTATGTTGAGTGGTACTAGCTAAATAACAAGTATGTACAGTGGTACTATCAAATTGCCAAGTATGTACATTGGTACTCGCTAACTAGCAAGTATGTACAGTGGTACTCACTAAATGCTATGTATGTACAGTGGTACTAGCTAAATAACAAGTATGTACAGTGGTACTTGCTAAATGCCATGTATATAAAGTGATTCTCGCTAAATACCAAATATGTACAGAGGTACTCGCTAAATACCAAGTATGTACAGTGGTACTCGCTAAATACCAGGTATTTACAGAGGTGCTTGCTAAATACCAAGTATGTTGAGTGGTACTAGCTAAATAACAAGTATGTACAGTGGTACTCGCTAAATAATAAGTATGTACAGTGGTACTAGCTAAATAACAAGTATGTACAGCGGTACTTGCTAAATGCCATGTATGTAAAGTGATTCTCGCTAAATACCAAATATGTACAGAGGTACTCGCTAAATACCAAGTATGTACAGTGTTGCTCGCTAAATTCCAACTATGTGCAGTGGTACTCACTAAATAGCAAGTATGTACAGTGGTACTAGCTAAATACCAAGTATGTACAGTGGTACTCGCTAAATACCAGGTATTTACAGAGGTGCTTGCTAAATACCAAGTATGTACAGTGGTACTAGCTAAATAACAAGTATGTACAATGGTACTCACTAAATATTAAGTATATACAGTGGTACTAGCTAAATAACAAGTATGTACAGTGGTACTTGCTAAATGCCATGTATGTAAAGTGATTCTCTCTAAATACCAAATATGTACAGAGGTACTCGCTAAATGCCAAGTATGTACAGTGTTGCTCGCTAAATTCCAAGTATGTGCCGTGGTACTCGCTAAATACCAAGCATGTAGAGTGTTAGTAGCTAAGTAACAAGTATATACATTGGTACTCGCTAAATAATAAGTATGTACAGTGGTACTCGCTAAATACCAAGTATGTACAGTGGTACTCGCTAAATAACAAGTATGTACAGGGGCACTCGCTAAATAATAAGTATGTACAGAGGTACTCGCTAAACAATAAGTATGTACAGTGGTACTAGCTAAATACCAAGTATGTACAGTGGTACTAGCTGAATACCAAGTATGTACAGTGGTACTCGCTAAATGACATGTATGTAAAGTGATTCTCGCTAAATACCAAATATGTACAGAGGTACTTGCTAAATACCAAGTATGTTGAGTGGTACTAGCTAAATAACAATTATGTACAGTGGTACTCGCTAAATAACAAGTATGTACAGTGGTACTCGCTAAATACCAAGTATGTTGAGTGGTACTAGCTAAATCCTAAGTATGTACATTGGTGCAAGCTAAATACCATGTATGTACAGTGGTACAAGATAAATACCAAGTATGTACAGTGGTACTTGCTAAATGCCATGTATGTAAAGTGATTCTCGCTAAATACCAATTATGTACAGAGGTACTCGCTAAATACCAAGTATGAACAGTGTTGCTCGCTAAATTCCAACTATGTGCAGTGGTACTCGCTAAATATCAAGCATATAGAGTGTTACTAGCTAAGTAACAAGTATGTACAGTGGTACTCGCTAAATAACAAGTATGTACAGAGGCATTCGCTAAATACCAAGTATGTACAGTGGTACTCGCTAAATGCCATGTATGTAAAGTGATTCTCGCTAAATACCAAATATGTACAGAGGTACTCGCTAAATACCAAGTATGTACAGTGTTACTCGCAAAATAAAAAGTATGTACAGTGGTACTCATTAAATACCATGTATGTAGAGTGGTACTAGCTAAATAACAAGTATTTACATAGGCACTCGCTAAATTCCAAGTATGTACAGTGGTACTCGCTAAATGCCATGTATGTAAAGTGATTCTCTCTAAATACCAAATATGTACAGAGGTACTCGCTAAATAATAAGCCGGGACAGTGTTACTCGCTAAATAACAAGTATGTACAGTGTTTCTTGCTAAATTCCAAGTATGTGCAGTGGTGCTCGCTAAATACCAAGCATGTAGAGTGTTACTAGCTAAGTAACAAGTACGTACAGTGGTACTCACTAAATAACAAGTATGTACAGATGTACAGAGGTACTCGCTAAAGACCAAGTATGTACAGTGGTACTATCTAAATGCCAAGTATGTACATTGGTACTCGCTAAATGCCATGTATGTAAAGTGATTCTCGCTAAATACCAAATATGTACAGAGGTACTCGCTAAATACCAAGTATGTACAGTGTTACTCGCAAAATAAAAAGTATGTACAGTGGTACTCATTAAATACCATGTATGTAGAGTGGTACTAGCAAAATAACAAGTATTTACATAGGCACTCGCTAAATTCCAAGTATGTACAGTGGTACTCGCTAAATGCCATGTATGTAAAGTGATTCTCGCTAAATACCAAATATGTACAGAGGTACTCGCTAAATAATAAGCCGGGACAGTGTTACTCGCTAAATAACAAGTATGTACAGTGTTTCTTGCTAAATTCCAAGTATGTGCAGTGGTGCTCGCTAAATACCAAGCATGTAGAGTGTTACTAGCTAAGTAACAAGTACGTACAGTGGTACTCACTAAATAACAAGTATGTACAGAGGTACTCGCTAAACACCAAGTATGTACAGTGGTACTATCTAAATGCCAAGTATGTACATTGGTACTCGCTAAATGCCATGTATGTAAAGTGATTCTCGCTAAATACCAAATATGTACAGA
Organism: Triturus cristatus; assembly: GCF_964204655.1. NCBI lineage: Eukaryota > Metazoa > Chordata > Amphibia > Caudata > Salamandridae > Triturus > Triturus cristatus. Next base: position 2,471,352 of record NC_140594.1, on the reverse strand, counting down.
GGTACTCGCTAAATACCAAGTATGTACAGTGTTGCTCGCTAAATTCCAACTATGTGCAGTGGTACTCGCTAAATAGCAAGTATGTACAGTGGTACTAGCTAAATACCAAGTATGTACAGTGGTACTCGCAAAATACCAGGTATTTACAGAGGTGCTTGCTAAATACCAAGTATGTTGAGTGGTACTAGCAAAATAACAAGTATGTACAGTGGTACTCGCTAAATAATAAGTATGTACTGTGGTACTCGCTAAATAATAAGTATGTACAGTGGTACTAGCTAAATATCAAGTATGTACAGTGGTACTTGCTAAATGCCATGTATGTAAAGTGATTCTCGCTAAATACCAAATATGTACAGAGGTACTCGCTAAATACCAAGTATGTACAGTGTTGCTCGCTAAATTCCAACTATGTGCAGTGTTATTTGCTAAATAGCAAGTATGTACAGTGGTACTAGCTAAATACCAAGTATGTACAGTGGTACTCGCTAAATACTAGGTATTTACAGAGGTGCTTGCTAAATACCAAGTATGTTGAGTGGTACTAGCTAAATAACAAGTATGTACAGTGGTACTCGCTAAATAATAAGTATTTACAGTGGTACTAGCTAAATAAGAAGTATGTACAGTGGAACTTGCTAAATGCCATGTATGTAAAGTGATTCTCACTAAATACCAAATATGTACAGAGGTACTCGCTAAATACCAAGTATGTACAGTGTTGCTGGCTAAATTCCAACTATGTGCAGTGGTACTCGCTAAATAGCAAGTATGTACAGTGGTACTAGCTAAATACCAAGTATGTACAGTGGTACTCGCTAAATACCAGGTATTTACAGAGGTGCTTGCTAAATACCAAGTATGTTGAGTGGTACTAACTAAATAACAAGTATGTACAGTGGTACTCGCTAAATAATAAGTATGTACAGTGGTACTCGCTAATTAATAAGTATGTACAGTGGTACTAGCTAAATAACAAGTATGTACAGTGGTACTTGCTAAATGCCATGTATGTAAAGGGATTCTCGCTAAATACCAAATATGTACAGAGGTACTCGCTAAATACCAAGTATGTACAGTGGTACTCGCTAAATACCAGGTATTTACAGAGGTGCTTGCTAAATACCAAGTATGTTGAGTGGTACTAGCTAAATAACAAGTATGTACAGTGGTACTCGCTAAATAATAAGTATGTACAGTGGTACTAGCTAAATAACAAGTATGTACAGTGGTACTTGCTAAATGCCATATATGTAAAGTGATTCTCTCTAAATACCAAATATGTACAGAGGTACTCGCTAAATGCCAAGTATGTACAGTGTTGCTCGCTAAATTCCAAGTATGTGCCGTGGTACTCGCTAAATACCAAGCATGTAGAGTGTTAGTAGCTAAGTAACAAGTAAGTACAGTGGTACTCGCTAAATAATAAGTATGTACAGTGGTACTCGCTAAATACCAAGTATGTACAGTGGTACTCGCTAAATAACAAGTATGTACAGGGGCACTCGCTAAATAATAAGTATGTACAGAGGTACTCGCTAAATAATAAGTATGTACAGTGGTACTAGCTAAATAACAAGTATGTACAGTGGTACTAGCTAAATACCAAGTATGTACAGTGGTACTCGCTAAATGCCATGTATGTAAAGTGATTCTCGCTAAATACCAAATATGTACAGAGGTACTTGCTAAATACCAAGTATGTTGAGTGGTACTAGCTAAATAACAATTATGTACAGTGGTACTCGCTAAATAACAAGTATGTACAGTGGTACTCGCTAAATACCAAGGGGCATTTTTATAATAACTGACGCATCCCTGCATATCAGCAGGGATGCACCAGTTATTTTGCGCCCCAGCTCCGCCATCATGGATGCACCGCATTTATAAAGCGGCGCACCATGGGGCAAAAACGGCACAGATGCGTCACGCATCTGTGCCGTAAACGTGGCGCATTGCTGGAGTTGCGTCGCAAGCGCGACGCAGCTCCAGCAAGGCTCTGGGGTGCCCTATCTGCACAATGCTGCGTCAATCCTTACGCCTGCTTCAAGCAGGCGCAGGGTTTTGACGCAGCATGGGCTCAAAAGTGACTGAGTGAAATCTTGTAGATTTCACTCAGCCACTTTTAGGAGGCGTTCCTGCGCCGGAACGCCCCCACCTGCCCTGGAACGCCTACGTGTGGCGCAGGGCTTTACAACGTGACGCATCTCCCAGATGCGTCACGTTGTAAATACCCCGCACCATGGCGCAGGATTTGCGCCGCTGCTGCGTCACAAAAGTGACGCAACTGCGGCGTAAATGAGGCGCAAGTCAAACATAGATCTGCCCCCAAGTATGTTGAGTGGTACTAGCTAAATCCTAAGTATGTACATTGGTACTAGCTAAATACCATGTATGTACAGTGGTACAAAATAAATACCAAGTAAGTACAGTGGTACTTGCTAAATGCCATGTATGTAAAGTGATTCTCGCTAAATACCAAATATGTACAGAGGTACTCGCTAAATACCAAGTATGTACAGTGTTGCTCGCTAAATTCCAACTATGTGCAGTGGTACTCGCTAAATTGCAAGTATGCACAGTGGTACTCACTAAATAACAAGTATGTACAGTGGTACTCGCTAAATACCAGGTATTTACAGAGGTGCTTGCTAAATACCAAGTATGTTGAGTGGTACTAGCTAAATAACAAGTATGTACAGTGGTACTATCAAATTGCCAAGTATGTACATTGGTACTCGCTAAATAGCAAGTATGTACAGTGGTACTCACTAAATGCTATGTATGTACAGTGGTACTAGCTAAATAACAAGTATGTACAGTGGTACTTGCTAAATGCCATGTATATAAAGTGATTCTCGCTAAATACCAAATATGTACAGAGGTACTCGCTAAATACCAAGTATGTACAGTGGTACTCGCTAAATACCAGGTATTTACAGAGGTGCTTGCTAAATACCAAGTATGTTGAGTGGTACTAGCTAAATAACAAGTATGTACAGTGGTACTCGCTAAATAATAAGTATGTACAGTGGTACTAGCTAAATAACAAGTATGTACAGCGGTACTTGCTAAATGCCATGTATGTAAAGTGATTCTCGCTAAATACCGAATATGTACAGAGGTACTCGCTAAATACCAAGTATGTACAGTGTTGCTCGCTAAATTCCAACTATGTGCAGTGGTACTCACTAAATAGCAAGTATGTACGGTGGTACTAGCTAAATACCAAGTATGTACAGTGGTACTCCCTAAATACCAGGTATTTACAGAGGTGCTTGCTAAATACCAAGTATGTTGAGTGGTACTAGCTAAATAACAAATATGTACAATGGTACTCGCTAAATAATAAGTATATACAGTGGTACTAGCTAAAAAACAAGTATGTACAGTGGTACTTGCTAAATGCCATGTATGTAAAGTGATTCTCTCTAAATACCAAATATGTACAGAGGTACTCGCTAAATGCCAAGTATGTACAGTGTTGCTCGCTAAATTCCAAGTAGGTGCCGTGGTACTCGCTAAATACCAAGCATGTAGAGTGTTAGTAGCTAAGTAACAAGTATGTACATTGGTACTCGCTAAATAATAAGTATGTACAGTGGTACTCGCTAAATACCAAGTATTTACAGTGGTACTCGCTAAATAACAAGTATGTACAGGGGCACTCGCTAAATAATAAGTATGTACAGAGGTACTCGCTAAATAATAAGTATGTACAGTGGTACTAGCTAAATAACAAGTATGTACAGTGGTACTAGCTGAATACCAAGTATGTACAGTGGTACTCGCTAAATGACATGTATGTAAAGTGATTCTCGCTAAATACCAAATATGTACAGAGGTACTTGCTAAATAACAAGTATGTACAGTGGTACTCGCTAAATACCAAGTATGTTGAGTGGTACTAGCTAAATCCTAAGTATGTACATTGGTGCTAGCTAAATACCATGTATGTACAGTGGTACAAGATAAATACCAAGTATGTACAGTGGTACTTGCTAAATGCCATGTATGTAAAGTGATTCTCGCTAAATACCAATTATGTACAGAGGTACTCGCTAAATACCAAGTATGAACAGTGTTGCTCGCTAAATTCCAACTATGTGCAGTGGTACTCGCTAAATATCAAGCATATAGAGTGTTACTAGCTAAGTAACAAGTATGTACAGTGGTACTCGCTAAATAACAAATATGTACAGAGGCATTCGCTAAATACCAAGTATGTACAGTGGTACTCGCTAAATGCCATGTATGTAAAGTGATTCTTGCTAAATACCAAATATGTACAGAGGTACTCGCTAAATACCAAGTATGTACAGTGTTACTCGCAAAATAAAAAGTATGTACAGTGGTACTCATTAAATACCATGTATGTAGAGTGGTACTAGCTAAATAACAAGTATTTACATAGGCACTCGCTAAATTCCAAGTATGTACAGTGGTACTCGCTAAATGCCATGTATGTAAAGTGATTCTCGCTAAATACCAAATATGTACAGAGGTACTCGCTAAATAATAAGCCAGGACAGTGTTACTCGCTAAATAAGAAGTATGTACAGTGTTTCTCGCTAAATTCCAAGTATGTGCAGTGGTGCTCGCTAAATACCAAGCATGTAGAGTGTTACTAGCTAAGTAACAAGTATGTACAGTGGTACTCACTAAATAACAAGTATGTACAGAGGTACTCGCTAAAGACCAAGTATGTACAGTGGTACTATCTAAATGCCAAGTATGTACATTGGTACTCGCTAAATAGCAAGTACATACAGTGGTGCTCACTAAATGCTATGTATGTACAGTGGTACTCACTAAATACCAGGTATTTACAGAGGTGCTTGCTAAATACCAAGTATGTTGAGTGGTACTAGCTAAATAACAAGTATTTACATTGGCACTCGCTAAATACCAAGTATGTACAGTGGTACTCGCTAAATGCCATGTATGTAAAGTGATTCTCGCTAAATACCAAATATGTACAGAGGTACTCGCTAAATACCAAGTATGTACAGTATTGCTCGCTAAATTACAAGTATGTGCAGTGGTACTTGCTAAATACCAAGCATGTAGAGTGTTAGTAGCTAAGTAACAAGTATGTACAGTGGTACTCGCTAAATAACAAGTATGTACAGAGATACTCGCTGAATACCAAGTATTTACAGTGGTACTATCTAAATGCCAAGTATGTACAGTGGTACTCGCTAAATTACAAGTATGTACAGTGGTACTCATTAAATACCAAGTATGTACAGTGGTACTCACTAAATGCTATGTATGTACAGTGGTACTCACTAAATACCAGGTATTTACAGAGGTGCTTGCTAAATACCAAGTATGTTGAGTGGTACTAGCTAAATAACAAGTATGTACAGTGGTACTCGCTAAATAATAAGTATGTACAGTGGTACTAGCTAAATAACAAGTATGTACAGTGGTACTCGCTAAATTCCATGTATGTAAAGTGATTCTCGCTAAATACCAAATATGTATAGAGGTACTCGCTAAATAATAAGCCGGGACAGTGTTACTCGGTAAATAACAAGTATGTACAGTGTTTCTCGCTAAATTCCAAGTATGTGCAGTGGTACTCGCTAAATACCAAGCATGTAGAGTGTTACTAGCTAAGTAACAAGTATGCACAGTGGTACTCTCTAAATAACAAGTATGTACAGAAGTACTCGCTAAAGACCAAGTATGTACAGTGGTACTATCTAAATGCCAAGTATGTACAATGGTACTCGCTAAATAGCAAGTATGTACAGTGGTACTCACTAAATGCTATGTATGTACAGTGGTACTCACTAAATACCAGGTATTTACAGAGGTGCTTCCTAAATACCAAGTATGTTGAGTGATACTAGCTAAATAACAAGTATTTACATTGGCACTCGCTAAATACCAAGTGTGTACAGTGGTACTCGCTAAATGCCATGTATGTAATGTGATTCTCGCTAAATACCAAATATGTACAGAGTTACTTGCTAAATACCAAGTATGTACGGTGTTACTCGCTAAATAACAAGTATGTACAGTGCTGGTCGCTAAATTCCAAGTATGTGCAGTGGTAATCGCTAAATACCAAGCATGTAGAGTGTTACTAGCTAAGTAACAAGTATATACAGTGGTACTCGCTAAAAACCAAGTATGTACAGAGGCATTGGCTAAATACCAAGTATGTACAGTGGTACTCGCTAAATGCCATGTATGTAAAGTGATTCTCGCTAAATACCAAATATTTACAGAGGTACTCGCTAAAAAACAAGTATGTACAGTGTTACTCGCTAACTAACAAGTATGTAAAGTGCTGCTCGCTAAATTCCAAGTATGTGCAGTGGTACTCGCTAAATACCAAGCATGTACAGTGTTACTCGATAACTAACAAGTATGTAAAGTGCTGCTCGCTAAATTCCAAGTATGTGCAGTGGTACTCGCTAAATACCAAGCATGTAGAGTGTTACTATCTAAATACCAAGTATGTACAGTGGTACTCACTAAATAACAAATATGTACAGTGTTACTCGCTAAATGCCATGTATGTACAGTGGTACTCACTAAATACCAGGTATTTACAGATGTGCTTACTAAATACCAAGTATGTACAGTGGTACTCGCTAAATGCCATATATGTAAAGTGATTCTTGCTAAATACCAAATATGTACAGAGGTACTCGCTAAATGCCAAGCCGGGACAGTGTTACTCGCTAAATAACAAGTATGTACAGTGTTTCTCGCTAAATTCCAAGTATGTGCAGTGGTGCTCGCTAAATACCAAGCATGTAGAGTGTTACTAGCTAAGTAACAAGTATGTACAGTGGTACTCACTAAATAACAAGTATGTACAGAGGTACTCGCTAAAGACCAAGTATGTACAGTGTTGCTCGCTAAATTCCAACTATGTGCAGTGGTACTCGCTAAATAGCAAGTATGTACAGTGGTACTATCTAAATACCAAGTATGTTGAGTGGTACTCGCTAAATAACAAGTATTTACATTGGTACTCGCTAAATACCAAGTATGCACAGTGGTACTTGCTAAATGCCATGTATGTAAAGTGATTCTCGCTAAATACCAAATATGTACAGAGGTACTCGCTAAATACCAAGTCTGTACAGTGTTGCTCGCTAAATTCCAAGTATGTGCCGTGGTACTCGCTAAATACCAAGCATGTAGAGTGTTAGTAGCTAAGTAACAAGTATGTACAGTGGTACTCGCTAAATAATAAGTATGTACAGTGGTACTCGCTAAATACCAAGTATGTACAGTGGTACTCGCTAAATAACAAGTATGTACAGGGGCACTCGCTAAATAATAAGTATGTACAGAGGTACTCGCTAAATAATAAGTATGTACAGTGGTACTAGCTAAATAACAAGTATGTACAGTGGTACGATCTAAATACCAAGTATGTACAGTGGTACTCGCTAAATGCCATGTATGTAAAGTGATTCTCGCTAAAAACCAAATATGTACAGAGGTACTTGCTAAACACCAAGTATGTTGAGTGGTACTAGCTAAATAACAATTATGAACAGTGGTACTCGCTAAATACCAAATATGTACAGAGGTACTGGCTAAATACCAAGTATGTACAGTGTTGCTCGCTAAATTCCAAGTATGTGCCGTGGTACTCGCTAAATACCAAGCATGTAGAGTGTTAGTAGCTAAGTAACAAGTATGTACAGTGGTACTCGCTAAATAATAAGTATGTACAGTGGTACTCGCTAAATGCCATGTATGTAAAGTGATTCTCGCTAAATACCAAATATGTACAGAGGTACTTGCTAAATACCAAGTATGTTGAGTGGTACTAGCTAAATAACAATTATGAACAGTGGTATTCGCTAAATAACAAGTATGTACAGTGGTACTCGCTAAATACCAAGTATGTAGAGTGGTACAAGATAAATACCAAGTATGTACAGTGGTACTTGCTAAATACCATGTATGTAAAGTGATTCTCGCTAAATACCAAATATGTACAGAGGTACTCGCTAAATACCAAGTATGTACAGTGTTGCTTGCTAAATTCCAACTATGTGCAGTGGTACTCGCTAAATAGCAAGTATGTACAGTGGTACTAGCTAAATACCAAGTATGTACAGTGGTACTCGCTAAATACCAGGTATTTACAGAGGTGCTTGCTAAATACCAAGTATGTTGAGTGGTACTAGCTAAATAACAAGTATGTACAGTGGTACTCGCCAAATAATAAGTATGTACAGTGGTACTCGCTAAATAATAAGTATGTACAGTGGTGCTAGATAATAACAAGTATGTACAGTTGTACTTGCTAAATGCCATGTATGTAAAGTGATTCTCGCTAAATACCAAATATGTACAGAGGTACTCGCTAAACTCCAAGTATGTACAGTGTTGCTCGCTAAATTCCAACTATGTGCAGTGGTACTCGCTAAATTGCAAGTATGTTCAGTGGTACTCACTAAATAACAAGTATGTACAGTGGTACTCGCTAAATACCAGGTATTTACAGAGGTGCTTGCTAAATACCAAGTATGTTGAGTGGTACTAGCTAAATAACAAGTATGTACAGTGGTACTCACTAAATGCTATGTATGTACAGTGGTACTAGCTAAATAACAAGTATGTACAGTGGTACTTGCTAAATGGCATGTATGTAAAGTGATTCTCGCTAAATACCAAATATGTACAGAGGTACTCGCTAAATACCAAGTATGTACAGTGGTACTCGCTAAATACCAGGTATTTACAGAGGTGCTTGCTAAATACCAAGTATGTTGAGTGGTACTAGCTAAATAACAAGTATGTACAGTGGTACTCGCTAAATAATAAGTATGTACAGTGGTACTAGCTAAATAACAAGTATGTACAGCGGTACTTGCTAAATGCCATGTATGTAAAGTGATTCTCGCTAAATACCAAATATGTACAGAGGTACTCGCTAAATACCAAGTATGTACAGTGTTGCTCGCTAAATTCCAACTATGTGCAGTGGTACTCACTAAATAGCAAGTATGTACAGTGTTACTAGCTAAATACCAAGTATGTACAGTGGTACTCGCTAAATACCAGGTATTTACAGAGGTGCTTGCTAAATACCAAGTATGTTGAGTGGTACTAGCTAAATAACAAGTATGTACAGTGGTACTCGCTAAATAATAAGTATGTACAGTGGTACTAGCTAAATAACAAGTATGTACAGTGGTACTTGCTAAATAACAAGTATGTACAGGGGCACTCGCTAAATAATAAGTATGTACAGAGGTACTCGCTAAATAATAAGTATGTACAGTGGTACTAGGTAAATAACAAGTATGTACAGTGGTACTAGCTAAATACCAAGTATGTACAGTGGTACTCGCTAAATGCCATGTATGTAAAGTGATTCTCGCTAAATACCAAATATGTACAGAGGTACTTGCTAAATACCAAGTATGTTGAGTGGTACTAGCTAAATAATTATGTACAGTGGTACTCGCTAAATAACAAGTATGTACAGTGGTACTCGCTAAATACCAAGCATGTAGAGTGTTACTATCTAAATACCAAGTATGTACAGTGGTACTCACTAAATAACAAATATGTACAGTGGTACTCGCTAAATGCCATGTATGTACAGTGGTACTCACTAAATACCAGGTATTTACAGATGTGCTTACTAAATACCAAGTATGTACAGTGGTACTCGCTAAATGCCATATATGTAAAGTGATTCTCGTTAAATACCAAATATGTACAGAGGTACTCGCTAAATACCAAGCCGGGACAGTGTTACTCGCTAAATAACAAGTATGTACAGTGTTTCTCGCTAAATTCCAAGTATGTGCAGTGGTGCTCGCTAAATACCAAGCATGTAGAGTGTTACTAGCTAAGTAACAAATATGTACAGTAGTACTCACTAAATAACAAGTATGTACAGAGGTACTCGCTAAAGACCAAGTATGTACAGTGTTGCTCGCTAAATTCCAACTATGTGCAGTGGTACTCGCTAAATAGCAAGTATGTACAGTGGTACTAGCTAAATACCAAGTATGTTGAGTGGTACTCGCTAAATAACAAGTATTTACATTGGTACTCGCTAAATACCAAGTATGTACAGTGGTACTAGCTAAATGCCATGTATGTAAAGTGATTCTCGCTAAATACCAAATATGTACAGAGGTACTCGCTAAATACCAAGTATGTACAGTGTTGCTCGCTAAATTCCAAGTATGTGCCGTGGTACTCGCTAAATACCAAGCATGTAGAGTGTTAGTAGCTAAGTAACAAGTATGTACAGTGGTACTCGCTAAATAATAAGTATGTACAGTGGTACTCACTAAATGCTATGTATGTACAGTGGTACTCACTAAATACCAGGTATTTACAGAGGTGCTTGCTAAATACCAAGTATGTTGAGTGGTACTAGCTAAATAACAAGTATTTACATTGGCACTCGCTAAATACCAAGTATGTACAGTGGTACTCGCTAAATGCCATGTATGTAAAGTGATTCTCGCTAAATACCAAATATGTACAGAGGTACTCGCTAAATACCAAGTATGTACAGTGTTGCTTGCTAAATTACAAGTATGTGCAGTGGTACTTGCTAAATACCAAGCATGCAGAGTGTTAGTAGCTAAGTAACAAGTATGTACAGTGGTACTCGCTAAATAACAAGTATGTACAGAGATACTCGCTGAATACCAAGTATTTACAGTGGTACTATCTAAATGCCAAGTATGTACAGTGGTACTCGCTAAATTACAAGTATGTACAGTGGTACTCATTAAATACCAAGTATGTACAGTGGTACTCACTAAATGCTATGTATGTACAGTGGTACTCACTAAATACCAGGTATTTACAGAGGTGCTTGCTAAATACCAAGTATGTTGAGTGGTACTAGCTAAATAACAAGTATGTACAGTGGTACTCGCTAAATAATAAGTATATACAGTGGTACTAGCTAAATAACAAGTATGTACAGTGGTACTCGCTAAATGCCATGTATGTAAAGTGATTCTCGCTAAATACCAAATATGTATAGAGGTACTCGCTAAATAATAAGCCGGGACAGTGTTACTCGCTAAATAACAAGTATGTACAGTGTTTCTCGCTAAATTCCAAGTATGTGCAGTGGTACTCGCTAAATACCAAGCATGTAGAGTGTTACTAGCTAAGTAACAAGTATGCACAGTGGTACTCTCTAAATAACAAGTATGTACAGAGGTACTCGCTAAAGACCAAGTATGTACAGTGGTACTATCTAAATGCCAAGTATGTACAGTGGTACTCGCTAAATAGCAAGTATGTACAGTGGTACTCACTAAATGCTATGTAAGTACAGTGGTACTCACTAAATACCAGGTATTTACAGAGGTGCTTCCTAAATACCAAGTATGTTGAGTGATACTAGCTAAATAACAAGTATTTACATTGGCACTCGCTAAATACCAAGTGTGTACAGTGGTACTCGCTAAATGCCATGTATGTAATGTGATTCTCGCTAAATACCAAATATGTACAGAGTTACTTGCTAAATACCAAGTATGTACGGTGTTACTCGCTAAATAACAAGTATGTACAGTGCTGGTCGCTAAATTCCAAGTGTGTGCAGTGGTAATCGCTAAATACCAAGCATGTAGAGTGTTACTAGCTAAGTAACAAGTATATACAGTGGTACTCGCTAAATAACAAGTATGTACAGAGGCATTGGCTAAATACCAAGTATGTACAGTGGTACTCGCTAAATGCCATGTATGTAAAGTGATTCTCGCTAAATACCAAATATTTACAGAGGTACTCGCTAAAAAACAAGTATGTATAGTGTTACTCGCTAACTAACAAGTATGTAAAGTGCTGCTCGCTAAATTCCAAGTATGTGCAGTGGTACTCGCTAAATACCAAGCATGTACAGTGTTACTCGCTAACTAACAAGTATGTAAAGTGCTGCTCGCTAAATTCCAAGTATGTGCAGTGGTACTCGCTAAATGTAAGTGCCAATGTAAGTGCCAATTTGTATCGCGCGGCAATCGCTCCAAGGAGCATCTAGGCGCCCAGAAAGGACCACCAGATGTTAGGTAGTCCCTATGCTTACTTGACCGAGACCCGAATTACACTAGGCTTCTGGCAGTTATATCTTGGAGATTAAAGATCCAGGTTTTTAGATGTTTACGGAAGTCTATTTCTTTATCCAGTAATCTCAGCTGGGGGGGAAGAGTATTCCATGCTTTTGCTCCCAGTACCGCCAGGGATTTGCCCCCTCGAGTTTTGAGTCTGTAACTCGGGACGGTAAGCAGGTTGGCCGTTAAAGAACGCAATGCTCTGGTTGGACAGTATCTACTGAATTTTTTCCTCAAATAGGACGGGCCTAGATTGTGAACAGCTCTAAAAGTAATTAACAACTAAATACCAAGCATGTAGAGTGTTACTATCTAAATACCAAGTATGTACAGTGGTACTCACTAAATAACAAATATGTACAGTGTTACTCGCTAAATGCCATGTATGTACAGTGGTACTCACTAAATACCAGGTATTTACAGATGTGCTTACTAAATACCAAGTATGTACAGTGGTACTCGCTAAATGCCATATATGTAAAGTGATTCTCGCTAAATACCAAATATGTACAGAGGTACTCGCTAAATACCAAGCCGGGACAGTGTTACTCGCTAAATAACAAGTATGTACAGTGTTTCTCGCTAAATTCCAAGTATGTGCAGTGGTGCTCGCTAAATACCAAGCATGTAGAGTGTTACTAGCTAAGTAACAAGTATGTACAGTGGTACTCACTAAATAACAAGTATGTACAGAGGTACTCGCTAAAGACCAAGTATGTACAGTGTTGCTCGCTAAATTCCAACTATGTGCAGTGGTACTCGCTAAATAGCAAGTATGTACAGTGGTACTATCTAAATACCAAGTATGTTGAGTGGTACTCGCTAAATAACAAGTATTTACATTGGTACTCGCTAAATACCAAGTATGTACAGTGGTACTTGCTAAATGCCATGTATGTAAAGTGATTCTCGATAAATACCAAATATGTACAGAGGTACTCGCTAAATACCAAGTATGTACAGTGTTGCTCGCTAAATTCCAAGTATGTGACGTGGTACTCGCTAAATACCAAGCATGTAGAGTGTTAGTAGCTAAGTAACAAGTATGTACAGTGGTACTCGCTAAATAATAAGTATGTACAGTGGTACTCGCTAAATACCAAGTATGTACAGTGGTACTCGCTAAATAACAAGTATGTACAGGGGCACTCGCTAAATAATAAGTATGTACAGAGGTACTCGCTAAATAATAAGTATGTACAGTGGTACTAGCTAAATAACAAGTATGTACAGTGGTACGATCTAAATACCAAGTATGTACAGTGGTACTCGCTAAATGCCATGTATGTAAAGTGATTCTCGCTAAATACCAAATATGTACAGAGGTACTTGCTAAATACCAAGTATGTTGAGTGGTACTAGCTAAATAACAATTATGAACAGTGGTACTCGCTAAATAACAAGTATGTACAGTGGTACTCGCTAAATACCAAGTATGTAGAGTGGTACTAGCTAAATACTAAGTATGTACATTGGTACTAGCTAAATACCATGTATGTACAGTGGTACAAGATTAATACCAAGTATGTACAGTGGTACTTGCTAAATACCATGTATGTAAAGTGATTCTCGCTAAATACCAAATATGTACAGAGGTACTCGCTAAATACCAAGTATGTACAGTGTTGCTTGCTAAATTCCAACTATGTGCAGTGGTACTCGCTAAATAGCAAGTATGTACAGTGGTACTAGCTAAATACCAAGTATGTTGAGTGGTACTAGCTAAAAACCAAGTATGTACAGTGGTACTCGCCAAATAATAAGTATGTACAGTGGTACTCGCTAAATAATAAGTATGTACAGTGGTGCTAGATAATAACAAGTATGTACAGTTGTACTTGCTAAATGCCATGTATGTAAAGTGATTCTCGCTAAATACCAAATATGTACAGAGGTACTCGCTAAATACCAAGTATGTACAGTGTTGCTCGCTAAATTCCAACTATGTGCAGTGGTACTCGCTAAATTGCAAGTATGTACAGTGGTACTCACTAAATAACAAGTATGTACAGTGGTACTCGCTAAATACCAGGTATTTATAGAGGTGCTTGCAAAATACCAAGTATGTTGAGTGGTACTAGCTAAATAACAAGTATGTACAGTGGTACTCACTAAATGCTATGTATGTACAGTGGTACTAGCTAAATAACAAGTATGTACAGTGGTACTTGCTAAATGCCATGTATGTAAAGTGATTCTCGCTAAATACCAAATATGTACAGAGGTACTCGCTAAATACCAAGTATGTACAGTGGTACTCGCTAAATACCAGGTATTTACAGAGGTGCTTGCTAAATACCAAGTATGTTGAGTGGTACTAGCTAAATAACAAGTATGTACAGTGGTACTCGCTAAATAATAAGTATGTACAGTGGTACTAGCTGTGAGAAGTTGGCCTGGTATATGATGTTCACTAGTTAAAGTGACCACCTTGTACCATGCCAAGCAACCCTTATGGTGTGGTCGTAAGTCAACCTTTTCGGACTAGCTGCCCTAGTGGTAGCGTAGGCTAAGCAGTCTTTGAGGCTAAACTCGTGATGCGTGTTAAGCAAGCTGTTTTACCAATAGTAACCCCCTTTTATACCAATGAAAGGACACCACACAGATATATATTCAAAATATATATGTATTTATTTCTCAAAGTAACCCCTAGTCTCTTTATGAGCACAGGAGCACAAATCGTCAAACAAGATTATCACAGAATACACAGAAGTTGCACTTTATATGGATAGGCCCTGGTGGCCACTCGAACCATATACTAAAATAGTGGTATAAGTACCACGAACAGAAAAGGGAAAAGGCCTAGGGCCTCTAGAATCGCTGGGCCTACACGGAGCTAACTTCAGTTAGTGACCAGGAGGTCCACGGGTTGCGTGTGCAGAGCAAATAGTCACACGCGGGCTCCCATAGGTTTCGATGGGTGCGTAAAAAGTACAAAGTTACTGCAAAGAGGATCTTCCGGATGGGCTAGGAACTTAAGATTTGGAACACAGGCACTAGAGATGTAATACTACACTTGGGCACAGGAGTGCCAGCTTTACCTCACCCACAGGAAGCGGGTGCATAGGCCTCGAAGTGCGTCGGGTTTCTTCTATCTGTTCCGTGGAGCCTGAAGACAAAGATGCTGCAGGCGACCGGCCCGGAGGAGATGCAGTGGATCCAAGAGTGGATCGGAGATGTTGAAGACCTGTAAGCAGAGGGGACAGTGTTCACAGTCACTAGCCAGTGACCAGCGTGGCACCAGGTGGGTACCAGGCGATGTCGGGTGCAAACAGGAAGAAAGGTGTAGCTTGTCTCCGCAGCCACGTGGTCCCTGAAGGTCGACGACGTCCAGGAGTCGGGTCACAAGCTGTCCCACGCAGGTTCTCGCTGTCGGCGGTGTCGGCGACTTGATCGAAGCAAACAAGCCTTGGCAAAAGCAATTGTTGTAGGAAAGGAAATAAGCTGATGGTTCAGACCAGCAAGGTCAGAGGAACTGCTCCTTTGGAGGGGAGCAGGGGCCAGTCTGGAGCAACCAGACCAGCGGTGTGTTTTGTAGATTTCGTCGCCAAGATGGCCACTAGCCAGCGGGCCAGCAACCGGTTAGGCGCGTCAAGTTGCAAAATGCAGAAGGGCCCCACGCAGATCGTGGAGATGCTGGAGGGCTCACCTTTGGTGCAGATGCTACTCGAGGGTTGGGCTTCTCAGATCCCAAAGCACAACTTGGAGGGAGCCTTGGTTGTTGCACTTGTCAGCTTGTCGTAGTCGTTCCAAGATGGCTGGCTCCACGTGTCTCGGTGCCTCCACGGGTCTCCTCTTTTCAGGGACTGTGGATCGGGCGGTGAGAGGTCTGGAGGTCCAGGTCTTGTCAGTCTCTGGGCTCGGGCTCCGGCGGGAGGCGGCGGCAAAGCAGACGTTGATTCGCTGGATGGTGCTTGCGTTAGCAAGGTGGTCACTCCCTGACCACAGGGGAGATTGGCTTCAGTCCTCTGTGCGGCAGAGCATCGAAGTTCCCGTCTTCTTCTTAGTTTCAAGTTGATTCCAGGATGTCTGAAGTCTTAGGACACAGCTCCTACCTTTAAGCGGATTCTAGGGGCCGGACTACCTGCTAGGTCCCTCCCTAAGGGTGGGACCAGGAAGGGGGGTGGTTACACCCCCAATCCTTTGTCCAGCTCGCCCCAGGCCCGGGACTGGTGTGCCCCAGGACCGGTTTGAACTGGCATATGCCCCGAGACTCCTTGTGAGCCACAGGCATGTCTGGTTTCTTTCAAGCCCTACCTGACCAATACACAAAATCCTGTCTGGGGTGGTGCACGCACCTCCCCTGGCAGGAAACCCTTTGTCCACACCTCCCAAGCTGGAAGGACTCCCAGCAGCAGGAGGGCAGACTTGTGTCTGTGGTGGCAGCATCCATTTTGTGGAGCTGAGGCTATGTCTGATTTTACCCGGGTTTCAGGTACTGTACATGTCGTGTCCCTCTAGAAGGGTGGAATGCTAACCCCGTCGCCAGAATTGGCGAGGGGTTAGTATTCCAATTCGTATGACACCTTACTCGACATGTTTTGATAAAGCCAAACCAAAGATAGCATTTAACCGCGAGGTTCATAATGCACTTAAGAGTATATGGTATGACGATATCTGGAAACAGTAGAAGGAAGTTGTTCCGACCACTGCAGACAGGCTCAGCTCATGCCAGAGCACCATCTCGCATGGAAACCAAGCACTCTGCCTTCAGGATTGTTAAGGCCTGCCATAGGAGTGACTTATAGGTTAACATGTGTTCCATTTAAGGTTAGGTATAGGTATACTACACCTAAGTAAGAGGTGGTTACACCAACTTACCCCAGCTGAGTGATCAGCCAGTTGTGTCAAATTTGTTAGGCCAAGCCTGGGGTGGCATAATACATGCTTCAGCCCCTGGCAGGCCTTAGAAACACCAATGCCCTGGGTACCTAGTGTACACTGGTACAGGGGCTCACAGGGTGATCCAATTCCAATAGGTTATGCACCTAGGGTGCACAGTGTCAATTTAGTAGAGAGAACAGCAGGCTGGGGGTCTGATTGGCAGGCCCACAGCCTCAATATGTCAAAAACCAGTGAAGCAAAAAGCAAAAATTTGGGGTGACCATAGGATAGCAGACCCTACTCTCCTACACAACCCCCCCCCCCAAACGCTGGGACATTAAACTAGCCTTGACCAGTCTCGTCTTCATGTCCTAAGTGGAAGTACCTGGAGAGACCATCTGCATTCCCATGGTCAGTACCTGGCCGGTGCTCCACTGTAAAGTCCATCCCCTGTAGGGAAATGGACCACCTAAGCAGTTTGGGATTTTCACCCTTCATCTGATTTAGCCACAAGAGGGGCTTATGGTCGGTCTGAATCTTGAAGTGAGTGCCAAACAAGTATGGCCTCAGCTTCTTCAGGGCCCACACCACAGCAAAGGCCTCCCTCTCAATAGCTGACCAATTCTTCTCTCTGGGGGTCAACCTTCTGCTAATAAAAGCAATGGGTTGGTCTTGACCATCTACATTAAGTTGTGACAGCACAGCTCCCACACCCAACTCAGAAGCATCTGTTTGGACAATAAACTCTTTGGAGTAGTCAGGACTTTTCAGGATAGGTGCAGAGCACATGGCCTCCTTCAGGTCATCAAATGCCTTTTGACATTTTACTGTCCACTGAACCTTTTTGGGCATCTTCTTGGATGTCAGATCATTAAGAGGAGTCACAATGGACCCATAGTTCTTAACAAACTTCCTGTAGTACCCAGTCAAGCCCAAGAAAGCTCGAACTTGAGTCTGGGTGGTTGGAGGGGACCAATCCTTGATGGACTGTATCTTACTCTCCAGTGGTTGAACTTGGCCTCCACCCACAAGGTGGCCCAAATATACAACCTTACTCTGCCCTATCTGGCACTTAGTAGCCTTGATAGTGAGGCCTGCCCTTTGCAGAGCCTCAAGAGCCTTCTTCAGGTGGATCAGGTGATCCTCCCAGGTGGAACTAAAGACAGCAATGTCATCAAGATATGCTGCGCAAAAGTCATCCAACCCAGTAAGGACTTGGTTCACCAGCCTTTGGAAGGTGGCAGGTGCATTCTTCAGACCAAAGGGCATCACCACAAACTGATAATGCCCACCTGGGGTTGAGAATGCTGTTTTGGCCTTAGACTCCTCAGCTAATCTGATTTGCCAATAGCCAGCTGTCAAGTCAAATGTGCTCAAAAACTTAGCAGAAGCTAGTTTGTCTATGAGCTCATCTGCCCTTGGAATAGGGTGTGCATCTGTCCTGGTGACAGCATTGAGTCCTCTGTAATCCACACAGAACCTCATCTCTCTCTTGCCATCTTTGGTGTGAGGTTTGGGGACCAGAACCACTGGGCTAGCCCAGGGGCTCTCTGAGGGTTCAATGACACCTAATTCCAGCATTTTGTGTACCTCAGCCTTTATACAGTCCCTGACGTGGTCAGGTTGTCTGTAAAGCTTGTTCTTTACAGGCAGACTGTCACCAGTGTCCACAACATGGGTACACCAGTCAGTTTGACTAGGTATCAAGGAAAACATATGTGAAAATGATTGTAGAACCTGTCTACATTCAGTCTGCTGATGGGCAGTGAGGTTGCCTCCAAGGGTCACTCCTTCAACTGAGCCATCTTCAGGGTTCTGAGACAACAGGTCTGGGAGAGGGTCACTCTCTTCCTCCTGTCCCTCATCTGTAGCCATGAGCAAGCCCATGTCTGCCCTGTCAACATATGCTTTAAGCCTGTTAACATGGAGTACCCTGTGGGGACTCCTGGGAGTTCCTAGGTCCACCAAGTAGGTGACCTCTCCCTTCTTTTCCAGGATTGTATGGGGTCCAGACCATTTGTCTTGGAGTGCTGCTGGGGCCACTGGCTCCAACACCCATACCTTCTGTCCTGGCTGATACTCAACCAAGACAGCCTTTTGGTCATGCCAAGCTTTCTGTAAGGCCTGGCTTGCCTCAACGTTTTTGGATGCCTTCTCCATATACTCAGCCATCCTGGAGCGGAGACCAAGTACATAGTCCACTATGTCGAGCTTAGGCTTTTTGAGAGGTAACTCCCATCCTTCCTTCACCAAACACAGTGGGCCTCTCACAGGGTGCCCAAACAACAATTCAAAGGGGCTGTAGCCAACCCCCTTTTGTGGGACCTCTCTGTAAGCAAACAGAAGGCAGGGTAGAAGGATGTCCCATCTTCGCCTGAGCTTTTCAGGTAATCCTTTGATCATACCCTTTAGGGTCTTGTTGAATCTCTCAACAAGCCCATTGCATTGTGGGTGATAAGGGGTGGTGAACTTGTAGTTGACACCACATTCCTTCCACATAGCTGTCAAGTATCCTGACATAAAGTTGGTACCTCTGTCAGATACCACCTCCTTAGGAAACCCCACTCTGGAGAATACTCCCAGCAGGGCCCTGGCCACAACAGGTGCTGTAGTGGTCCTAAGGGGAATTGCCTCTGGATACCTGGTGGCATGATCCACTACCACCAGTATAAACCTGTGCCCAGATGCAGTGGGAGGATCCATGGGACCCACTATATCTATTCCCACTCTTTCAAAGGGAACCCTCACCACAGGTAGTGGTATCAGGGGCCCTTTGTTGTGCCACCTGACTTGCCACTGGCTTGGCAGGTGACACAGGAGCGACAAAACTCCTTTGTATCTTCATTCATATGAGGCCAGTGAAAGTGAGGGACAAGTCTGTCCCAGGTCTTGTTCTGGCCTAGGTGTCCTGCTAAAGGAATATCATGGGCCAAGGTAAGAAGGAAGCCCCTAAATTGCAGAGGTATAACCAACCTCCTGGTTGCACCAGGCTTGGGGTCTCTAACCTCTGAATAAAGGAGCCCTTCATCCCAATACACTTTATGGGTACCTTGAGCATTCCCAGCAGCCTCAGCAGCAGCCAGCTGTCTGAGGGGTTCAAGAGAGGGACAGGATAACTGAGCCTGCCTCAAGTCAGCCCTTGAAGGTCCCCCTGTCCCCAGAAACTCAACCTGGTCAGGTTCAAGCTCTTCAGGGACAGTTCCTTCAGGGTCCTCTAGATCAGCTTCCTGGGAAGGCTGAACATCACTCTGAGGCAGGGGGGAAGGCACAGCCTTGACCCTCCTGTTCTTCTTCTTGGTAGGTGCTTGGTCCATTGTTCCAGGATCCAAGACCTGAGGTTCAGTGAGGCACTTTTTGGCCTGTGACCTGGTCACAGCAAGGACATGTGATGATATACCTAACATCTCTGCATGAGTCCTGTACTCCACTTCTGACCATAGAGAACTCTCTAGGTCATTGCCCAACAAACATTCTACTGGGAGGTCTGCACTAACCACAACCCTTTTGAGGCCAGTTACCCCTCCCCATGAGAAGTTAACAACTGCCACACTATGTGAAGTAGTGGCATTGCTGGCATTGGTCACCAGGTAATTCTCACCTGGTATGTACTGTCCAGGATCCACAAAGCCTGGTGTCACCATAGTGACACTGGCACATGTGTCCCTGTAGGCTTGAGCCACTTTTTCGTTTATTAAAGGAGTCTGTCTGTACTTGCCCAGGTTACTGGGGCTCACAGTCAGGGACAAGTCAATGTCCCCATCACAGATCAAGACTGCCTGTGTCAGGGTTCTGTCTAAGTCAGAATCTCCTTCAGTTCCCATAGTGATTCCCACTACACCCTTTGTCTGGGGACCAACACTGCTAACAGTAGTACTGGGAGCAGGTGCCTTAGGGGCAACAGTGTTGGGGGCTCCACCCTTTTTGCAATCACTAGTCCAGTGAGTTGTATTTTTACAATGATTGCACCAGGGTTTCTTCTGACCTTCTTTCTTCTTTTTGGACTGTTGGGACCCACCCTCCTTAGCAGTAGTTTGGGGCCCTGTTGAAGACTTCTGGTCTTTAGGTTTCTGATCTCCACCCTTTTGGTCTGTTTTCTTCTGATCACCCCCTTGGCCCTGGTTCTGGTTCTTTTGCTTAACCCTGGTTCTGACCCATTTGTCTGCCTTCTTTCCCAATTCTTGGGGAGAGGTCAGATCAGAGTCAACCAAGTGTTGATGCAGTTGCTGGTTTTGACAGTTATTTAAAATCTGTTCTCTCATCATCAAATTATACAATCCTGTAAAAGCAGATACCTTACTTCCCAGCAACCAACCCTCCAAAGCCTTAGTGGCACATTCAATGTATTCAGACCAGTCCTGAGTCTGTGTCTTTTGGGTGTCTCTGAACATTAACCTGTACTGCTCAGTGGTTAAGCCTAACCCATCAACTAGGACACTCTTCAGGACTCTGTAGTTTCTGACATCCTCTTCTCTAACAGTGAGGAGTCTGTCTCTGCCTCTTCCCTCAAAGGAGAGCCAGAGGATTGCTGCCCACTGGTCTTCAGGAACCTGCCGTACTTTGCAGGCCCTCTCAAGAGCAGTTATCCACTTGTGGATGTCATCCCCACTTTTGTAGGGGGGCACAACCTTAGACAGGTTTCTATTATCGAAAACCCTATCTTTGTCCTTAGGGACAATGCTGCCACCAGTGGGTATAGACCCACTCTCTTTATGCTGCCTAGCCTTGCTCAGTTTCTCTTCCATCAGGGCTACTTCTAGCTCCTGCTTCCTGATCCTCAGCTGGGCTTCTTGCATTCTGGCCTCATGTTCCCTCCTCTGAGGGGTGGTCAGTCTCCTTCTGGAGTGACCTTGAGAGCCTCTAGAGCCATGGGAAGCATTGGAGTCACCTGAGCGATTCCTTTGCCTTCCAAGCCCTGTGTTAAGTCCACTGGGGAGATCCAATGGGGTGAACCCACTGTCAGTCCCCAATAGCCTTAGTTTAGCTGGGCCAAGTATAACACTTGGCACTGGGCTAGTTCTCCCTTCATCCTCACCACTTTCTGTATCCCCATCACTTTCTTCCTCTGTGGTAGGCATCCCATCTAAGGGGTGACTATTGGAAGGGGGTACCTCTGTGGCATCTTCAGAAGGGGGGCCTCCTGTTCCTGTCCCTAAGGGGGCTAACTGGGAAGCTTTCTTGAGCTCTCTTTGATTTTCATCATCTTGCAAGAGTTCTCTGAGCACAGCAGAGGTAGGGTTCTTGGGCTGTTTAAGGCCTCTAAGAGTTGCCAAATGCCTGAGCTCATTCTGATTAAGGGTAGCAAAGATGGATGGTGCCCTCTGGGGGTCACTCTCAACAGAGATGGGTACAGTGGACCCCTCTGCCCCAGCCATTGCTCTTAAGTGTGGGTGGATGTGTTGCAATCTACCTACACTTGGGTTTACCTACTAAACCTATCTAGTAGTTGTAGTCAGGGTGTGCTACTCCCTTTGCTCTACAACAACTAAGTTCAGTAGAACTTAAGTATATCTAATCTTGTTTTATATGTACCTACAGGTACCTATGTGATCTTTCAATTGGTAACCAAGAGATTACAATGGTAAAACACAGCAAGCTCAAATCCAACCGCTGCTCACCAATGTGAGAAGTTGGCCTGGTATATGATGTTCACTAGTTAAAGTGACCACCTTGTACCATGCCAAGCAACCCTTATGGTGTGGTTGTAAGTCAACCTTTTCGGACTAGCTGCCCTAGTGGTAGCGTAGGCTAAGCAGTCTTTGAGGCTAAACTCGTGATGCGTGTTAAGCAAGCTGTTTTACCAATAGTAACCCCCTTTTATACCAATGAAAGGACACCACACAGATATATATTCAAAATATATATGTATTTATTTCTCAAAGTAACCCCTAGTCTCTTTATGAGCACAGGAGCACAAATCGTCAAACAAGATTATCACAGAATACACAGAAGTTGCACTTTATATGGATAGGCCCTGGTGGCCACTCGAACCATATACTAAAATAGTGGTATAAGTACCACGAACAGAAAAGGGAAAAGGCCTAGGGCCTCTAGAATCGCTGGGCCTACACGGAGCTAACTTCAGTTAGTGACCAGGAGGTCCACGGGTTGCGTGTGCAGAGCAAATAGTCACACGCGGGCTCCCATAGGTTTCAATGGGTGCGTAAAAAGTACAAAGTTACTGCAAAGAGGATCTTCCGGATGGGCTAGGAACTTAAGATTTGGAACACAGGCACTAGAGATGTAATACTACACTTGGGCACAGGAGTGCCAGCTTTACCTCACCCACAGGAAGCGGGTGCATAGGCCTCGAAGTGCGTCGGGTTTCTTCTATCTGTTCCGTGGAGCCTGAAGACAAAGATGCTGCAGGCGACCGGCCCGGAGGAGATGCAGTGGATCCAAGAGTGGATCGGAGATGTTGAAGACCTGTAAGCAGAGGGGACAGTGTTCACAGTCACTAGCCAGTGACCAGCGTGGCACCAGGTGGGTACCAGGCGATGTCGGTTGCAAACAGGAAGAAAGGTGTAGCTTGTCTCCGCAGCCACGTGGTCCCTGAAGGTCGACGACGTCCAGGAGTCCGGTCACGAGCTGTCCCACGCAGGCTCTCGCTGTCGGCGGTATCGGCGACTTGATCGAAGCAAACAAGCCTTGGCAAAAGCAATTGTTGTAGGAAAGGAAATAAGCTGATGGTTCTGACCAGCAAGGTCAGAGGAACTGCTCCTTTGGAGGGGAGCAGGGGCCAGTCTGGAGCAACCAGACCAGCGGTGTGTTTCGTAGATTTCGTCGCCAAGATGGCCACTAGCCAGCGGGCCAGCAACCGGTTAGGCGCGTCGAGTGGCAAAATGCAGAAGGGCTCCACGCAGATCGTGGAGATGCTGGAGGGCTCACCTTTGGTGCAGATGCTACTCGAGGGTTGGGCTTCTCAGATCCCAAAGCACAACTTGGAGGGAGCCTCGGTTGTTGCACTTGTCAGCTTGTCGTAGTCGTTCCAAGATGGCTGGCTCCACGTGTCTCGGTGCCTCCACGGGTCTCCTCTTTTCAGGGACTGTGGATCGGGCGGTGAGAGGTCTGGAGGTCCAGGTCTTGTCAGTCTCTGGGCTCGGGCTCCGGCGGGAGGCGGCGGCAAAGCAGACGTTGATTCGCTGGATGGTGCTTGCGTTAGCAAGGTGGTCACTCCCTGACCACAGGGGAGATTGGCTTCAGTCCTCTGTGCGGCAGAGCGTCGAAGTTCCCGTCTTCTTCTTAGTTTCAAGTTGATTCCAGGATGTCTGAAGTCTTAGGACACAGCTCCTACCTTTAAGCGGATTCTAGGGGCCGGACTACCTGCTAGGTCCCTCCCTAAGGGTGGGACCAGGAAGGGGGGTGGTTACACCCCCAATCCTTTGTCCAGCTCGCCCCAGGCCCGGGACTGGTGTGCCCCAGGACCGGTTTGAACTGGCATATGCCCCGAGACTCCTTGTGAGCCACAGGCATGTCTGGTTTCTTTCAAGCCCTACCTGACCAATACACAAAATCCTGTCTGGGGTGGTGCACGCACCTCCCCTGGCAGGAAACCCTTTGTCCACACCTCCCAAGCTGGAAGGACTCCCAGCAGCAGGAGGGCAGACTTGTGTCTGTGGTGGCAGCATCCATTTTGTGGAGCTGAGGCTATGTCTGATTTTACCCGGGTTTCAGGTACTGTACATGTCGTGTCCCTCTAGAAGGGTGGAATGCTAACCCCGTCGCCAGAATTGGCGAGGGGTTAGTATTCCAATTCGTATGACACCTTACTCGACATGTTTTGATAAAGCCAAACCAAAGATAGCATTTAACCGCGAGGTTCATAATGCACTTAAGAGTATATGGTATGACGATATCTGGAAACAGTAGAAGGAAGTTGTTCCGACCACTGCAGACAGGCTCAGCTCATGCCAGAGCACCATCTCGCATGGAAACCAAGCACTCTGCCTTCAGGATTGTTAAGGCCTGCCATAGGAGTGACTTATAGGTTAACATGTGTTCCATTTAAGGTTAGGTATAGGTATACTACACCTAAGTAAGAGGTGGTTACACCAACTTACCCCAGCTGAGTGATCAGCCAGTTGTGTCAAATTTGTTAGGCCAAGCCTGGGGTGGCATAATACATGCTTCAGCCCCTGGCAGGCCTTAGAAACACCAATGCCCTGGGTACCTAGTGTACACTGGTACAGGGGCTCACAGGGTGATCCAATTCCAATAGGTTATGCACCTAGGGTGCACAGTGTCAATTTAGTAGAGAGAACAGCAGGCTGGGGGTCTGATTGGCAGGCCCACAGCCTCAATATGTCAAAAACCAGTGAAGCAAAAAGCAAAAATTTGGGGTGACCATAGGATAGCAGACCCTACTCTCCTACACAACCCCCCCCCAAACGCTGGGACATTAAACTAGCCTTGACCAGTCTCGTCTTCATGTCCTAAGTGGAAGTACCTGGAGAGACCATCTGCATTCCCATGGTCAGTACCTGGCCGGTGCTCCACTGTAAAGTCCATCCCCTGTAGGGAAATGGACCACCTAAGCAGTTTGGGATTTTCACCCTTCATCTGATTTAGCCACAAGAGGGGCTTATGGTCGGTCTGAATCTTGAAGTGAGTGCCAAACAAGTATGGCCTCAGCTTCTTCAGGGCCCACACCACAGCAAAGGCCTCCCTCTCAATAGCTGACCAATTCTTCTCTCTGGGGGTCAACCTTCTGCTAATAAAAGCAATGGGTTGGTCTTGACCATCTACATTAAGTTGTGACAGCACAGCTCCCACACCCAACTCAGAAGCATCTGTTTGGACAATAAACTCTTTGGAGTAGTCAGGACTTTTCAGGATAGGTGCAGAGCACATGGCCTCCTTCAGGTCATCAAATGCCTTTTGACATTTTACTGTCCACTGAACCTTTTTGGGCATCTTCTTGGATGTCAGATCATTAAGAGGAGTCACAATGGACCCATAGTTCTTAACAAACTTCCTGTAGTACCCAGTCAAGCCCAAGAAAGCTCGAACTTGAGTCTGGGTGGTTGGAGGGGACCAATCCTTGATGGACTGTATCTTACTCTCCAGTGGTTGAACTTGGCCTCCACCCACAAGGTGGCCCAAATATACAACCTTACTCTGCCCTATCTGGCACTTAGTAGCCTTGATAGTGAGGCCTGCCCTTTGCAGAGCCTCAAGAGCCTTCTTCAGGTGGATCAGGTGATCCTCCCAGGTGGAACTAAAGACAGCAATGTCATCAAGATATGCTGCGCAAAAGTCATCCAACCCAGTAAGGACTTGGTTCACCAGCCTTTGGAAGGTGGCAGGTGCATTCTTCAGACCAAAGGGCATCACCACAAACTGATAATGCCCACCTGGGGTTGAGAATGCTGTTTTGGCCTTAGACTCCTCAGCTAATCTGATTTGCCAATAGCCAGCTGTCAAGTCAAATGTGCTCAAAAACTTAGCAGAAGCTAGTTTGTCTATGAGCTCATCTGCCCTTGGAATAGGGTGTGCATCTGTCCTGGTGACAGCATTGAGTCCTCTGTAATCCACACAGAACCTCATCTCTCTCTTGCCATCTTTGGTGTGAGGTTTGGGGACCAGAACCACTGGGCTAGCCCAGGGGCTCTCTGAGGGTTCAATGACACCTAATTCCAGCATTTTGTGTACCTCAGCCTTTATACAGTCCCTGACGTGGTCAGGTTGTCTGTAAAGCTTGTTCTTTACAGGCAGACTGTCACCAGTGTCCACAACATGGGTACACCAGTCAGTTTGACTAGGTATCAAGGAAAACATATGTGAAAATGATTGTAGAACCTGTCTACATTCAGTCTGCTGATGGGCAGTGAGGTTGCCTCCAAGGGTCACTCCTTCAACTGAGCCATCTTCAGGGTTCTGAGACAACAGGTCTGGGAGAGGGTCACTCTCTTCCTCCTGTCCCTCATCTGTAGCCATGAGCAAGCCCATGTCTGCCCTGTCAACATATGCTTTAAGCCTGTTAACATGGAGTACCCTGTGGGGACTCCTGGGAGTTCCTAGGTCCACCAAGTAGGTGACCTCTCCCTTCTTTTCCAGGATTGTATGGGGTCCAGACCATTTGTCTTGGAGTGCTGCTGGGGCCACTGGCTCCAACACCCATACCTTCTGTCCTGGCTGATACTCAACCAAGACAGCCTTTTGGTCATGCCAAGCTTTCTGTAAGGCCTGGCTTGCCTCAACGTTTTTGGATGCCTTCTCCATATACTCAGCCATCCTGGAGCGGAGACCAAGTACATAGTCCACTATGTCGAGCTTAGGCTTTTTGAGAGGTAACTCCCATCCTTCCTTCACCAAACACAGTGGGCCTCTCACAGGGTGCCCAAACAACAATTCAAAGGGGCTGTAGCCAACCCCCTTTTGTGGGACCTCTCTGTAAGCAAACAGAAGGCAGGGTAGAAGGATGTCCCATCTTCGCCTGAGCTTTTCAGGTAATCCTTTGATCATACCCTTTAGGGTCTTGTTGAATCTCTCAACAAGCCCATTGCATTGTGGGTGATAAGGGGTGGTGAACTTGTAGTTGACACCACATTCCTTCCACATAGCTGTCAAGTATCCTGACATAAAGTTGGTACCTCTGTCAGATACCACCTCCTTAGGAAACCCCACTCTGGAGAATACTCCCAGCAGGGCCCTGGCCACAACAGGTGCTGTAGTGGTCCTAAGGGGAATTGCCTCTGGATACCTGGTGGCATGATCCACTACCACCAGTATAAACCTGTGCCCAGATGCAGTGGGAGGATCCATGGGACCCACTATATCTATTCCCACTCTTTCAAAGGGAACCCTCACCACAGGTAGTGGTATCAGGGGCCCTTTGTTGTGCCACCTGACTTGCCACTGGCTTGGCAGGTGACACAGGAGCGACAAAACTCCTTTGTATCTTCATTCATATGAGGCCAGTGAAAGTGAGGGACAAGTCTGTCCCAGGTCTTGTTCTGGCCTAGGTGTCCTGCTAAAGGAATATCATGGGCCAAGGTAAGAAGGAAGCCCCTAAATTGCAGAGGTATAACCAACCTCCTGGTTGCACCAGGCTTGGGGTCTCTAACCTCTGAATAAAGGAGCCCTTCATCCCAATACACTTTATGGGTACCTTGAGCATTCCCAGCAGCCTCAGCAGCAGCCAGCTGTCTGAGGGGTTCAAGAGAGGGACAGGATAACTGAGCCTGCCTCAAGTCAGCCCTTGAAGGTCCCCCTGTCCCCAGAAACTCAACCTGGTCAGGTTCAAGCTCTTCAGGGACAGTTCCTTCAGGGTCCTCTAGATCAGCTTCCTGGGAAGGCTGAACATCACTCTGAGGCAGGGGGGAAGGCACAGCCTTGACCCTCCTGTTCTTCTTCTTGGTAGGTGCTTGGTCCATTGTTCCAGGATCCAAGACCTGAGGTTCAGTGAGGCACTTTTTGGCCTGTGACCTGGTCACAGCAAGGACATGTGATGATATACCTAACATCTCTGCATGAGTCCTGTACTCCACTTCTGACCATAGAGAACTCTCTAGGTCATTGCCCAACAAACATTCTACTGGGAGGTCTGCACTAACCACAACCCTTTTGAGGCCAGTTACCCCTCCCCATGAGAAGTTAACAACTGCCACACTATGTGAAGTAGTGGCATTGCTGGCATTGGTCACCAGGTAATTCTCACCTGGTATGTACTGTCCAGGATCCACAAAGCCTGGTGTCACCATAGTGACACTGGCACATGTGTCCCTGTAGGCTTGAGCCACTTTTTCGTTTATTAAAGGAGTCTGTCTGTACTTGCCCAGGTTACTGGGGCTCACAGTCAGGGACAAGTCAATGTCCCCATCACAGATCAAGACTGCCTGTGTCAGGGTTCTGTCTAAGTCAGAATCTCCTTCAGTTCCCATAGTGATTCCCACTACACCCTTTGTCTGGGGACCAACACTGCTAACAGTAGTACTGGGAGCAGGTGCCTTAGGGGCAACAGTGTTGGGGGCTCCACCCTTTTTGCAATCACTAGTCCAGTGAGTTGTATTTTTACAATGATTGCACCAGGGTTTCTTCTGACCTTCTTTCTTCTTTTTGGACTGTTGGGACCCACCCTCCTTAGCAGTAGTTTGGGGCCCTGTTGAAGACTTCTGGTCTTTAGGTTTCTGATCTCCACCCTTTTGGTCTGTTTTCTTCTGATCACCCCCTTGGCCCTGGTTCTGGTTCTTTTGCTTAACCCTGGTTCTGACCCATTTGTCTGCCTTCTTTCCCAATTCTTGGGGAGAGGTCAGATCAGAGTCAACCAAGTGTTGATGCAGTTGCTGGTTTTGACAGTTATTTAAAATCTGTTCTCTCATCATCAAATTATACAATCCTGTAAAAGCAGATACCTTACTTCCCAGCAACCAACCCTCCAAAGCCTTAGTGGCACATTCAATGTATTCAGACCAGTCCTGAGTCTGTGTCTTTTGGGTGTCTCTGAACATTAACCTGTACTGCTCAGTGGTTAAGCCTAACCCATCAACTAGGACACTCTTCAGGACTCTGTAGTTTCTGACATCCTCTTCTCTAACAGTGAGGAGTCTGTCTCTGCCTCTTCCCTCAAAGGAGAGCCAGAGGATTGCTGCCCACTGGTCTTCAGGAACCTGCCGTACTTTGCAGGCCCTCTCAAGAGCAGTTATCCACTTGTGGATGTCATCCCCACTTTTGTAGGGGGGCACAACCTTAGACAGGTTTCTATTATCGAAAACCCTATCTTTGTCCTTAGGGACAATGCTGCCACCAGTGGGTATAGACCCACTCTCTTTATGCTGCCTAGCCTTGCTCAGTTTCTCTTCCATCAGGGCTACTTCTAGCTCCTGCTTCCTGATCCTCAGCTGGGCTTCTTGCATTCTGGCCTCATGTTCCCTCCTCTGAGGGGTGGTCAGTCTCCTTCTGGAGTGACCTTGAGAGCCTCTAGAGCCATGGGAAGCATTGGAGTCACCTGAGCGATTCCTTTGCCTTCCAAGCCCTGTGTTAAGTCCACTGGGGAGATCCAATGGGGTGAACCCACTGTCAGTCCCCAATAGCCTTAGTTTAGCTGGGCCAAGTATAACACTTGGCACTGGGCTAGTTCTCCCTTCATCCTCACCACTTTCTGTATCCCCATCACTTTCTTCCTCTGTGGTAGGCATCCCATCTAAGGGGTGACTATTGGAAGGGGGTACCTCTGTGGCATCTTCAGAAGGGGGGCCTCCTGTTCCTGTCCCTAAGGGGGCTAACTGGGAAGCTTTCTTGAGCTCTCTTTGATTTTCATCATCTTGCAAGAGTTCTCTGAGCACAGCAGAGGTAGGGTTCTTGGGCTGTTTAAGGCCTCTAAGAGTTGCCAAATGCCTGAGCTCATTCTGATTAAGGGTAGCAAAGATGGATGGTGCCCTCTGGGGGTCACTCTCAACAGAGATGGGTACAGTGGACCCCTCTGCCCCAGCCATTGCTCTTAAGTGTGGGTGGATGTGTTGCAATCTACCTACACTTGGGTTTACCTACTAAACCTATCTAGTAGTTGTAGTCAGGGTGTGCTACTCCCTTTGCTCTACAACAACTAAGTTCAGTAGAACTTAAGTATATCTAATCTTGTTTTATATGTACCTACAGGTACCTATGTGATCTTTCAATTGGTAACCAAGAGATTACAATGGTAAAACACAGCAAGCTCAAATCCAACCGCTGCTCACCAATGTGAGAAGTTGGCCTGGTATATGATGTTCACTAGTTAAAGTGACCACCTTGTACCATGCCAAGCAACCCTTATGGTGTGGTTGTAAGTCAACCTTTTCGGACTAGCTGCCCTAGTGGTAGCGTAGGCTAAGCAGTCTTTGAGGCTAAACTCGTGATGCGTGTTAAGCAAGCTGTTTTACCAATAGTAACCCCCTTTTATACCAATGAAAGGACACCACACAGATATATATTCAAAATATATATGTATTTATTTCTCAAAGTAACCCCTAGTCTCTTTATGAGCACAGGAGCACAAATCGTCAAACAAGATTATCACAGAATACACAGAAGTTGCACTTTATATGGATAGGCCCTGGTGGCCACTCGAACCATATACTAAAATAGTGGTATAAGTACCACGAACAGAAAAGGGAAAAGGCCTAGGGCCTCTAGAATCGCTGGGCCTACACGGAGCTAACTTCAGTTAGTGACCAGGAGGTCCACGGGTTGCGTGTGCAGAGCAAATAGTCACACGCGGGCTCCCATAGGTTTCAATGGGTGCGTAAAAAGTACAAAGTTACTGCAAAGAGGATCTTCCGGATGGGCTAGGAACTTAAGATTTGGAACACAGGCACTAGAGATGTAATACTACACTTGGGCACAGGAGTGCCAGCTTTACCTCACCCACAGGAAGCGGGTGCATAGGCCTCGAAGTGCGTCGGGTTTCTTCTATCTGTTCCGTGGAGCCTGAAGACAAAGATGCTGCAGGCGACCGGCCCGGAGGAGATGCAGTGGATCCAAGAGTGGATCGGAGATGTTGAAGACCTGTAAGCAGAGGGGACAGTGTTCACAGTCACTAGCCAGTGACCAGCGTGGCACCAGGTGGGTACCAGGCGATGTCGGTTGCAAACAGGAAGAAAGGTGTAGCTTGTCTCCGCAGCCACGTGGTCCCTGAAGGTCGACGACGTCCAGGAGTCCGGTCACGAGCTGTCCCACGCAGGCTCTCGCTGTCGGCGGTATCGGCGACTTGATCGAAGCAAACAAGCCTTGGCAAAAGCAATTGTTGTAGGAAAGGAAATAAGCTGATGGTTCTGACCAGCAAGGTCAGAGGAACTGCTCCTTTGGAGGGGAGCAGGGGCCAGTCTGGAGCAACCAGACCAGCGGTGTGTTTCGTAGATTTCGTCGCCAAGATGGCCACTAGCCAGCGGGCCAGCAACCGGTTAGGCGCGTCGAGTGGCAAAATGCAGAAGGGCTCCACGCAGATCGTGGAGATGCTGGAGGGCTCACCTTTGGTGCAGATGCTACTCGAGGGTTGGGCTTCTCAGATCCCAAAGCACAACTTGGAGGGAGCCTCGGTTGTTGCACTTGTCAGCTTGTCGTAGTCGTTCCAAGATGGCTGGCTCCACGTGTCTCGGTGCCTCCACGGGTCTCCTCTTTTCAGGGACTGTGGATCGGGCGGTGAGAGGTCTGGAGGTCCAGGTCTTGTCAGTCTCTGGGCTCGGGCTCCGGCGGGAGGCGGCGGCAAAGCAGACGTTGATTCGCTGGATGGTGCTTGCGTTAGCAAGGTGGTCACTCCCTGACCACAGGGGAGATTGGCTTCAGTCCTCTGTGCGGCAGAGCGTCGAAGTTCCCGTCTTCTTCTTAGTTTCAAGTTGATTCCAGGATGTCTGAAGTCTTAGGACACAGCTCCTACCTTTAAGCGGATTCTAGGGGCCGGACTACCTGCTAGGTCCCTCCCTAAGGGTGGGACCAGGAAGGGGGGTGGTTACACCCCCAATCCTTTGTCCAGCTCGCCCCAGGCCCGGGACTGGTGTGCCCCAGGACCGGTTTGAACTGGCATATGCCCCGAGACTCCTTGTGAGCCACAGGCATGTCTGGTTTCTTTCAAGCCCTACCTGACCAATACACAAAATCCTGTCTGGGGTGGTGCACGCACCTCCCCTGGCAGGAAACCCTTTGCCCACACCTCCCAAGCTGGAAGGACTCCCAGCAGCAGGAGGGCAGACTTGTGTCTGTGGTGGCAGCATCCATTTTGTGGAGCTGAGGCTATGTCTGATTTTACCCGGGTTTCAGGTACTGTACATGTCGTGTCCCTCTAGAAGGGTGGAATGCTAACCCCGTCGCCAGAATTGGCGAGGGGTTAGTATTCCAATTCGTATGACACCTTACTCGACATGTTTTGATAAAGCCAAACCAAAGATAGCATTTAACCGCGAGGTTCATAATGCACTTAAGAGTATATGGTATGACGATATCTGGAAACAGTAGAAGAAAGTTGTTCCGACCACTGCAGACAGGCTCAGCTCATGCCAGAGCACCATCTCGCATGGAAACCAAGCACTCTGCCTTCAGGATTGTTAAGGCCTGCCATAGGAGTGACTTATAGGTTAACATGTGTTCCATTTAAGGTTAGGTATAGGTATACTACACCTAAGTAAGAGGTGGTTACACCAACTTACCCCAGCTGAGTGATCAGCCAGTTGTGTCAAATTTGTTAGGCCAAGCCTGGGGTGGCATAATACATGCTTCAGCCCCTGGCAGGCCTTAGATACACCAATGCCCTGGGTACCTAGTGTACACTGGTACAGGGGCTCACAGGGTGATCCAATTCCAATAGGTTATGCACCTAGGGTGCACAGTGTCAATTTAGTAGAGAGAACAGCAGGCTGGGGGTCTGATTGGCAGGCCCACAGCCTCAATATGTCAAAAACCAGTGAAGCAAAAAGCAAAAATTTGGGGTGACCATAGGATAGCAGACCCTACTCTCCTACACTAGCTAAATAACAAGTATGTACAGCGGTACTTGCTAAATGCCATGTATGTAAAGTGATTCTCGCTAAATACCAAATATGTACAGAGGTACTCGCTAAATACCAAGTATGTACAGTGTTGCTCGCTAAATTCCAACTATGTGCAGTGGTACTCACTAAATAGCAAGTATGTACAGTGTTACTAGCTGAATACCAAGTATGTACAGTGGTACTCGCTAAATACCAAGTATTTACAGAGGTGCTTGCTAAATACCAAGTATGTTGAGTGGTACTAGCTAAATAACAAGTATGTACAGTGGTACTCGCTAAATAATAAGTATGTACAGTGGTACTAGCTAAATAACAAGTATGTACAGTGGTACTTGCTAAATAATAAGTATGTACAGGGGCACTCGCTAAATAATAAGTATGTACAGAGGTACTCGCTAAATAATAAGTATGTACAGTGGTACTAGCTAAATAACAAGTATGTACAGTGGTACTAGCTAAATACCAAGTATGTACAGTGGTACTCGCTAAATGCCATGTATGTAAAGTGATTCTCGCTAAATACCAAATATGTACAGAGGTACTTGCTAAATACCAAGTATGTTGAGTGGTACTAGCTAAATAATTATGTCCAGTGGTGCTCGCTAAATAACAAGTATGTATAGTGGTACTCGCTAAATACCAAGCATGTAGAGTGTTACTATCTAAATACCAAGTATGTACAGTGGTACTCACTAAATAACAAATATGTACAGTGGTACTCGCTAAATGCCATGTATGTACAGTGGTACTCACTAAATACCAGGTATTTACAGATGTGCTTACTAAATACCAAGTATGTACAGTGGTACTCGCTAAATGCCATATATGTAAAGTGATTCTCGCTAAATACCAAATATGTACAGAGGTACTCGCTAAATACCAAGCCGGGACAGTGTTACTCGCTAAATAACAAGTATGTACAGTGTTTCTCGCTAAATTCCAAGTATGTGCAGTGGTGCTCGCTAAATACCAAGCATGTAGAGTGTTACTAGCTAAGTAACAAGTATGTACAGTGGTACTCACTAAATAACAAGTATGTACAGAGGTACTCGCTAAAGACGAAGTATGTACAGTGTTGCTCGCTAAATTCCAACTATGTGCAGTGGTACTCGCTAAATAGCAAGTATGTACAGTGGTACTAGCTAAATACCAAGTATGTTGAGTGGTACTCGCTAAATAACAAGTATTTACATTGGTACTCGCTAAATACCAAGTATGTACAGTGGTACTTGCTAAATGCCATGTATGTAAAGTGATTCTCGCTAAATACCAAATATGTACAGAGGTACTCGCTAAATACCAAGTATGTACAGTGTTGCTCGCTAAATTCCAAGTATGTGCCGTGGTACTCGCTAAATACCAAGCATGTAGAGTGTTAGTAGCTAAGTAACAAGTATGTACAGTGGTACTCGCTAAATAATAAGTATGTACATTGGTACTCGCTAAATACCAAGTATGTACAGTGGTACTCGCTAAATAACAAGTATGTACAGGGGCACTCGCTAAATAATAAGTATGTACAGAGGTACTCGCTAAATAATAAGTATGTACAGTGGTACTAGCTAAATAACAAGTATGTACAGTGGTACTAGCTAAATACCAAGTATGTACAGTGGTACTCGCTAAATGCCATGTATGTAAAGTGATTCTCGCTAAATACCAAATATGTACAGAGGTACTTGCTAAATACCAAGTATGTTGAGTGGTACTAGCTAAATAACAATTATGTACAGTGGTACTCGCTAACTAACAACTATGTACAGTGGTACTCGCTAAATACCAAGTATGTAGAGTGGTACTAGCTAAATACTAAGTATGTACATTGGTACTAGCTAAATACCATGTATGTACAGTGGTACAAGATAAATACCAAGTATGTACAGTGGTACTTGATAAATACCATGTATGTAAAGTGATTCTCGCTAAATACCAAATATGTACAGAGGTACTCGCTAAATACCAAGTATGTACAGTGTTGCTCGCTAAATTCCAACTATGTGCAGTGGTACTCGCTAAATAGCAAGTATGTACAGTGGTACTAGCTAAATACCAAGTATGTACAGTGGTACTCGCTAAATACCAGGTATTTACAGAGGTGCTTGCTAAATACCAAGTATGTTGAGTGGTACTAGCTAAATAACAAGTATGTACAGTGGTACTCGCCAAATAATAAGTATGTACAGTGGTACTCGCTAAATAATAAGTATGTACAGTGGTGCTAGATAATAACAAGTATGTACAGTTGTACTTGCTAAATGCCATGTATGTAAAGTGATTCTCGCTAAATACCAAATATGTACAGTGGTACTCACTAAATAACAAGTATGTACAGTGGTACTCGCTAAATACCAGGTATTTACAGAGGTGCTTGCTAAATACCAAGTATGTTGAGTGGTACTAGCTAAATAACAAGTATGTACAGTGGTACTCACTAAATGCTATGTATGTACAGTGGTACTAGCTAAATACCAAGTATGTACAGTGGTACTTGCTAAATGCCATGTATGTAAAGTGATTCTCGCTAAATACCAAATATGTACAGAGGTACTCGCTAAATACCAAGTATGTACAGTGGTACTCGCTAAATACCAGGTATTTAAAGAGGTGCTTGCTAAATACCAAGTATGTTGAGTGGTACCAGCTAAATAACAAGTATGTACAGTGGTACTCGCTAAATAATAAGTATGTACAGTGGTACTAGCTAAATAACAAGTATGTACAGCGGTACTTGCTAAATGCCATGTATGTAAAGTGATTCTCGCTAAATACCAAATATGTACAGAGGTACTCGCTAAATACCAAGTATGTACAGTGTTGCTCGCTAAATTCCAACTATGTGCAGTGGTACTCACTAAATAGCAAGTATGTACAGTGTTACTAGCTAAATACCAAGTATGTACAGTGGTACTCGCTAAATACCAGGTATTTACAGAGGTGCTTGCTAAATACCAAATATGTACAGAGGTACTTGCTAAATACCAAGTATGTTGAGTGGTACTAGCTAAATAATTATGTACAGTGGTACTCGCTAAATAACAAGTATGTACAGTGGTACTCGCTAAATACCAAGGGGCATATTTATAATAACTGACGCATCCCTGCATATCAGCAGGGATGTGCCAGTTATTTTGCGCCCCAGCTCCGCCATCATGGATGCGCCGCATTTATAAAGCGGCGCACCATGGGGCAAAAACGGCACAGATGCGTCACGCATCTGTGCCGTAAAAGTGGCGCATTGCTGGAGTTGCGTCGCAAGCGCGACACAGCTCCAGCAAGGCTCTGGGGTGCCCTATCTGCACAATGCCGCATCAATCCTTACGCCTGCTTCAAGCAAGCGCAGGGTTTTGACGCAGCATGGGCTCAAAAGTGACTGAGTGAAATCTTGTAGATTTCACTCAGCCACTTTTAGGAGGCGTTCCAGCGCCGGAACGCCCCCACCTGCCCTGGAACGCCTACATGTGGCGCAGGGCTTTACAACGTGACGCATCTCCCAGATGCGTCACGTTGTAAATACCCCGCACCATGGCGCAGGATTTGCGCCGCTGCTGCGTCACAAAAGTGACGCAACGGCGGCGTAAATGAGGGACAAGTCAAACATAGATCTGCCCCAAGTATGTTGAGTGGTACTAGCTAAATCCTAAATATGTACATTGGTACTAGCTAAATACCATGTATGTACAGTGGTACAAGATAAATACCAAGTATGTACAGTGGTACTTGCTAAATGCCATGTATGTAAAGGGATTCTAGCTAAATACCAATTATGTACAGAGGTACTCGCTAAATACCAAGTATGAACAGTGTTGCTCGCTAAATTCCAACTATATGCAGTGGTACTAGCTAAATATCAAGCATATAGAGTGTTACTAGCTAAGTAACAAGTATGTACAGTGGTACTCGCTAAATAACAAGTATGTACAGAGGCATTCGCTAAATACCAAGTATGTACAGTGGTACTCGCTAAATGCCATGTATGTAAAGTGATTCTCGCTAAATACCAAATATGTACAGAGGTACTCGCTAAATACCAAGTATGTACAGTGTTACTCGCTAAATAAAAAGTATGTACAGTGGAACTCATTAAATACCATGTATGTAGAGTGGTACTAGCTAAATAACAAGTATGTACAGAGGCACTCCCTAAATACCAAGTATGTACAGTGGTACTCGCTAAATGCCATGTATGTAAAGTGATTCTCGCTAAATACCAAATATGTACAGAGGTACTCGCTAAATACCAAGTATGTACAATGTTACTCGCTAAATAACAAGTATGTACAGTGCTGCTCGCTAAATTCCAAGTATGTGCAGTGGTACTCACTAAATAAAAAGTATGTACAGTGGTACTCGCTAAATGCCATGTATGTAAAGTGATTCTCACTAAATACCAAATATGTACAGTGTTAGTGGCTAAATAACAAGTATGTACAGTGTTGCTCGCTAAATTCCAAGTATGTGCAGTGGTACTCACAAAATACCAAGCATGTAGACTGTTACTAGCTAAGTAACAAGTATGTTCAGTCGTACTCGCTAAATACCAAGTATGTACAGTGGTACTCGCTAAATGCCATGTATGTACAGTGGTACTTGCTAAATAACAAGTATTTACATTGGTACTCGCTAAATACCAAGTATGTACAGAGGTACTAGCTAAATACCAATTATGTATAGTGTACTCGCTAAATAACAAGTATGTACAGTGGTACTAGCTAAGTACCAAGTATGTACAGTGGTACTCGCTAAATGAAAAGTATGTACAGTGGTACTCATTAAATAGCAAGTATGTAGAGTGGTACTAGCTAAATAACAAGTATTTACATAGGCACTCGCTAAATACCAAGTATGTACAGTGGTACTCGCTAAATGCCATGTATGTAAAGTGATTCTCGCTAAATACCAAATATGTACAGAGGTACTCGCTAAATAATAAGCCGGGACAGTGTTACTCGCTAAATAACAAGTATGTACAGTGTTTCTCGCTAAATTCCAAGTATGTGCAGTGGTACTCGCTAAATACCAAGCATGTAGAGTGTTACTAGCTAAGTAACAAGTATGTACAGTGGTACTCACTAAATAACAAGTATGTACAGAGGTACTCGCTAAAGACCAAGTATGTACAGTGGTACTATCTAAATGCCAAGTATGTACAGTGATACTCGCTAAATAGCAAGTATGTACAGTGGTACTCACTAAATGCTATGTATGTACAGTGGTACTCACTAAATACCAGGTATTTACAGAGGTGCTTCCTAAATACCAAGTATTTTGAGTGGTACTAGCTAAATAACAAGCATTTACATTCGCACTTGCTAAATACCAAGTGTGTACAGTGGTACTCGCTAAATGCCATGTATGTAAAGTGATTCTCGCTAAATACCAAATATGTACAGAGGTACTTGCTAAATACCAAGTATGTTGAGTGGTACTAGCTAAATAACAATTATGTACAGTGGTACTCGCTAAATAACAAGTATGTACAGTGGTACTCGCTAAATACCAAGTATGTACAGTGGTACTAGATAAATACTAAGTATGTACATTGGTACTCGCTAAATACCAAGTATGTACAGTGGTACTAGCTAAATACTAAGTATGTACATTGGTACTCGCTAAATACCAAGTATGTACAGTGTTGCTCGCTAAATTCCAACTATGTGCAGTGGTATTCGCTAAATATCAAGCATATAGAGTGTTACTAGCTAAGTAACAAGTATGTACAGAGGCATTCGCTAAATATCAAGTATGTACAGTGGTACTCGCTAAATGCCATGTATGTAAAGTGATTCTCGCTAAATACCAAATATGTACAGAGGTACTCGCTAAATACCAAGTATGTACAGTGTTACTCGCTAAATAAAAAGTATGTACAGTGGTACTCATTAAATACCATGTATGTAGAGTGATGCTAGCTAAATAACAAGTATTTACATAGGCACTCGCTAAATACCAAGTATGTACAGTGGTACTCGCTAAATGCCATGTATGTAAAGTGATTCTCGCTAAATACCAAATATGTACAGAGGTACTCGCTAAATAATAAGCCGGGACAGTGTTACTCGCTAAATAACAAGTATGTACAGTGTTTCTCGCTAAATTCCAAGTATGTGCAGTGGTACTCACTAAATACCAAGCATGTAGAGTGTTACTAGCTAAGTAACAAGTATGTACAGTGGTACTCACTAAATAACAAGTATGTACAGAGGTACTCGCTAAAGACCAAGTATGTACAGTGGTACTATCTAAATGCCAAGTATGTACAGTGGTACTCGCTAAATAGCAAGTATGTACAGTGGTACTCACTAAATGCTATGTATGTACAGTGGTACTCACTAAATACCAGGTATTTACAGAGGTGCTTCCTAAATACCAAGTATGTTGAGTGGTACTAGCTAAATAACAAGTATTTACATTGGCACTCGCTAAATACCAAGTGTTTACAGTGGTACTCGCTAAATAACATGTATGAAAAGTGATTCTCGCTACATACCAAATATGTACAGAGTTACTTGCTAAATACCAAGTATGTACGGTGTTACTCGCTAAATAACAAGTATGTACAGTGCTGGTCGCTAAATTCCAAGTATGTGCAGTGGTACTCTCTAAATACCAAGCATGTAGAGTGTTACTAGCTAAGTAACAAGTATGTACAGTGGTACTCGCTAAATAACAAGTATGTACAGAGGCATTGGCTAAATACCAAGTATGTACAGTGGTACTCGCTAAATGCCATGTATGTAAAGTGATTCTCACTAAATACCAAATATGTACAGAGGTACTCGCTAAATAACAATATGTACAGTGTTACTCGCTAACTAACAAGTATGTAAAGTGCTGCTCGCTAAATTCCAAGTATGTGCAGTGGTACTCGCTAAATACCAAGCATGTACAGTGTTACTCGCTAACTAACAAGTATGTAAAGTGCTGCTCGCTAAATTCCAAGTATGTGCAGTGGTACTCGCTAAATACCAAGCATGTAGAGTGTTACTATCTAAATACCAAGTATGTACAGTGGTACTCACTAAATAACAAATATGTACAGAGGTACTCGCTAAATGCCATGTATGTACAGTGGTACTCACTAAATACCAGGTATTTACAGATGTGCTTACTAAATACCAAGTATGTACAGTGGTACTCGCTAAATGCCATATATGTAAAGTGATTCTCTCTAAATACCAAATATGTACAGAGGTACTCGCTAAATACCAAGCCGGGACAGTGTTACTCGCTAAATAACAAGTATGTACAGTGTTTCTCGCTAAATTCCAAGTATGTGCAGTGGTACTCGCTAAATACCAAGCATGTAGAGTGTTACTAGCTAAGTAACAAGTATGTACAGTGGTACTCACTAAATAACAAGTATGTACAGAGGTACTCGCTAAAGACCAAGTATGTACAGTGGTACAATCTAAATGCCAAGTATGTACAGTGGTACTCGCTAAATAGCAAGTATGTACAGTGGTACTCGCTAAATGCCATGTATGTACAGTGGTACTCACTAAATACCAGGGATTTGCAGATGTGCTTACTAAATTACAAGTATGTACAGTGGTACTCTCGCAAAATGCCATGTATGTAAAGTGATTCTCGCTAAATACCAAATATGTACAGAGGTACTCGCTAAATACCAAGCCGGGACAGTGTTACTCGCTAAATAACAAGTATGTACAGTGTTTCTCGCTAAATTCCAAGTATGTGCAGTGGTACTCGCTAAATACCAAGCATGTAGAGTGTTACTAGCTAAGTAACAAGTATGTACAGTGGTACTCACTAAATAACAAGTATGTACAGAGGTACTCGCTAAAGACCAAGTATGTACAGTGGTACTATCTAAATGCCAAGTATATACAGTGGTACTCGCTAAATAGCAAGTATATACAGTGGTACTCGCTAAATGCCATGTATGTAAAGTGATTCTCGCTAAATACCAAATATGTACAGAGGTACTCGCTAAATACCAAGCCGGGACAGTGTTACTCGCTAAATAACAAGTATGTACAGTGTTTCTCGCTAAATTCCAAGTATGTGCAGTGGTACTCGCTAGTTACCAAGCATGTAGAGTGTTACTAGCTAAGTAACAAGTATGCACAGTGGTACTCACTAAATAACATGTATGTACAGAGGTACTCGCTAAAGACCAAGTATGTACAGTGGTACTATCTAAATGCCAAGTATGTACAGTGGTACTCGCTAAATAGCAAGTATGTATAGTGGTACTCACTAAAAGCTATGTATGTACAGTGGTACTCACTAAATACCAGGTATTTACAGAGGTGCTTCCTAAATACCAAGTATTTTGAGGCGTACTAGCTAAATAACAAGTATTTACATTGGCACTCGCTAAATACCAAGTGTGTACAGTGGTACTCGCTAAATGCCATGTATGTAAAGTGATTCTCGCTAAATACCAAATATGTACAGAGGTACTTGCTAAATACCAAGTATGTTGAGTGGTACTAGCTAAATAACAATTATGTACAGTGGTACTCGCTAAATAACAAGTATGTACAGTGGTACTCGCTAAATACCAAGTATGTACAGTGGTACTAGCTAAATATTAAGTATGTACATTGGTACTAGCTAAATACCATGTATGTACAGTGGTACAAGATAAATACCAAGTATGTACAGTGGTACTTGCTAAATGCCATGTATGTAAAGTGATTCTCGCTAAATATCAAATATGTACAGAGGTACTCGCTAAATACCAAGTATGTACAGTGATGCTCGCTAAATTCCAACTATGTGCAGTGGTACTCGCTAAATATCAAGCATATAGAGTGTTACTAGCTAAGTAACAAGTATGTACAGAGGCATTCGCTAAATACCAAGTATGTACAGTGGTACTCGCTAAATGCCATGTATGTAAAGTGATTCTCGCTAAATACCAAATATGTACAGAGATACTCGCTAAATACCAAGTATGTACAGTGTTACTCGCTAAATAAAAAGTATGTACAGTGGTACTCATTAAATACCATGTATGTAGAGTGATACTAGCTAAATAACAAGTATTTACATAGGCACTCGCTAAATACCAAGTATGTACAGTGGTACTCGCTAAATGCCATGTATGTAAAGTGATTCTCGCTAAATACCAAATATGTACAGAGGTACTCGCTAAATACCAAGCCGGGACAGTGTTACTCGCTAAATAACAAGTATGTACAGTGTTTCTCGCTAAATTCCAAGTATGTGCAGTGGTACTCGCTAAATACCAAGCATGTAGAGTGTTACTAGCTAAGTAACAAGTATGTACAGTGGTACTCACTAAATAACAAGTATGTACAGAGGTACTCGCTAAAGACCAAGTATGTACAGTGGTACTATCTAAATGCCAAGTATGTACAGTGGTACTCACTAAATAGCAAGTATGTACAGTGGTACTTACTAAATGCTATGTATGTACAGTGGTACTCACTAAATACCAGGTATTTACAGAGGTGCTTCCTAAATACCAAGTATGTTGAGTGGTACTAGCTAAATAACAAGTATTTACATTGGCACTCGCTAAATACCAAGTGTGTACA
The DNA here is from genome assembly GCF_964204655.1 of Triturus cristatus. Taxonomy (NCBI): domain Eukaryota; kingdom Metazoa; phylum Chordata; class Amphibia; order Caudata; family Salamandridae; genus Triturus; species Triturus cristatus. Next base: position 2,428,458 of record NC_140594.1, on the reverse strand, counting down.
GTGGTACTCGCTAAATGCCATGTATGTAAAGTGATTCTCGCTAAATACCAAATATGTACAGAGTTACTTGCTTAATACCAAGTATGTACGGTGTTACTCGCTAAATAACAAGTATGTACAGTGCTGGTCGCTAAATTCCAAGTATGTGCAGTGGTACTCGCTAAATACCAAGCATGTAGAGTGTTACTAGCTAAGTAACAAGTATGTACAGTGGTACTCGCTAAATAACAAGTATGTACAGAGGCATTGGCTAAATACCAAGTATGTACAGTGGTACTCGCTAAATGCCATGTATGTAAAGTGATTCTCGCTAAATACCAAGTATGTACAGAGGTACTCGCTAAATACCAAGTATGTACAGTGTTACTCGCTAACTAACAAGTATGTAAAGTGCTGTTTGCTAAATTCCAAGTATGTGCAGTGGTACTCGCTAAATACCAAGCTTGCACAGTGTTACTCGCTAACTAACAAGTATGTAAAGTGCTGCTCGCTAAATTCCAAGTATGTGCAGTGGTACTCGCTAAATACCAAGCATGTAGAGTGTTACTATCTATATACCAAGTATGTACAGTGGTACTCACTAAATAACAAATATGTACAGTGGTACTCGCTAAATGCCATGTATGTACAGTGGTACTCACTAAATACCAGGTATTTACAGATGTGCTTACTAAATACCAAGTATGTACAGTGGTACTCGCTAAATGCCATATATGTAAAGTGATTCTCGCTAAATACCAAATATGTACAGAGGTACTCGCTAAATACCAAGCCGGGACAGTGTTACTCGCTAAATAACAAGTATGTACAGTGTTTCTCGCTAAATTCCAAGTATGTACAGTGGTACTCACTAAATAACAAGTATGTACAGAGGTACTCGCTAAAGACCAAGTATGTACAGTGGTACAATCTAAATGCCAAGTATGTACAGTGGTACTCACTAAATGCTATGTATGTACAGTGGTACTCACTAAATACCAGGTATTTACAGAGGTGCTTCCTAAATACCAAGTATTTTGAATGGTACTAGCTAAATAACAAGCATTTACATTCGCACTTGCTAAATACCAAGTGTGTACAGTGGTACTCGCTAAATGCCATGTATGTAAAGTGATTCTCGCTAAATACCAAATATGTACAGAGGTACTTGCTAAATACCAAGTATGTTGAGTGGTACTAGCTAAATAACAATTATGTACAGTGGTACTCGCTAAATAACAAGTATGTACTAGGGGTGGGCGGAATTTGCGTAATCGCGTTACGCAAATCTCCGCGAAACGGTAAAAAATCTCCGCGAACATGCAGAAATTCCACGAACACGCGGAATTGCTTGTTCGCGATACTTTTTTCCTGTTTGCGATCGCTGTTTGCGTGCTCGGGGTGAAATATCTCGCGAACACGCATATTGAGAGCGCGAACAAGCAAAAAATTTCGCGAAGTTGCGGAACGTAGATTTTTTTGCAGTTTCGCGTTCTCCGTGGAACGCGAAATTACCCAAATTTTGCAAATTCCGCGAACGGAACGGAATTTACCGCCCAGGCCTAGTATGTACAGTGGTACTCGCTAAATACCAAGTATGTACAGTGGTACTAGATAAATACTAAGTATGTACATTGGTACTCGCTAAATACCAAGTATGTACAGTGGTACTAGCTAAATACTAAGTATGTACATTGGTACTCGCTAAATACCAAGTATGTACAGTGTTGCTCGCTAAATTCCAACTATGTGCAGTGGTATTCGCTAAATATCAAGCATATAGAGTGTTACTAGCTAAGTAACAAGTATGTACAGAGGCATTCGCTAAATATCAAGTATGTACAGTGGTACTCGCTAAATGCCATGTATGTAAAGTGATTCTCGCTAAATACCAAATATGTACAGAGGTACTCGCTAAATACCAAGTATGTACAGTGTTACTCGCTAAATAAAAAGTATGTACAGTGGTACTCATTAAATACCATGTATGTAGAGTGATGCTAGCTAAATAACAAGTATTTACATAGGCACTCGCTAAATACCAAGTATGTACAGTGGTACTCGCTAAATGCCATGTATGTAAAGTGATTCTCGCTAAATACCAAATATGTACAGAGGTACTCGCTAAATAATAAGCCGGGACAGTGTTTCTCGCTAAATTCCAAGTATGTGCAGTGGTACTCACTAAATACCAAGCATGTAGAGTGTTACTAGCTAAGTAACAAGTATGTACAGTGGTACTCACTAAATAACAAGTATGTACAGAGGTACTCGCTAAAGACCAAGTATGTACAGTGGTACTATCTAAATGCCAAGTATGTACAGTGGTACTCGCTAAATAGCAAGTATGTACAGTGGTACTCACTAAATGCTATGTATGTACAGTGGTACTCACTAAATACCAGGTATTTACAGAGGTGCTTCCTAAATACCAAGTATGTTGAGTGGTACTAGCTAAATAACAAGTATTTACATTGGCACTCGCTAAATACCAAGTGTGTACAGTGGTACTCGCTAAATAACATGTATGTAAAGGGATTCTCGCTAAATACCAAATATGTACAGAGTTACTTGCTAAATACCAAGTATGTACGGTGTTACTCGCTAAATAACAAGTATGTACAGTGCTGGTCGCTAAATTCCAAGTATGTGCAGTGGTACTCTCTAAATACCAAGCATGTAGAGTGTTACTAGCTAAGTAACAAGTATGTACAGTGGTACTCGCTAAATAACAAGTATGTACAGAGGCATTGGCTAAATACCAAGTATGTACAGTGGTACTCGCTAAATGCCATGTATGTAAAGTGATTCTCACTAAATACCAAATATGTACAGAGGTACTCGCTAAATAACAATATGTACAGTGTTACTCGCTAACTAACAAGTATGTAAAGTGCTGCTCGCTAAATTCCAAGTATGTGCAGTGGTACTCGCTAAATACCAAGCATGTACAGTGTTACTCGCTAACTAACAAGTATGTAAAGTGCTGCTCGCTAAATTCCAAGTATGTGCAGTGGTACTCGCTAAATACCAAGCATGTAGAGTGTTACTATCTGAATACCAAGTATGTACAGTGGTACTCACTAAATAACAAATATGTACAGAGGTACTCGCTAAATGCCATGTATGTACAGTGGTACTCACTAAATACCAGGTATTTACAGATGTGCTTACTAAATACCAAGTATGTACAGTGGTACTCGCTAAATGCCATATATGTAAAGTGATTCTCTCTAAATACCAAATATGTACAGAGGTACTCGCTAAATACCAAGCCGGGACAGTGTTACTCGCTAAATAACAAGTATGTACAGTGTTTCTCGCTAAATTCCAAGTATGTGCAGTGGTACTCGCTAAATACCAAGCATGTAGAGTGTTACTAGCTAAGTAACAAGTATGTACAGTGGTACTCACTAAATAACAAGTATGTACAGAGGTACTCGCTAAAGACCAAGTATGTACAGTGGTACAATCTAAATGCCAAGTATGTACAGTGGTACTCGCTAAATAGCAAGTATGTACAGTGGTACTCGCTAAATGCCATGTATGTACAGTGGTACTCACTAAATACCAGGGATTTACAGATGTGCTTACTAAATTACAAGTATGTATAGTGGTACTCTCGCAAAATGCCATGTATGTAAAGTGATTCTCGCTAAATACCAAATATGTACAGAGGTACTCGCTAAATACCAAGCCGGGACAGTGTTACTCACTAAATAACAAGTATGTACAGTGTTTCTTGCTAAATTCCAAGTATGTGCAGTGGTACTCGCTAAATACCAAGCATGTAGAGTGTTACTAGCTAAGTAACAAGTATGTACAGTGGTACTCACTAAATAACAAGTATGTACAGAGGTACTCGCTAAAGACCAAGTATGTACAGTGGTACTATCTAAATGCCAAGTATATACAGTGGTACTCGCTAAATAGCAAGTATATACAGTGGTACTCGCTAAATGCCATGTATGTAAAGTGATTCTCGCTAAATACCAAATATGTACAGAGGTACTCGCTAAATACCAAGCCGGGACAGTGTTACACGCTAAATAACAAGTATGTACAGTGTTTCTCGCTAAATTCCAAGTATGTGCAGTGGTACTCGCTAATTACCAAGCATGTAGAGTGTTACTAGCTAAGTAACAAGTATGCACAGTGGTACTCACTAAATAACAAGTATGTACAGAGGTACTCGCTAAAGACCAAGTATGTACAGTGGTACTATCTAAATGCCAAGTATGTACAGTGGTACTCGCTAAATAGCAAGTATGTATAGTGGTACTCACTAAAAGCTATGTATGTACAGTGGTACTCACTAAATACCAGGTATTTACAGAGGTGCTTCCTAAATACCAAGTATTTTGAGGCGTACTAGCTAAATAACAAGTATTTACATTGGCACTCGCTAAATACCAAGTGTGTACAGTGGTACTCGCTAAATGCCATGTATGTAAAGTGATTCTCGCTAAATACCAAATATGTACAGAGGTACTTGCTAAATACCAAGTATGTTGAGTGGTACTAGCTAAATAACAATTATGTACAGTGGTACTCGCTAAATAACAAGTATGTACAGTGGTACTCGCTAAATACCAAGTATGTACAGTGGTACTAGCTAAATATTAAGTATGTACATTGGTACTAGCTAAATACCATGTATGTACAGTGGTACAAGATAAATACCAAGTATGTACAGTGGTACTTGCTAAATGCCATGTATGTAAAGTGATTCTCGCTAAATATCAAATATGTACAGAGGTACTCGCTAAATACCAAGTATGTACAGTGATGCTCGCTAAATTCCAACTATGTGCAGTGGTACTCGCTAAATATCAAGCATATAGAGTGTTACTAGCTAAGTAACAAGTATGTACAGAGGCATTCGCTAAATACCAAGTATGTACAGTGGTACTCGCTAAATGCCATGTATGTAAAGTGATTCTCGCTAAATACCAAATATGTACAGAGATACTCGCTAAATACCAAGTATGTACAGTGTTACTCGCTAAATAAAAAGTATGTACAGTGGTACTCATTAAATACCATGTATGTAGAGTGATACTAGCTAAATAACAAGTATTTACATAGGCACTCGCTAAATACCAAGTATGTACAGTGGTACTCGCTAAATGCCATGTATGTAAAGTGATTCTCGCTAAATACCAAATATGTACAGAGGTACTCGCTAAATACCAAGCCGGGACAGTGTTACTCGCTAAATAACAAGTATGTACAGTGTTTCTCGCTAAATTCCAAGTATGTGCAGTGGTACTCGCTAAATACCAAGCATGTAGAGTGTTACTAGCTAAGTAACAAGTATGTACAGTGGTACTCACTAAATAACAAGTATGTACAGAGGTACTCGCTAAAGACCAAGTATGTACAGTGGTACTTACTAAATGCTATGTATGTACAGTGGTACTCACTAAATACCAGGTATTTACAGAGGTGCTTCCTAAATACCAAGTATGTTGAGTGGTACTAGCTAAATAACAAGTATTTACATTGGCACTCGCTAAATACCAAGTGTGTACAGTGGTACTCGCTAAATGCCATGTATGTAAAGTGATTCTCGCTAAATACCAAATATGTACAGAGTTACTTGCTAAATACCAAGTATGTACGGTGTTACTCGCTAAATAACAAGTATGTACAGTGCTGGTCGCTAAATTCCAAGTATGTGCAGTGGTACTCGCTAAATACCAAGCATGTAGAGTGTTACTAGCTAAGTAACAAGTATGTACAGTGGTACTCGCTAAATAACAAGTATGTACAGAGGCATTGGCTAAATACCAAGTATGTACAGTGGTACTCGCTAAATGCCATGTATGTAAAGTGATTCTCGCTAAATACCAAATATGTACAGAGGTACTCGCTAAATACCAAGTATGTACAGTGTTACTCGCTAACTAACAAGTATGTAAAGTGCTGTTTGCTAAATTCCAAGTATGTGCAGTGGTACTAGCTAAATACCAAGCTTGTACAGTGTTACTCGCTAACTAACAAGTATGTAAAGTGCTGCTCGCTAAATTCCAAGTATGTGCAGTGGTACTCGCTAAATACCAAGCATGTAGAGTGTTACTATCTATATACCAAGTATGTACAGTGGTACTCACTAAATAACAAATATGTACAGTGGTACTCGCTAAATGCCATGTATGTACAGTGGTACTCACTAAATACCAGGTATTTACAGATGTGCTTACTAAATACCAAGTATGTACAGTGGTACTCGCTAAATGCCATATATGTAAAGTGATTCTCGCTAAATACCAAATATGTACAGAGGTACTCGCTAAATACCAAGCCGGGACAGTGTTACTCGCTAAATAACAAGTATGTACAGTGTTTCTCGCTAAATTCCAAGTATGTACAGTGTTACTCGCTAAATACCAATCATGTGGAGTGTTACCAGCTAAGTAACAAGTATGCACAGTGGTACTCACTAAATAACAAGTATGTACAGAGGTACTCGCTAAAGACCAAGTATGTACAGTGGTACTATCTAAATGCCAAGTATGTACAGTGGTACTCGCTAAATAGCAAGTATGTACAGTGGTACTCACTAAATGCTATGTATGTACAGTGGTACTCATTAAATACCAGGTATTTACAGAGGTGCTTCCTAAATACCAAGTATTTTGAGTGGTACTAGCTAAATAACAAGTATTTACATTTGCACTCGCTAAATACCAAGTGTGTACAGTGGTACTCGCTAAATGCCATGTATGTAAAGTGATTCTCGCTAAATACCAAATATGTACAGAGGTACTTGCTAAATACCAAGTATGTTGAGTGGTACTAGCTAAATAACAATTATGTACAGTGGTACTCGCTAAATAACAAGTATGTACAGTGGTACTCGCTAAATACCAAGTATGTAGAGTGGTACTAGCTAAATACTAAGTATGTACATTGGTACTAGCTAAATACCATGTATGTACAGTGGTACAAGATAAATACCAAGTATGTACAGTGGTTCTTGCTAAATGCCATGTATGTAAAGTGATTCTCGCTAAATACCAAATATGTACAGAGGTACTCGCTAAATACCAAGTATGTACAGTGTTGCTCGCTTAATTCCAACTATGTGCAGTGGTACTCGCTAAATAGCAAGCATATAGAGTGTTACTAGCTAAGTAACAAGTATGTACAGTGGTACTCGCTAAATAACAAGTATGTACGGAGGCATTGGCTAAATACCAAGTATGTACAGTGGTACTCGCTAAATGCCATGTATGTAAAGTGATTCTCGCTAAATACCAAATATGTACAGAGGTACTCGCTAAATACCAAGTATGTACAGTGTTACTCGCTAACTAACAAGTATGTAAAGTGCTGCTCGCTAAATTCCAAGTATGTGCAGTGGTACTCGCTAAATACCAAGCTTGTCCAGTGTTACTCGCTAACTAACAAGTATGTAAAGTGCTGCTCTCTAAATTCCAAGTATGTGCAGTGGTACTCGCTAAATACCAAGCATGTAGAGTGTTACTATCTATATACCAAGTATGTACAGTGGTACTCACTAAATAACAAATATGTACAGTGGTACTCGCTAAATGCCATGTATGTACAGTGGTACTCACTAAATACCAGGTATTTACAGAGGTGCTTCCTAAATACCAAGTATTTTGAGTGGTACTAGCTAAATAACAAGTATTTACATTTGCACTCGCTAAATACCAAGTGTGTACAGTGGTACTCGCTAAATGCCATGTATGTAAAGTGATTCTCGCTAAATACCAAATATGAACAGAGGTACTTGCTAAATACCAAGTATGTTGAGTGGTACTAGCTAAATAACAATTATGTACAGTGGTACTCGCTAAATAACAAGTATGTACAGTGGTACTCACTAAATACCAAGTATGTAGAGTGGTACTAGCTAAATACTAAGTATGTACATTGGTACTAGCTAAATACCATGTATGTACAGTGGTACAAGATAAATACCAAGTATGTACAGTGGTTCTTGCTAAATGCCATGTATGTAAAGTGATTCTCGCTAAATACCAAATATGTACAGAGGTACTCGCTAAATACCAAGTATGTACAGTGTTGCTCGCTTAATTCCAACTATGTGCAGTGGTACTCGCTAAATAGCAAGCATATAGAGTGTTACTAGCTAAGTAACAAGTATGTACAGTGGTACTCGCTAAATAACAAGTATGTACAGAGGCATTCGCTAAATACCAAGTATGTACAGTGGTACTCGCTAAATGCCATGTATGTAAAGTGATTCTCGCTAAATACCAAATATGTACAGAGGTACTCGCTAAATACCAAGTATGTACAGTGTTACTCGCTAAATAAAAAGTATGTACAGTGGTACTCATTAAATACCATGTATGTAGAGTGGTACTAGCTAAATAACAAGTATTTACATAGGCACTCGCTAAATACCAAGTATGTACAGTGGTACTCGCTAAATGCCATGTATGTGAAGTGATTCTCGCTAAATACCAAATATGTACAGAGGTACTCGCTAAATAATAAGCCGGGACAGTGTTAGTCGCTAAATAACAAGTATGTACAGTGTTTCTCGCTAAATTCCAAGTATGTGCAGTGGTACTCGCTAAATACCAAGCATGTAGAGTGTTACTAGCTAAGTAACAAGTATGTACAGTGGTACTCACTAAATAACAAGTATGTACAGAGGTACTCGCTAAAGACCAAGTATGTACAGTGGTACTATCTAAATGCCAAGTATGTACATTGGTACTCGCTAAATAGCAAGTATGTACAGTGGTACTCACTAAATGCTATGTATGTACAGTGGTACTCACTAAATACCAGGTATTTACAGAGGTGCTTGCTAAATACCAAGTATGTTGAGTGGTACTAGCTAAATAACAAGTATTTACATTGGCACTCGCTAAATACCAAGTATGTACAGTGGTACTCGCTAAATGCCATGTATGTAAAGTGATTCTCGCTAAATACCAAATATGTACAGAGGTACTCGCTAAATACCAAGTATGTACAGTGTTGCTCGCTAAATTCCAAGTATGTGCAGTGGTACTCGCTAAATACCAAGCATGTAGAGTGTTAGTAGCTAAGTAACAAGTATGTACAGTGGTACTTTCTAAATAACAAGTATGTACAGAGATACTCGCTAAATAACAAGTATGTACAGTGTTTCTCGCTAAATTCCAAGTATGTGCAGTGGTACTCGCTAAATACCAATCATGTGGAGTGTTACCAGCTAAGTAACAAGTATGCACAGTGGTACTCGCTAAAGACCAAGTATGTACAGTGGTACTATCTAAATGCCAAGTATGTACAGTGGTACTCGCTAAATAGCAAGTATGTACAGTGGTACTCACTAAATGCTATGTATGTACAGTGGTACTCACTAAATACCAGGTATTTACAGAGGTGCTTCCTAAATACCAAGTATTTTGAGTGGTACTAGCTAAATAACAAGTATTTACATTGGCACTCGCTAAATACCAAGTGTGTACAGAGGCATTCGCTAAATGCCAAGTATGTACAGTGGTACTCGCTAAATGCCATGTATGTAAAGTGATTCTCGCTAAATACCAAATATGTACAGAGGTACTTGCTAAATACCAAGTATGTTGAGTGGTACTAGCTAAATAACAATTATGTACAGTGGTACTCGCTAAATAACAGGTATGTACAGAGGCATTCGCTAAATACCAAGTATGTACAGTGGTACTCGCTAAATGCCATGTATGTAAAGTGATTCTCGCTAAATACCAAATATGTACAGAGGTACTTGCTAAATACCAAGTATGTTGAGTGGTACTAGCTAAATAACAATTATGTACAGTGGTACTCGCTAAATAACAAGTATGTACAGTGGTACTCGCTAAATACCAAGTATGTAGAGTGGTACTAGCTAAATACTGAGTATGTACATTGGTACTAGCTAAATACCATGTATGTACAGTGGTACAAGATAAATACCAAGTATGTACAGTGGTTCTTGCTAAATGCCATGTATGTAAAGTGATTCTCGCTAAATACCAAATATGTACAGAGGTACTCGCTAAATACCAAGTATGTACAGTGTTGCTCGCTTAATTCCAACTATGTGCAGTGGTACTCGCTAAATAGCAAGCATATATAGTGTTACTAGCTAAGTAACAAGTATGTAGAGTGGTACTAGCTAAATAACAAGTATTTACATAGGCACTCGCTAAATACCAAGTATGTACAGTGGTACTCGCTAAATACCATGTATGTAAAGTGATTCTCGCTAAATACCAAATATGTACAGAGGTACTCGCTAAATAATAAGCCGGGACAGTGTTAGTCGCTAAATAACAAGTATGTACAGTGTTTCTCGCTAAATTACAAGTATGTGCAGTGGTACTCGCTAAATACCAAGCATGTAGAGTGTTACTAGCTAAGTAACAAGTATGTACAGTGGTACTCACTAAATAACAAGTATGTACAGAGGTACTCGCTAAAGACCAAGTATGTACAGTAGTACTATCTAAATGCCAAGTATGTACATTGGTACTCGCTAAATAGCAAGTATGTACAGTGGTACTCACTAAATGCTATGTATGCACAGTGGTACTCACTAAATACCAGGTATTTACAGAGGTGCTTGCTAAATACCAAGTATGTTGAGTGGTACTAGCTAAATAACAAGTATTTACATTGGCACTCGCTAAATACCAAGTATGTACAGTGGTACTCGCTAAATGCCATGTATGTAAAGTGATTCTCGCTAAATACCAAATATGTACAGAGGTACTCGCTAAATACCAAGTATGTACAGTGTTGCTCGCTAAATTCCAAGTATGTGCAGTGGTACTCTCTAAATACCAAGCATGTAGAGTGTTAGTAGCTAAGTAACAAGTATGTACAGTGGTACTTTCTAAATAACAAGTATGTACAGAGATACTCGCTAAATAACAAGTATGTACAGAGATACTTGCTAAATTACAAGTATGTACAGTGGTACTCATTAAATACCAAGTATGTAGAGTGGTACTAGCTAAATAACAAGTATTTAAATAGGCATTCGCTAAATACCAAGTATGTACAGTGGTACTCGCTAAATGCCATGTATGTCAAGTGATTCTCGCTAAATAGCAAATATGTATAGAGGTACTCGCTAAATAATAAGCCGGGACAGTGTTACTCGCTAAATAACAAGTATGTACAGTGTTTCTCGCTAAATTCCAAGTATGTGCAGTGGTACTCGCTAAATACGAAGCATGTAGAGTGTTACTAGCTAAGTAACAAGTATGCACAGTGGTACTCACTAAATAACAAGTATGTACAGAGGTACTCACTAAAGACCAAGTATGTACAGTGGTACTATCTAAATGCCAAGTATGTACAGTGGTACTCGCTAAATCGCAAGTATGTACAGTGGTACTCACTAAATGCTATGTATGTACAGTGGTACTCACTACATACCAGGTATTTACAGAGGTGCTTCCTAAATACCAAGTATGTTCAGTGGTACTTGCTAAATAACAAGTATTTACATTGGCACTCGCTAAATACCAAGTGTGTACAGTGGTACTCGCTAAATGCCATGTATGTAAAGTGATTCTCGCTAAATACCAAATATGTACAGAGGTACTCGCTAAATAATATGCCGGGACAGTGTTACTCGCTAAATAACAAGTATGTACAGTGTTTCTTGCTAAATTCCAAGTATGTGCAGTGGTACTCGCTAAATACCAAGCATGTAGAGTGTTACTAGCTAAGTAACAAGTATGTACAGTGGTACTCACTAAATAACAAGTATGTACAGAGGTACTCGCTAAAGACCAAGTATGTTCAGTGGTACTATCTAAATGCCAAGTATGTACATTGGTACTCGCTAAATAGCAAGTATGTACAGTGGTATGCTCTAAATGCTATGTATGTACAGTGGTACTCACTAAATACCAGGTATTTACAGAGGTGCTTGGTAAATACCAAGTATGTTGGGTGGTAATAGCTAAATAACAAGTATTTACATTGGCACTCGCTAAATACCAAGTATGTACAGTGGTACTCGCTAAATGCCATGTATGTAAAGAGATTCTCGCTAAATACCAAATATGTACAGAGGTACTCGCTAAATACCAAGTATGTACAGTGTTGCTCGCTAAATTCCAAGTATGTGCAGTGGTACTCGCTAAATACCAAGCATGTAGAGTGTTAGTAGCTAAGTAACAAGTATGTACAGTGGTACTCGCTATATAACAAGTATTTACAGAGATACTCGCTGAAAACCAAGTATGTACAGTGGTACTATCTAAATGCCAAGTATGTACAGTGGTACTGGCTAAATTACAAGTATGTACAGTGGTACTCATTAAATACCAAGTATGTAGAGTGGTACTAGCTAAATAACAAGTATTTACATAGGCATTCGCTAAATACCAAGTATGTAGAGTGGTACTCGCTAAATGCCATGTATGTAAAGTGATTCTCGCTAAATACCAAATATGTACAGAGGTACTCTCTAAATAATAAGCCGGGACAGTGTTACTCGCTAAATAACAAGTATGTACAGTGTTTCTCGCTAAATTCCAAGTATGTGCAGTGGTACTCGCTAAATACCAAGCATGTAGAGTGTTACTAGCTAAGTAACAAGTATGTACAGTGGTACTCACTAAATAACAAGTATGTACAGAGGTACTCTTTAAAGACCAAGTATGTACAGTGGTACAATCTAAATGCCAAGTATGTTCAGTGGTACTCGCTAAATAGCAAGTATGTACAGTGGTACTCACTAAATGCCATGTATGTACAGTGGTACTCACTAAATACCAGGGATTTACAGATGTGCTAACTAAATACCAAGTATGTACAGTGGTACTCTCGCAAAATGCCATGTATGTAAAGTGATTCTCGCTAAATACCAAATATGTACAGAGGTACTCGCTAAATACCAAGCCGGGACAGTGTTACTCGCTAAATAACAAGTATGTACAGTGTTTCTCGCTAAATTCCAAGTATGTGCAGTGGTACTCGCTAAATACCAATCATGTGGAGTGTTACCAGCTAAGTAACAAGTATGCACAGTGGTACTCACTAAATAACAAGTATGTACAGAGGTACTCGCTAAAGACCAAGTATGTACAGTGGTACTATCTAAATGCCAAGTATGTACAGTGGCACTCGCTAAATAGCAAGTATGTACAGTGGTACTCACTAAATGCTATGTATGTACAGTGGTACTCACTAAATACCAGGTATTTACAGAGGTGCTTCCTAAATACCAAGTATTTTGAGTGGTACTAGCTAAATAACAAGTATTTACATTGGCACTCGCTAAATACCAAGTGTGTACAGTGGTACTCGCTAAATGCCATGTATGTAAAGTGATTCTCGCTAAATACCAAATATGTACAGAGGTACTTGCTAAATACCAAGTATGTTGAGTGGTACTAGCTAAATAACAATTATGTACAGTGGTACTCGCTAAATAACAAGTATGTACAGTGGTACTCGCTAAATACCAAGTATGTAGAGTGGTACTAGCTAAATACTAAGTATGTACATTGGTACTAGCTAAATGCCATGTATGTACAGTGGTACAAGATAAATACCAAGTATGTACAGTGGTACTTGCTAAATGCCATGTATGTAAAGTGATTCTCGCTAAATACCAAATATGTACAGAGGTACTCGCTAAATACCAAGTATGTACAGTGTTGCTCGCTTAATTCCAACTATGTGCAGTGGTACTCGCTAAATAGCAAGCATATAGAGTGTTACTAGCTAAGTAACAAGTATGTACAGTGGTACTCGCTAAATAACAAGTATGTACAGAGGCATTCGCTAAATACCAAGTATGTACAGTGGTACTCGCTAAATGCCATGTATGTAAAGTGATTCTCGCTAAATACCAAATATGTACAGAGGTACTCGCTAAATACCAAGTATGTACAGTGTTACTCGCTAAATAAAAAGTATGTACAGTGGTACTCATTAAATACCATGTATGTAGAGTGGTACTAGCTAAATAACAAGTATTTACATAGGCACTAGCTAAATACCAAGTATGTACAGTGGTACTCGCTAAATGCCATGTATGTAAAGTGATTCTCGCTAAATACCAAATATGTACAGAGGTACTCGCTAAATAATAAGCCGGGACAGTGTTACTCACTAAATAACAAGTATGTACAGTGTTTCTCGCTAAATTCCAAGTATGTGCAGTGGTACTCGCTAAATACCAAGCATGTAGAGTGTTACTAGCTAAGTAACAAGTATGTACAGTGGTACTCACTAAATAACAAGTATGTACAGAGGTACTCGCTAAAGACCAAGTATGTACAGTGGTACTATCTAAATGCCAAGTATGTACATTGGTACTCGCTAAATAGCAAGTATGTACAGTGGTACTCACTAAATGCTATGTATGTACAGTGGTACTCACTAAATACCAGGTATTTACAGAGGTGCTTGCTAAATACCAAGTATGTTGAGTGGTACTAGCTAAATAACAAGTATTTACATTGGCACTCGCTAAATACCAAGTATGTACAGTGGTACTCGCTAAATGCCATGTATGTAAAGTGATTCTCGCTAAATACCAAATATGTACAGAGGTACTCGCGAAATACCAAGTATGTACAGTGTTGCTCGCTAAATTCCAAGTATGTGCAGTGGTACTCGCTAAATACCAAGCATGTAGAGTGTTAGTAGCTAAGTAACAAGTATGTACAGTGGTACTTTCTAAATAACAAGTATGTACAGAGATACTCGCTAAATAACAAGTATGTACAGAGATACTTGCTAAATTACAAGTATGTACAGTGGTACTCATTAAATAACAAGTATGTAGAGTGGTACTAGCTAAATAACAAGTATTTAGATAGGCATTCGCTAAATACCAAGTATGTACAGTGGTACTCGCTAAATGCCATGTATGTCAAGTGATTCTCGCTAAATAGCAAATATGTATAGAGGTACTCGCTAAATAATAAGCCGGGACAGTGTTACTCGCTAAATAACAAGTATGTACAGTGTTTCTCGCTAAATTCCAAGTATGTGCAGTGGTACTCGCTAAATACCAAGCATGTAGAGTGTTACTAGCTAAGTAACAAGTATGCACAGTGGTACTCACTAAATAACAAGTATGTACAGAGGTACTCACTAAAGACCAAGTATGTACAGTGGTACTATCTAAATGCCAAGTATGTACAGTGGTACTCGCTAAATCGCAGTTATGTACAGTGGTACTCACTAAATGCTATGTATATACAGTGGTACTCACTACATACCAGGTATTTACAGAGGTGCTTCCTAAATACCAAGTATGTTCAGTGGTACTAGCTAAATAACAAGTATTTACATTGGCACTCGCTAAATACCAAGTGTGTACAGTGGTACTCGCTAAATGCCATGTATGTAAAGTGATTCTCGCTAAATACCAAATATGTACAGAGGTACTCGCTAAATAATAAGCCGGGACAGTGTTACTCGCTAAATAACAAGTATGTACAGTGTTTCTCGCTAAATTCCAAGTATGTGCAGTGGTACTCGCTAAATACCAAGCATGTAGAGTGTTACTAGCTAAGTAACAAGTATGTGCAGTGGTACTCACTAAATAACAAGTATGTACAGAGGTACTCGCTAAAGACCAAGTATGTACAGTGGTACTATCTAAATGCCAAGTATGTACATTGGTACTCGCTAAATAGCAAGTATGTACAGTGGTACTCACTAAATGCTATGTATGTACAGTGGTACTCACTAAATACCAGGTATTTACAGAGGTGCTTGCTAAATACCAAGTATGTTGGGTGGTACTAGCTAAATAACAAGTATTTACATTGGCACTCGCTAAATACCAAGTATGTACAGTGGTACTCGCTAAATGCCATGTATGTAAAGCGATTCTCGCTAAATACCAAATATGTACAGAGGTACTCGCTAAATACCAAGTATGTACAGTGTTACTCGCTAAATAAAAAGTATGTACAGTGGTACTCATTAAATACCATGTATGTAGAGTGGTACTAGCTAAATAACAAGTATTTACATAGGCACTCGCTAAATACCAAGTATGTACAGTGGTACTCGCTAAATGCCATGTATGTGAAGTGATTCTCGCTAAATACCAAATATGTACAGAGGTACTCGCTAAATAATAAGCCGGGACAGTGTTAGTCGCTAAATAACAAGTATGTACAGTGTTTCTCGCTAAATTCCAAGTATGTGCAGTGGTACTCGCTAAATACCAAGCATGTAGAGTGTTACTAGCTAAGTAACAAGTATGTACAGTGGTACTCACTAAATAACAAGTATGTACAGAGGTACTCGCTAAAGACCAAGTATGTACAGTGGTACTATCTAAATGCCAAGTATGTACATTGGTACTCGCTAAATAGCAAGTATGTACAGTGGTACTCACTAAATGCTATGTATGTACAGTGGTACTCACTAAATACCAGGTATTTACAGAGGTGCTTGCTAAATACCAAGTATGTTGAGTGGTACTAGCTAAATAACAAGTATTTACATTGGCACTCGCTAAATACCAAGTATGTACAGTGGTACTCGCTAAATGCCATGTATGTAAAGTGATTCTCGCTAAATACCAAATATGTACAGAGGTACTCGCTAAATACCAAGTATGTACAGTGTTGCTCGCTAAATTCCAAGTATGTGCAGTGGTACTCGCTAAATACCAAGCATGTAGAGTGTTAGTAGCTAAGTAACAAGTATGTACAGTGGTACTTTCTAAATAACAAGTATGTACAGAGATACTCGCTAAATAACAAGTATGTACAGTGTTTCTCGCTAAATTCCAAGTATGTGCAGTGGCGCTCGCTAAATACCAAGCATGTAGAGTGTTACTAGCTAAGTAACAAGTATGTACAGTGGTACTCACTAAATAACAAGTATGTACAGAGGTACTCGCTAAAGACCAAGTATGTACAGTGGTACTATCTAAATGCCAAGTATGTACATTGGTACTCGCTAAATAGCAAGTACATACAGTGGTGCTCACTAAATGCTATGTATGTACAGTGGTACTCACTAAATACCAGGTATTTACAGAGGTGCTTGCTAAATACCAAGTATGTTGAGTGGTACTAGCTAAATAACAAGTATTTACATTGGCACTCGCTAAATACCAAGTATGTACAGTGGTACTCGCTAAATGCCATGTATGTAAAGTGATTCTCGCTAAATACCAAATATGTACAGAGGTACTTGCTAAATACCAAGTATGTTGAGTGGTACTAGCTAAATAACAATTATGTACAGTGGTACTCGCTAAATAACAAGTATGTACAGTGGTACTCGCTAAATACCAAGTATGTAGAGTGGTACTAGCTAAATACTAAGTATGTACATTGGTACTAGCTAAATACCATGAATGTACAGTGGTACAAGATAAATACCAAGTATGTACAGTGGTTCTTGCTAAATGCCATGTATGTAAAGTGATTCTCGCTAAATACCAAATATGTACAGAGGTACTCGCTAAATACCAAGTATGTACAGTGTTGCTCGCTTAATTCCAACTATGTGCAGTGGTACTCGCTAAATAGCAAGCATATAGAGTGTTACTAGCTAAGTAACAAGTATGTACAGTGGTACTCGCTAAATAACAAGTATGTACAGAGGCATTCGCTAAATACCAAGTATGTACAGTGGTACTCGCTAAATGCCATGTATGTAAAGTGATTCTCGCTAAATACCAAATATGTACAGAGGTACTCGCTAAATACCAAGTATGTACAGTGTTACTCGCTAAATAAAAAGTATGTACAGTGGTACTCATTAAATACCATGTATGTAGAGTGGTACTAGCTAAATAACAAGTATTTACATAGGCACTCGCTAAATACCAAGTATGTACAGTGGTACTCGCTAAATACCATGTATGTAAAGTGATTCTCGCTAAATACCAAATATGTACAGAGGTACTCGCTAAATAATAAGCCGGGACAGTGTTAGTCGCTAAATAACAAGTATGTACAGTGTTTCTCGCTAAATTACAAGTATGTGCAGTGGTACTCGCTAAATACCAAGCATGTAGAGTGTTACTAGCTAAGTAACAAGTATGTACAGTGGTACTCACTAAATACCAAGTATGTACAGAGGTACTCGCTAAAGACCAAGTATGTACAGTGGTACTATCTAAATGCCAAGTATGTACATTGGTACTCGCTAAATAGCAAGTATGTACAGTGGTACTCACTAAATGCTATGTATGCACAGTGGTACTCACTAAATACCAGGTATTTACAGAGGTGCTTGCTAAATACCAAGTATGTTGAGTGGTACTTGCTAAATAACAAGTATTTACATTGGCACTCGCTAAATACCAAGTGTGTACAGTGGTACTCGCTAAATGCCATGTATGTAAAGTGATTCTCGCTAAATACCAAATATGTACAGAGGTACTCGCTAAATAATATGCCGGGACAGTGTTACTCGCTAAATAACAAGTATGTACAGTGTTTCTTGCTAAATTCCAAGTATGTGCAGTGGTACTCGCTAAATACCAAGCATGTAGAGTGTTACTAGCTAAGTAACAAGTATGTACAGTGGTACTCACTAAATAACAAGTATGTACAGAGGTACTCGCTAAAGACCAAGTATGTTCAGTGGTACTATCTAAATGCCAAGTATGTACATTGGTACTCGCTAAATAGCAAGTATGTACAGTGGTACGCTCTAAATGCTATGTATGTACAGTGGTACTCACTAAATACCAGGTATTTACAGAGGTGCTTGGTAAATACCAAGTATGTTGGGTGGTACTAGCTAAATAACAAGTATTTACATTGGCACTCGCTAAATACCAAGTATGTACAGTGGTACTCGCTAAATGCCATGTATGTAAAGAGATTCTCGCTAAATACCAAATATGTACAGAGGTACTCGCTAAATACCAAGTATGTACAGTGTTGCTCTCTAAATTCCAAGTATGTGCAGTGGTACTCGCTAAATACCAAGCATGTAGAGTGTTAGTAGCTAAGTAACAAGTATGTACAGTGGTACTCGCTATATAACAAGTATTTACAGAGATACTCGCTGAAAACCAAGTATGTACAGTGGTACTATCTAAATGCCAAGTATGTACAGTGGTACTGGCTAAATTACAAGTATGTACAGTGGTACTCATTAAATACCAAGTATGTAGAGTGGTACTAGCTAAATAACAAGTATTTACATAGGCATTCGCTAAATACCAAGTATGTAGAGTGGTACTCGCTAAATGCCATGTATGTAAAGTGATTCTCGCTAAATACCAAATATGTACAGAAGTACTCTCTAAATAATAAGCCGGGACAGTGTTACTCGCTAAATAACAAGTATGTACAGTGTTTCTCGCTAAATTCCAAGTATGTGCAGTGGTACTCGCTAAATACCAAGCATGTAGAGTGTTACTAGCTAAGTAACAAGTATGTACAGTGGTACTCACTAAATAACAAGTATGTACAGAGGTACTCTTTAAAGACCAAGTATGTACAGTGGTACAATCTAAATGCCAAGTATGTTCAGTGGTACTCGCTAAATAGCAAGTATGTACAGTGGTACTCACTAAATGCCATGTATGTACAGTGGTACTCACTAAATACCAGGGATTTACAGATGTGCTAACTAAATACCAAGTATGTACAGTGGTACTCTCGCAAAATGCCATGTATGTAAAGTGATTCTCGCTAAATACCAAATATGTACAGAGGTACTCGCTAAATACCAAGCCGGGACAGTGTTACTCGCTAAATAACAAGTATGTACAGTGTTTCTCGCTAAATTCCAAGTATGTGCAGTGGTACTCGCTAAATACCAATCATGTGGAGTGTTACCAGCTAAGTAACAAGTATGCACAGTGGTACTCACTAAATAACAAGTATGTACAGAGGTACTCGCTAAAGACCAAGTATGTACAGTGGTACTATCTAAATGCCAAGTATGTACAGTGGCACTCGCTAAATAGCAAGTATGTACAGTGGTACTCACTAAATGCTATGTATGTACAGTGGTACTCACTAAATACCAGGTATTTACAGAGGTGCTTCCTAAATACCAAGTATTTTGAGTGGTACTAGCTAAATAACAAGTATTTACATTGGCACTCGCTAAATACCAAGTGTGTACAGTGGTACTCGCTAAATGCCATGTATGTAAAGTGATTCTCGCTAAATACCAAATATGTACAGAGGTACTTGCTAAATACCAAGTATGTTGAGTGGTACTAGCTAAATAACAATTATGTACAGTGGTACTCGCTAAATAACAAGTATGTACAGTGGTACTCGCTAAATACCAAGTATGTAGAGTGGTACTAGCTAAATACTAAGTATGTACATTGGTACTAGCTAAATGCCATGTATGTACAGTGGTACAAGATAAATACCAAGTATGTACAGTGGTACTTGCTAAATGCCATGTATGTAAAGTGATTCTCGCTAAATACCAAATATGTACAGAGGTACTCGCTAAATACCAAGTATGTACAGTGTTGCTCGCTTAATTCCAACTATGTGCAGTGGTACTCGCTAAATAGCAAGCATATAGAGTGTTACTAGCTAAGTAACAAGTATGTACAGTGGTACTCGCTAAATAACAAGTATGTACAGAGGCATTCGCATGTTACTAGCTAAGTAACAAGTATGTACAGTGGTACTCACTAAATAACAAGTATGTACAGTGGTACTCGCTAAATACCAAGTATGTAGAGTGGTACTAGCTAAATACTAAGTATGTACATTGGTACTAGCTAAATGCCATGTATGTACAGTGGTACAAGATAAATACCAAGTATGTACAGTGGTACTTGCTAAATGCCATGTATGTAAAGTGATTCTCGCTAAATACCAAATATGTACAGAGGTACTCGCTAAATACCAAGTATGTACAGTGTTGCTTGCTTAATTCCAACTATGTGCAGTGGTACTCGCTAAATAGCAAGCATATAGAGTGTTACTAGCTAAGTAACAAGTATGTACAGTGGTACTCGCTAAATAACAAGTATGTACAGAGGCATTCGCTAAATACCAAGTATGTACAGTGGTACTCGCTAAATGCCATGTATGTAAAGTGATTCTCGCTAAATACCAAATATGTACAGAGGTACTCGCTAAATACCAAGTATGTACAGTGTTACTCGCTAAATAAAAAGTATGTACAGTGGTACTCATTAAATACCATGTATGTAGAGTGGTACTAGCTAAATAACAAGTATTTACATAGGCACTAGCTAAATACCAAGTATGTACAGTGGTACTCGCTAAATGCCATGTATGTAAAGTGATTCTCGCTAAATACCAAATATGTACAGAGGTACTCGCTAAATAATAAGCCGGGACAGTGTTACTCACTAAATAACAAGTATGTACAGTGTTTCTCGCTAAATTCCAAGTATGTGCAGTGGTACTCGCTAAATACCAAGCATGTAGAGTGTTACTAGCTAAGTAACAAGTATGTACAGTGGTACTCACTAAATAACAAGTATGTACAGAGGTACTCGCTAAAGACCAAGTATGTACAGTGGTACTATCTAAATGCCAAGTATGTACATTGGTACTCGCTAAATAGCAAGTATGTACAGTGGTACTCACTAAATGCTATGTATGTACAGTGGTACTCACTAAATACCAGGTATTTACAGAGGTGCTTGCTAAATACCAAGTATGTTGAGTGGTACTAGCTAAATAACAAGTATTTACATTGGCACTCGCTAAATACCAAGTATGTACAGTGGTACTCGCTAAATGCCATGTATGTAAAGTGATTCTCGCTAAATACCAAATATGTACAGAGGTACTCGCTAAATACCAAGTATGTACAGTGTTGCTCGCTAAATTCCAAGTATGTGCAGTGGTACTCGCTAAATACCAAGCATGTAGAGTGTTAGTAGCTAAGTAACAAGTATGTACAGTGGTACTTTCTAAATAACAAGTATGTACAGAGATACTCGCTAAATAACAAGTATGTACAGAGATACTTGCTAAATTACAAGTATGTACAGTGGTACTCATTAAATAACAAGTATGTAGAGTGGTACTAGCTAAATAACAAGTATTTAGATAGGCATTCGCTAAATACCAAGTATGTACAGTGGTACTCGCTAAATGCCATGTATGTCAAGTGATTCTCGCTAAATAGCAAATATGTATAGAGGTACTCGCTAAATAATAAGCCGGGACAGTGTTACTCGCTAAATAACAAGTATGTACAGTGTTTCTCGCTAAATTCCAAGTATGTGCAGTGGTACTCGCTAAATACCAAGCATGTAGAGTGTTACTAGCTAAGTAACAAGTATGCACAGTGGTACTCACTAAATAACAAGTATGTACAGAGGTACTCACTAAAGACCAAGTATGTACAGTGGTACTATCTAAATGCCAAGTATGTACAGTGGTACTCGCTAAATCGCAGTTATGTACAGTGGTACTCACTAAATGCTATGTATGTACAGTGGTACTCACTACATACCAGGTATTTACAGAGGTGCTTCCTAAATACCAAGTATGTTCAGTGGTACTAGCTAAATAACAAGTATTTACATTGGCACTCGCTAAATACCAAGTGTGTACAGTGGTACTCGCTAAATGCCATGTATGTAAAGTGATTCTCGCTAAATACCAAATATGTACAGAGGTACTCGCTAAATAATAAGCCGGGACAGTGTTACTCGCTAAATAACAAGTATGTACAGTGTTTCTCGCTAAATTCCAAGTATGTGCAGTGGTACTCGCTAAATACCAAGCATGTAGAGTGTTACTAGCTAAGTAACAAGTATGTGCAGTGGTACTCACTAAATAACAAGTATGTACAGAGGTACTCGCTAAAGACCAAGTATGTACAGTGGTACTATCTAAATGCCAAGTATGTACATTGGTACTCGCTAAATAGCAAGTATGTACAGTGGTACTCACTAAATGCTATGTATGTACAGTGGTACTCACTAAATACCAGGTATTTACAGAGGTGCTTGCTAAATACCAAGTATCTTGGGTGGTACTAGCTAAATAACAAGTATTTACATTGGCACTCGCTAAATACCAAGTATGTACAGTGGTACTCGCTAAATGCCATGTATGTAAAGCGATTCTCGCTAAATACCAAATATGTACAGAGGTACTCGCTAAATACCAAGTATGTACAGTGTTACTCGCTAAATAAAAAGTATGTACAGTGGTACTCATTAAATACCATGTATGTAGAGTGGTACTAGCTAAATAACAAGTATTTACATAGGCACTCGCTAAATACCAAGTATGTACAGTGGTACTCGCTAAATGCCATGTATGTGAAGTGATTCTCGCTAAATACCAAATATGTACAGAGGTACTCGCTAAATAATAAGCCGGGACAGTGTTAGTCGCTAAATAACAAGTATGTACAGTGTTTCTCGCTAAATTCCAAGTATGTGCAGTGGTACTCGCTAAATACCAAGCATGTAGAGTGTTACTAGCTAAGTAACAAGTATGTACAGTGGTACTCACTAAATAACAAGTATGTACAGAGGTACTCGCTAAAGACCAAGTATGTACAGTGGTACTATCTAAATGCCAAGTATGTACATTGGTACTCGCTAAATAGCAAGTATGTACAGTGGTACTCACTAAATGCTATGTATGTACAGTGGTACTCACTAAATACCAGGTATTTACAGAGGTGCTTGCTAAATACCAAGTATGTTGAGTGGTACTAGCTAAATAACAAGTATTTACATTGGCACTCGCTAAATACCAAGTATGTACAGTGGTACTCGCTAAATGCCATGTATGTAAAGTGATTCTCGCTAAATACCAAATATGTACAGAGGTACTCGCTAAATACCAAGTATGTACAGTGTTGCTCGCTAAATTCCAAGTATGTGCAGTGGTACTCGCTAAATACCAAGCATGTAGAGTGTTAGTAGCTAAGTAACAAGTATGTACAGTGGTACTTTCTAAATAACAAGTATGTACAGAGATACTCGCTAAATAACAAGTATGTACAGTGTTTCTCGCTAAATTCCAAGTATGTGCAGTGGTGCTCGCTAAATACCAAGCATGTAGAGTGTTACTAGCTAAGTAACAAGTATGTACAGTGGTACTCACTAAATAACAAGTATGTACAGAGGTACTCGCTAAAGACCAAGTATGTACAGTGGTACTATCTAAATGCCAAGTATGTACATTGGTACTCGCTAAATAGCAAGTACATACAGTGGTGCTCACTAAATGCTATGTATGTACAGTGGTACTCACTAAATACCAGGTATTTACAGAGGTGCTTGCTAAATACCAAGTATGTTGAGTGGTACTAGCTAAATAACAAGTATTTACATTGGCACTCGCTAAATACCAAGTATGTACAGTGGTACTCGCTAAATGCCATGTATGTAAAGTGATTCTCGCTAAATACCAAATATGTACAGAGGTACTTGCTAAATACCAAGTATGTTGAGTGGTACTAGCTAAATAACAATTATGTACAGTGGTACTCGCTAAATAACAAGTATGTACAGTGGTACTCGCTAAATACCAAGTATGTAGAGTGGTACTAGCTAAATACTAAGTATGTACATTGGTACTAGCTAAATACCATGTATGTACAGTGGTACAAGATAAATACCAAGTATGTACAGTGGTTCTTGCTAAATGCCATGTATGTAAAGTGATTCTCGCTAAATACCAAATATGTACAGAGGTACTCGCTAAATACCAAGTATGTACAGTGTTGCTCGCTTAATTCCAACTATGTGCAGTGGTACTCGCTAAATAGCAAGCATATAGAGTGTTACTAGCTAAGTAACAAGTATGTACAGTGGTACTCGCTAAATAACAAGTATGTACAGAGGCATTCGCTAAATACCAAGTATGTACAGTGGTACTCGCTAAATGCCATGTATGTAAAGTGATTCTCGCTAAATACCAAATATGTACAGAGGTACTCGCTAAATACCAAGTATGTACAGTGTTACTCGCTAAATAAAAAGTATGTACAGTGGTACTCATTAAATACCATGTATGTAGAGTGGTACTATCTAAATGCCAAGTATGTACATTGGTACTCGCTAAATAGCAAGTACATACAGTGGTGCTCACTAAATGCTATGTATGTACAGTGGTACTCACTAAATACCAGGTATTTACAGAGGTGCTTGCTAAATACCAAGTATGTTGAGTGGTACTAGCTAAATAACAAGTATTTACATTGGCACTCGCTAAATACCAAGTATGTACAGTGGTACTCGCTAAATGCCATGTATGTAAAGTGATTCTCGCTAAATACCAAATATGTACAGAGGTACTTGCTAAATACCAAGTATGTTGAGTGGTACTAGCTAAATAACAATTATGTACAGTGGTACTCGCTAAATAACAAGTATGTACAGTGGTACTCGCTAAATACCAAGTATGTAGAGTGGTACTAGCTAAATACTAAGTATGTACATTGGTACTAGCTAAATACCATGTATGTACAGTGGTACAAGATAAATACCAAGTATGTACAGTGGTTCTTGCTAAATGCCATGTATGTAAAGTGATTCTCGCTAAATACCAAATATGTACAGAGGTACTCGCTAAATACCAAGTATGTACAGTGTTGCTCGCTTAATTCCAACTATGTGCAGTGGTACTCGCTAAATAGCAAGCATATAGAGTGTTACTAGCTAAGTAACAAGTATGTACAGTGGTACTCGCTAAATAACAAGTATGTACAGAGGCATTCGCTAAATACCAAGTATGTACAGTGGTACTCGCTAAATGCCATGTATGTAAAGTGATTCTCGCTAAATACCAAATATGTACAGAGGTACTCGCTAAATACCAAGTATGTACAGTGTTACTCGCTAAATAAAAAGTATGTACAGTGGTACTCATTAAATACCATGTATGTAGAGTGGTACTAGCTAAATAACAAGTATTTACATAGGCACTCGCTAAATACCAAGTATGTACAGTGGTACTCGCTAAATACCATGTATGTAAAGTGATTCTCGCTAAATACCAAATATGTACAGAGGTACTCGCTAAATAATAAGCCGGGACAGTGTTAGTCGCTAAATAACAAGTATGTACAGTGTTTCTCGCTAAATTACAAGTATGTGCAGTGGTACTCGCTAAATACCAAGCATGTAGAGTGTTACTAGCTAAGTAACAAGTATGTACAGTGGTACTCACTAAATAACAAGTATGTACAGAGGTACTCGCTAAAGACCAAGTATGTACAGTGGTACTATCTAAATGCCAAGTATGTACATTGGTACTCGCTAAATAGCAAGTATGTACAGTGGTACTCACTAAATGCTATGTATGCACAGTGGTACTCACTAAATACCAGGTATTTACAGAGGTGCTTGCTAAATACCAAGTATGTTGAGTGGTACTAGCTAAATAACAAGTATTTACATTGGCACTCGCTAAATACCAAGTATGTACAGTGGTACTCGCTAAATGCCATGTATGTAAAGTGATTCTCGCTAAATACCAAATATGTACAGAGGTACTCGCTAAATACCAAGTATGTACAGTGTTGCTCGCTAAATTCCAAGTATGTGCAGTGGTACTCGCTAAATACCAAGCATGTAGAGTGTTAGTAGCTAAGTAACAAGTATGTACAGTGGTACTTTCTAAATAACAAGTATGTACAGAGATACTCGCTAAATAACAAGTATGTACAGAGATACTTGCTAAATTACAAGTATGTACAGTGGTACTCATTAAATACCAAGTATGTAGAGTGGTACTAGCTAAATAACAAGTATTTAAAAAGGCATTCGCTAAATACCAAGTATGTACAGTGGTACTCGCTAAATGCCATGTATGTCAAGTGATTCTCGCTAAATAGCAAATATGTATAGAGGTACTCGCTAAATAATAAGCCGGGACAGTGTTACTCGCTAAATAACAAGTATGTACAGTGTTTCTCGCTAAATTCCAAGTATGTGCAGTGGTACTCGCTAAATACCAAGCATGTAGAGTGTTACTAGCTAAGTAACAAGTATGCACAGTGGTACTCACTAAATAACAAGTATGTACAGAGGTACTCACTAAAGACCAAGTATGTACAGTGGTACTATCTAAATGCCAAGTATGTACAGTGGTACTCGCTAAATCGCAAGTATGTACAGTTGTTCTCACTAAATGCTATGTATGTACAGTGGTACTCACTACATACCAGGTATTTACAGAGGTGCTTCCTAAATACCAAGTATGTTCAGTGGTACTTGCTAAATAATAAGTATTTACATTGGCACTCGCTAAATACCAAGTGTGTACAGTGGTACTCGCTAAATGCCATGTATGTAAAGTGATTCTCGCTAAATACCAAATATGTACAGAGGTACTCGCTAAATAATAAACCGGGACAGTGTTACTCGCTAAATAACAAGTATGTACAGTGTTTCTCGCTAAATTCCAAGTATGTGCAGTGGTACTCGCTAAATACCAAGCATGTAGAGTGTTACTAGCTAAGTAACAAGTATGTACAGTGGTACTCACTAAATAACAAGTATGTACAGAGGTACTCGCTAAAGACCAAGTATGTACAGTGGTACTATCTAAATGCCAAGTATGTACATTGGTACTCGCTAAATAGCAAGTATGTACAGTGGTACTCACTAAATGCTATGTATGTACAGTGGTACTCACTAAATACCAGGTATTTACAGAGGTGCTTGCTAAATACCAAGTATGTTGGGTGGTACTAGCTAAATAACAAGTATTTACATTGGCACTCGCTAAATACCAAGTATGTACAGTGGTACTCGCTAAATGCCATGTATGTAAAGAGATTCTCGCTAAATACCAAATATGTACAGAGGTACTCGCTAAATACCAAGTATGTACAGTGTTGCTCGCTAAATTCCAAGTATGTGCAGTGGTACTCGCTAAATACCAAGCATGTAGAGTGTTAGTAGCTAAGTAACAAGTATGTACAGTGGTACTCGCTATATAACAAGTATTTACAGAGATACTCGCTGAAAACCAAGTATGTACAGTGGTACTATCTAAATGCCAAGTATGTACAGTGGTACTGGCTAAATTACAAGTATGTACAGTGGTACTCATTAAATACCAAGTATGTAGAGTGGTACTAGCTAAATAACAAGTATTTACATAGGCATTCGCTAAATACCAAGTATGTACAGTGGTACTCGCTAAATGCCATGTATGTAAAGTGATTCTCGCTAAATACCAAATATGTATGGAGGTACTCGCTAAATAATAAGCCGGGACAGTGTTACTCGCTAAATAACAAGTATGTACAGTGTTTCTCGCTAAATTCCAAGTATGTGCAGTGGTACTCGCTAAATACCAAGCATGTAGAGTGTTACTAGCTAAGTAACAAGTATGCACAGTGGTACTCACTAAATAACATGTATGCACAGAGGTACTCTCTAAAGACCAAGTATGTACAGTGGTACTATCTAAATGCCAAGTATGTACAGTGGTACTCGCTAAATAGCAGGTATGTACAGTGGTACTCACTAAATGCTAATTATGTACAGTGATACTCACTAAATACCAGGTATTTACAGAGGTGCTTCCTAAATACCAAGTATGTTGAGTGGTACTAGCTAAATACCAAGTATTTACATTGGCACTCGCTAAATACCAAGTGTGTACAGTGGTACTCGCTAAATGCCATGTATGTAAAGTGATTCTCGCTAAATACCAAATATGTACAGAGTTACTTGCTAAATACCAAGTATGTACGGTGTTACTCGCTAAATAACAAGTATGTACAGTGCTGGTCGCTAAATTCCAAGTATGTGCAGTGGTACTCGCTAAATACCAAGTATGTTGAGTGGTACTAGCTAAATAACAAGTATTTACATTGGCACTCGCTAAATACCAAGTGTGTACAGTGGTACTCGCTAAATGCCATGTATGTAAAGTGATTCTCGCTAAATACCAAATATGTACAGAGGTACTCGCTAAATACTAAGTATGTACAGTGTTACTCGCTAACTAACAAATATGTAAAGTGCTGCTAGCTAAATTCCAAGTATGTGCAGTGGTACTCGCTAAATACCAAGCATGTACAGTGTTACTCGCTAACTAACAAGTATGTAAAGTGCTGCTCGCTAAATTCCAAGTATGCGCAGTGGTACTCGCTAAATACCAAGCATGTAGAGTGTCACTATCTAAATACCAAGTATGTACAGTGGTACTCACTAAATAACAAATATGTACAGTGGTACTCGCTAAATGCCACGTATGTACAGTGGTACTCACTAAATACCAGGTATTTACAGATGTGCTTACTAAATACCAAGTATGTACAGTGGTACTCGCTAAATGACATGTATGTAAAGTGATTCTCGCTAAATACCAAATATGTACAGAGGTACTCGCTAAATACCAAGCCGGGACAGTGTTACTCGCTAAATAAATAGTATGTACAGTGTTTCTCGCTAAATTCCAAGTATTTGCAGTGGTACTCGCTAAATACCAAGCATGTAGAGTGTTACTAGCTAAGTAACAAGTATGTACAGTGGTACTCACTAAATAACAAGTATCTACAGAGGTACTCGCTAAAGACCAAGTATGTACAGTGGTACAATCTAAATGCCAAGTATGTACAGTGGTACTCGCTAAATAGCAAGTATGTACAGTGGTACTCGCTAAATGCCAAGTATGTAAAGTGATTCTCGCTAAATACCAAATATGTACAGAGGTACTCGCTAAATACCAAGCCGGGACAATGTTACTCGCTAAATAACAAGTATGTACAGTGTTTCTCGCTAAATTCCAAGTATGTGCAGTGGTACTCGCTAAATACAAAGCATGTAGAGTGTTATTAGCTAAGTAAAAAGTATGTACAGTGGTACTCAATAAATACCAAGTATGTAGAGTGGTACTAGCTAAATAACAAGTATTTATATTGGTACTCGCTAAATACCAAGTATTTACAGTGGTACTTGCTAAATGCCATGTATGTAAAGTGATTCTCGCTAAATACCAAATATGTACAGAGGTACTCTCTAAATAATAAGCCGGGACAGTGTTACTCGCTAAATAACAAGTATGTACAGTGTTTCTCGCTAAATTCCAAGTATGTGCAGTGGTACTCGCTAAATACCAAGCATGTAGAGTGTTACTAGCTAAGTAACAAGTATGTACAGTGGTACTCACTAAATAACAAGTATGTACAGAGGTACTCTTTAAAGACTAAGTATGTACAGTGGTACAATCTAAATGCCAAGTATGTACAGTGGTACTCGCTAAATAGCAAGTATGTACAGTGGTACTCACTAAATGCCATGTATGTACAGTGGTACTCACTAAATACCAGGGATTTACAGATGTGCTTACTAAATACCAAGTATGTACAGTGGTACTCTCGCAAAATGCCATGTATGTAAAGTGATTCTCGCTAAATACCAAATATGTACAGAGGTACTCGCTAAATACCAAGCCGGGACAGTGTTACTCGCTAAATAACAAGTATGTACAGTGTTTCTCGCTAAATTCCAAGTATGTGCAGTGGTACTCGCTAAATACCAATCATGTGGAGTGTTACCAGCTAAGTAACAAGTATGCACAGTGGTACTCACTAAATAACAAGTATGTACAGAGGTACTCGCTAAAGACCAAGTATGTACAGTGGTACTATCTAAATGCCAAGTATGTACAGTGGCACTCGCTAAATAGCAAGTATGTACAGTGGTACTCACTAAATGCTATGTATGTACAGTGGTACTCACTAAATACCTGGTATTTACAGAGGTGCTTCCTAAATACCAAGTATTTTGAGTGGTACTAGCTAAATAACAAGTATTTACATTGGCACTCGCTAAATACCAAGTGTGTACAGTGGTACTCGCTAAATGCCATGTATGTAAAGTGATTCTCGCTAAATACCAAATATGTACAGAGGTACTTGCTAAATACCAAGTATGTTGAGTGGTACTAGCTAAATAACAATTATGTACAGTGGTACTCGCTAAATAACAAGTATGTACAGTGGTACTCGCTAAATACCAAGTATGTAGAGTGGTACTAGCTAAATACTAAGTATGTACATTGGTACTAGCTAAATACCATGTATGTACAGTGGTACAAGATAAATACCAAGTATGTACAGTGGTACTTGCTAAATGCCATGTATGTAAAGTGATTCTCGCTAAATACCAAATATGTACAGAGGTACTCGCTAAATACCAAGTATGTACAGTGTTGCTCGCTTAATTCCAACTATGTGCAGTGGTACTCGCTAAATAGCAAGCATATAGAGTGTTACTCGCTAAGTAAAAAGTATGTACAGTGGTACTCGCTAAATAACAAGTATGTACAGAGGCATTCGCTAAATACCAAGTATGTACAGTGGTACTCGCTAAATGCCATGTATGTAAAGTGATTCTCGCTAAATACCAAATATGTACAGAGGTACACGCTAAATACCAAGTATGTACAGTGTTACTCGCTAAATAAAAAGTATGTACAGTGGTACTCATTAAATACCATGTATGTAGAGTGGTACTAGCTAAATAACAAGTATTTACATAGGCACTCGCTAAATACCAAGTATGTACAGTGGTACTCGCTAAATGCCATGTATGTAAAGTGATTCTCGCTAAATACCAAATATGTACAGAGGTACTCGCTAAATAATAAGCCGGGACAGTGTTACTCACTAAATAACAAGTATGTACAGTGTTTCTCGCTAAATTCCAAGTATGTGCAGTGGTACTCGCTAAATACCAAGCATGTAGAGTGTTACTAGCTAAGTAAAAAGTATGTACAGTGGTACTCACTAAATAACAAGTATGTACAGAGGTACTCGCTAAAGACCAAGTATGTACAGTGGTACTATCTAAATGCCAAGTATGTACATTGGTACTCGCTAAATAGCAAGTATGTACAGTGGTACTCACTAAATGCTATGTATGTACAGTGGTACTCACTAAATACCAGGTATATACAGAGGTGCTTGCTAAATACCAAGTATGTTGAGTGGTACTAGCTAAATAACAAGTATTTACATTGGCACTCGCTAAATACCAAGTATGTACAGTGGTACTCGCTAAATGCCATGTATGTAAAGTGATTCTCGCTAAATACCAAATATGTACAGAGGTACTCGCTAAATACCAAGTATGTACAGTGTTGCTCGCTAAATTCCAAGTATGTGCAGTGGTACTCGCTAAATACCAAGCATGTAGAGTGTTAGTAGCTAAGTAACAAGTATGTACAGTGGTACTTTCTAAATAACAAGTATGTACAGAGATACTCGCTAAATAACAAGTATGTACAGAGATACTTGCTAAATTACAAGTATGTACAGTGGTACTCATTAAATACCAAGTATGTAGAGTGGTACTAGCTAAATAACAAGTATTTAGATAGGCATTCGCTAAATACCAAGTATGTACAGTGGTACTCGCTAAATGCCATGTATGTCAAGTGATTCTCGCTAAATACCAAATATGTACAGAGGTACACGCTAAATACCAAGTATGTACAGTGTTACTCGCTAAATAAAAAGTATGTACAGTGGTACTCATTAAATACCATGTATGTAGAGTGGTACTAGCTAAATAACAAGTATTTACATAGGCACTCGCTAAATACCAAGTATGTACAGTGGTACTCGCTAAATGCCATGTATGTAAAGTGATTCTCGCTAAATACCAAATATGTACAGAGGTACTCGCTAAATAATAAGCCGGGACAGTGTTACTCACTAAATAACAAGTATGTACAGTGTTTCTCGCTAAATTCCAAGTATGTGCAGTGGTACTCGCTAAATACCAAGCATGTAGAGTGTTACTAGCTAAGTAAAAAGTATGTACAGTGGTACTCACTAAATAACAAGTATGTACAGAGGTACTCGCTAAAGACCAAGTATGTACAGTGGTACTATCTAAATGCCAAGTATGTACATTGGTACTCGCTAAATAGCAAGTATGTACAGTGGTACTCACTAAATGCTATGTATGTACAGTGGTACTCACTAAATACCAGGTATTTACAGAGGTGCTTGCTAAATACCAAGTATGTTGAGTGGTACTAGCTAAATAACAAGTATTTACATTGGCACTCGCTAAATACCAAGTATGTACAGTGGTACTCGCTAAATGCCATGTATGTAAAGTGATTCTCGCTAAATACCAAATATGTACAGAGGTACTCGCTAAATACCAAGTATGTACAGTGTTGCTCGCTAAATTCCAAGTATGTGCAGTGGTACTCGCTAAATACCAAGCATGTAGAGTGTTAGTAGCTAAGTAACAAGTATGTACAGTGGTACTTTCTAAATAACAAGTATGTACAGAGATACTCGCTAAATAACAAGTATGTACAGAGATACTTGCTAAATTACAAGTATGTACAGTGGTACTCATTAAATACCAAGTATGTAGAGTGGTACTAGCTAAATAACAAGTATTTAGATAGGCATTCGCTAAATACCAAGTATGTACAGTGGTACTCGCTAAATGCCATGTATGTCAAGTGATTCTCGCTAAATAGCAAATATGTATAGAGGTACTCGCTAAATAATAAGCCGGGACAGTGTTACTCGCTAAATAACAAGTATGTACAGTGTTTCTCGCTAAATTCCAAGTATGTGCAGTGGTACTCGCTAAATACCAAGCATGTAGAGTGTTACTAGCTAAGTAACAAGTATGCACAGTGGTACTCACTAAATAACAAGTATGTACAGAGGTACTCACTAAAGACCAAGTATGTACAGTGGTACTATCTAAATGCCAAGTATGTACAGTGGTACTCGCTAAATCGCAGTTATGTACAGTGGTACTCACTAAATGCTATGTATGTACAGTGGTACTCACTACATACCAGGTATTTACAGAGGTGCTTCCTAAATACCAAGTATGTTCAGTGGTACTAGCTAAATAACAAGTATTTACATTGGCACTCGCTAAATACCAAGTGTGTACAGTGGTACTCGCTAAATGCCATGTATGTAAAGTGATTCTCGCTAAATACCAAATATGTACAGAGGTACTCGCTAAATAATAAGCCGGGACAGTGTTACTCGCTAAATAACAAGTATGTACAGTGTTTCTCGCTAAATTCCTAGTATGTGCAGTGGTACTCGCTAAATACCAAGCATGTAGAGTGTTACTAGCTAAGTAACAAGTATGTACAGTGGTACTCACTAAATAACAAGTATGTACAGAGGTACTCGCTAAAAACCAAGTATGTACAGTGGTACTATCTAAATGCCAAGTATGTACATTGGTACTCGCTAAATAGCAAGTATGTACAGTGGTACTCACTAAATGCTATGTATGTACAGTGGTACTCACTAAATACCAGGTATTTACAGAGGTG
Organism: Triturus cristatus; assembly: GCF_964204655.1. NCBI lineage: Eukaryota > Metazoa > Chordata > Amphibia > Caudata > Salamandridae > Triturus > Triturus cristatus. Next base: position 2,394,271 of record NC_140594.1, on the reverse strand, counting down.
CTTGCTAAATACCAAGTATGTTGGGTGGTACTAGCTAAATAACAAGTATTTACATTGGCACTCGCTAAATACCAAGTATGTACAGTGGTACTCGCTAAATGCCATGTATGTAAAGCGATTCTCGCTAAATACCAAATATGTACAGAGGTACTCGCTAAATACCAAGTATGTACAGTGTTGCTCGCTAAATTCCAAGTATGTGCAGTGGTACTCGCTAAATACCAAGCATGTAGAGTGTTAGTAGCTAAGTAACAAGTATGTACAGTGGTACTCGCTATATAACAAGTATTTACAGAGATACTCGCTGAAAACCAAGTATGTACAGTGGTACTATCTAAATGCCAAGTATGTACAGTGGTACTGGCTAAATTACAAGTATGTACAGTGGTACTCATTAAATACCAAGTATGTAGAGTGGTACTAGCTAAATAACAAGTATTTACATAGGCATTCGCTAAATACCAAGTATGTACAGTGGTACTCGCTAAATGCCATGTATGTAAAGTGATTCTCGCTAAATACCAAATATCTATAGAGGTACTCGGTAAATAATAAGCCGGGACAGTGTTACTCGCTAAATAACAAGTATGTACAGTGTTTCTCGCTAAATTCCAAGTATGTGCAGTGGTACTCGCTAAATACCAAGCATGTAGAGTGTTACTAGCTAAGTAACAAGTATGCACAGTGGTACTCACTAAATAACAAGTATGTACAGAGGTACTCTCTAAAGACCAAGTATGTACAGTGGTACTATCTAAATGCCAAGTATGTACAGTGGTACTAGCTAAATAGCAGGTATGTACAGTGGTACTCACTAAATGCTATGTATGTACAGTGATACTCACTAAATACCAGGTATTTACAGAGGTGCTTCCTAAATACCAAGTATGTTGAGTGGTACTAGCTAAATAACAAGTATTTACATTGGCACTCGCTAAATACCAAGTGTGTACAGTGGAACTCGCTAAATGCCATGTATGTAAAGTGATTCTCGATAAATACCAAATATGTACAGAGTTACTTGCTAAATACCAAGTATGTATGGTGTTACTCGCTAAATAACAAGTATGTGCAGTGCTGGTCGCTAAATTCCAAGTATGTGCAGTGGTACTCGCTAAATACCAAGTATGTTGAGTGGTACTAGCTAAATAACAAGTATTTACATTGGCACTCGCTAAATACCAAGTGTGTACAGTGGTACTCGCTAAATGCCATGTATGTAAAGTGATTCTCGCTAAATACCAAATATGTACAGAGGTACTCGCTAAATACCAAGTATGTACAGTGTTACTCGCTAACTAACAAGTATGTAAAGTGCTGCTCGCTAAATTCCAAGTATGTGCAGTGGTACTCGCTAAATACCAAGCATGTACAGTGTTACTCGCTAAATAACAAGTATGTAAAGTGCTGCTCGCTAAATTCCAAGTATGCGCAGTGGTACTCGCTAAATACCAAGCATGTAGAGTGTTACTATCTAAATACCAAGTATGTACAGTGGTACTCACTAAATAACAAATATGTACAGTGGTACTCGCTAAATGCCATGTATGTACATTGGTACTCACTAAATACCAGGTATTTACAGATGTGCTTACTAAATACCAAGTATGTACAGTGGTACTCGCTAAATGACATGTATGTAAAGTGATTCTCGCTAAATACCAAATATGTACAGAGGTACTCGCTAAATACCAAGCCGGGACAGTGTTACTCGCTAAATAACAAGTATGTACAGTGTTTCTCGCTAAATTCCAAGTATTTGCAGTGGTACTCGCTAAATACCAAGCATGTAGAGTGTTACTAGCTAAGTAACAAGTATGTACAGTGGTACTCACTAAATAACAAGTATGTACAGAGGTACTCGCTAAAGACCAAGTACGTACAGTGGTACAATCTAAATGCCAAGTATGTACAGTGGTACTCGCTAAATAGCAAGTATGTACAGTGGTACTCGCTAAATGCCATGTATGTAAAGTGATTCTCGCTAAATACCAAATATGTACAGAGGTACTCGCTAAATACCAAGCCGGGACAGTGTTACTCGCTAAATAACAAGTATGTACAGTGTTTCTCGCTAAATTCCAAGTATGTGCAGTGGTACTCGCTAAATACAAAGCATGTAGAGTGTTACTAGCTAAGTAAAAAGTATGTACAGTGGTACTCATTAAATACCAAGTATGTAGAGTGGTACTAGCTAAATAACAAGTATTTATATTGGTACTCGCTAAATACCAAGTATTTACAGTGGTACTCGCTAAATGCCATGTATGTAAAGTGATTCTCGCTAAATACCAAATATGTACGGCGGTACTCGCTAAATAATAAGCCGGGACAGTGTTACTCGCTAAATAACAAGTATGTACAGTGTTTCTCGCTAAATTCCAAGTATGTGCAGTGGTACTCGCTAAATACCAAGCATGTAGAGTGTTATTAGCTAAGTAACAAGTATGTACAGTGGTACTCACTAAATAACAAGTATGTACAGAGGTACTCTCTAAAGACCAAGTATGTACAGTGGTACTATCTAAATGCCAAGTATGTACATTGGTACTCGCTAAATAGCAAGTATGTACAGTGGTACTCATTAAATGCTATGTATGTACAGTGGTACTCACTAAATACCAGGTATTTACAGAGGTGCTTGCTAAATACCAAGTATGTTGAGTGGTACTAGCTAAATAACAAGTATTTACATTGGCACTCGCTAAATACCAAGTATGTACAGTGGTACTCGCTAAATGCCATGTATGTAAAGCGATTCTCACTAAATACCAAATATGTACAGAGGTACTCGCTAAATACCAAGTATGTACAGTGTTGCTCGCTAAATTCCAAGTATGTGCAGTGGTACTCGCTAAATACCAAGTATGTACAGTGGTACTAGCTAAATAACAAGTATTTACATAGGCATTCGCTAAATACCAAGTATGTACAGTGGTACTCGCTAAATGCCATGTATGTAAAGTGATTCTCGCTAAATAGCAAATATGTATAGAGGTACTCATTAAATACCAAGTATGTACAGTGGTACTAGCTAAATAACAAGTATTTACACAGGCATTCGCTAAATACCAAGTATGTACAGTGGTACTCGCTAAATGCCATGTATGTAAAGTGATTCTCGCTAAATAGCAAATATGTATAGAGGTACTCGCTAAATAATAAGCCGGGACAGTGTTACTCGCTAAATAACAAGTATGTACAGTGTTGCTCGCTAAATTCCAAGTATGTGCAGTGGTACTCGCTAAATACCAAGTATGTACAGTGGTACTAGCTAAATAACAAGTATTTACATAGGCATTCGCTGAAAACCAAGTATGTACAGTGGTACTATCTAAATGCCAAGTATGTACAGTGGTACTGGCTAAATTACAAGTATGTACAGTGGTACTCATTAAATACCAAGTATGTACAGTGGTACTAGCTAAATAACAAGTATTTACATAGGCATTCGCTAAATACCAAGTATGTACAGTGGTACTTGCTAAATGCCATGTATGTAAAGTGATTCTCGCTAAATAGCAAATATGTATAGAGGTACTCGCTAAATAATAAGCCGGGACAGTGTTACTCGCTAAATAACAAGTATGTACAGTGTTTCTCGCTAAATTCCAAGTATGTGCAGTGGTACTCGCTAAATACCAAGCATGTAGAGTGTTACTAGCTAAGTAACAAGTATGCACAGTGGTACTCACTAAATAACAAGTATGTACAGAGGTACTCGCTAAAGACCAAGTATGTACAGTGGTACTATCTAAATGCCAAGTATGTACATTGGTACTCGCTAAATAGCAAGTATGTACAGTGGTACTCACTAAATGCTATGTATGTACAGTGGTACTCACTAAATACCAGGTATTTACAGAGGTGCTTGCTAAATACCAAGTATGTTGCGTGGTACTAGCTAAATAACAAGTATTTACATTGGCACTCGCTAAATACCAAGTATGTACAGTGGTACTCGCTAAATGCCATGTATGTAAAGTGATTCTCGCTAAATACCAAATATGTACAGAGGTACTCGCTAAATACCAAGTATGTACAGTGTTGCTCGCTAAATTCCAAGTATGTGCAGTGGTACTCGCTAAATACCAAGCATGTAGAGTGTTAGTAGCTAAGTAACAAGTATGTACAGTGGTACTTTCTAAATAACAAGTATGTACAGAGATACTCGCTAAATAACAAGTATGTACAGAGATACTTGCTAAATTACAAGTATGTACAGTGGTACTCATTAAATACCAAGTATGTAGAGTGGTACTAGCTAAATAACAAGTATTTAGATAGGCATTCGCTAAATACCAAGTATGTACAGTGGTACTCGCTAAATGCCATGTATGTCAAGTGATTCTCGCTAAATAGCAAATATGTATAGAGGTACTCGCTAAATAATAAGCCGGGACAGTGTTACTCGCTAAATAACAAGTATGTACAGTGTTTCTCGCTAAATTCCAAGTATGTGCAGTGGTACTCGCTAAATACCAAGCATGTAGAGTGTTACTAGCTAAGTAACAAGTATGCACAGTGGTACTCACTAAATAACAAGTATGTACAGAGGTACTCACTAAAGACCAAGTATGTACAGTGGTACTATCTAAATGCCAAGTATGTACAGTGGTACTCGCTAAATCGCAGTTATGTACAGTGGTACTCACTAAATGCTATGTATGTACAGTGGTACTCACTACATACCAGGTATTTACAGAGGTGCTTCCTAAATACCAAGTATGTTCAGTGGTACTAGCTAAATAACAAGTATTTACATTGGCACTCGCTAAATACCAAGTGTGTACAGTGGTACTCGCTAAATGCCATGTATGTAAAGTGATTCTCGCTAAATACCAAATATGTACAGAGGTACTCGCTAAATAATAACCCGGGACAGTGTTACTCGCTAAATAACAAGTATGTACAGTGTTTCTCGCTAAATTCCAAGTATGTGCAGTGGTACTCGCTAAATACCAAGCATGTAGAGTGTTACTAGCTAAGTAACAAGTATGTACAGTGGTACTCACTAAATAACAAGTATGTACAGAGGTACTCGCTAAAGACCAAGTATGTACAGTGGTACTATCTAAATGCCAAGTATGTACATTGGTACTCGCTAAATAGCAAGTATGTACAGTGGTACTCACTAAATGCTATGTATGTACAGTGGTACTCACTAAATACCAGGTATTTACAGAGGTGCTTGCTAAATACCAAGTATGTTGGGTGGTACTAGCTAAATAACAAGTATTTACATTGGCACTCGCTAAATACCAAGTATGTACAGTGGTACTCGCTAAATGCCATGTATGTAAAGCGATTCTCGCTAAATACCAAATATGTACAGAGGTACTCGCTAAATACCAAGTATGTACAGTGTTGCTCGCTAAATTCCAAGTATGTGCAGTGGTACTCGCTAAATACCAAGCATGTAGAGTGTTAGTAGCTAAGTAACAAGTATGTACAGTGGTACTCGCTATATAACAAGTATTTACTGAGATACTCGCTGAATGCCAAGTATGTACAGTGGTACTGGCTAAATTACAAGTATGTACAGTGGTACTCATTAAATACCAAGTATGTAGAGTGGTACTAGCTAAATAACAAGTATTTACATAGGCATTCGCTAAATACCAAGTATGTACAGTGGTACTCGCTAAATGCCATGTATGTAAAGTGATTCTCGCTAAATACCAAATATGTATAGAGGTACTCGGTAAATAATAAGCCGGGACAGTGTTACTCGCTAAATAACAAGTATGTACAGTGTTTCTCGCTAAATTCCAAGTATGTGCAGTGGTACTCGCTAAATACCAAGCATGTAGAGTGTTACTAGCTAAGTAACAAGTATGCACAGGTATTTACAGAGGTGCTTGCTAAATACCAAGTATGTTGAGTGGTACTAGCTAAATAACAAGTATTTACATTGGCACTCGCTAGATACCAAGTATGTACAGTGGTACTCGCTAAATGCCATGTATGTAAAGCGATTCTCGCTAAATACCAAATATGTACAGAGGTACTCGCTAAATACCAAGTATGTACAGTGTTGCTCGCTAAATTCCAAGTATGTGCAGTGGTACTCGCTAAATACCAAGCATGTAGAGTGTTAGTAGCTAAGTAACAAGTATGTACAGTGGTACTCGCTAAATAACAAGTATGTACAGAGATACTCGCTGAAAACCAAGTATGTACAGTGGTACTATCTAAATGCCAAGTATGTACAGTGGTACTGGCTAAATTACAAGTATGTACAGTGGTACTCATTAAATACCAAGTATGTAGAGTGGTACTAGCTAAATAACAAGTATTTACATAGGCATTCGCTAAATACCAAGTATGGACAGTGGTACTCGCTAAATGCCATGTATGTAAAGTGATTCTCGCTAAATACCAAATATGTATAGAGGTACTCGCTAAATAATAAGCCGGGACAGTGTTACTCGCTAAATAACAAGTATGTACAGTGTTTCTCGCTAAATTCCAAGTATGTGCAGTGGTACTATCTAAATGCCAAGTATGTACAGTGGTACTCGCTAAATAGCAAGTATGTACAGTGGTACTCACTAAATGCTATGTATGTACAGTGATACTCACTAAATACCAGGTATTTACAGAGGTGCTTCCTAAATACCAAGTATGTTGAGTGGGACTAGCTAAATAACAAGTATTTACATTGGCACTCGCTAAATACCAAGTATGTACAGTGGTACTCGCTAAATGCCATGTATGTAAAGTGATTCTCGCTAAATACCAAATATGTACAGAGGTACTCGCTAAATACCAAGCCGGGACAGTGTTACTCGCTAAATAACAAGTATGTACAGTGTTTCTCGCTAAATTCCAAGTATGTGCAGTGGTACTCGCTAAATACCAAGCATGTAGAGTGTTACTAGCTAAGTAACAAGTATGTACAGTGGTACTCACTAAATAACAAGTATGTACAGAGGTACTCGCTAAAGACCAAGTATGTACAGTGGTACAATCTAAATGCCAAGTATGTACAGTGGTACTCGCTAAATAGCAAGTATGTACAGTGGTACTCGCTAAATGCCATGTATGTAAAGTGATTCTCGCTAAATACCAAATATGTACAGAGGTACTCGCTAAATACCAAGCCGGGACAGTGTTACTCGCTAAATAACAAGTATGTACAGTGTTTCTCGCTAAATTCCAAGTATGTGCAGTGGTACTCGCTAAATACAAAGCAAGTAGAGTTTCACTAGCTAAGTAACAAGTATGCACAGTGGTACTCACTAAATAACAAGTATGTACAGAGGTACTCGCTAAAGACCAAGTATGTACAGTGGTACTATCTAAATGCCAAGTATGTACAGTGGTACTCGCTAAATAGCAAGTATGTACAGTGGTACTCACTAAATGCTATGTATGTACAGTGGTACTCACTAAATACCAGCTATTTACAGAGGTGCTTGCTAAATACCAAGTATGTTGAGTGGTACTAGCCAAATAACAAGTATTTACATTGGCACTCGCTAAATACCAAGTATGTACAGTGGTACTCGCTAAATGCCATGTATGTAAAGTGATTCTCACTAAATATCAAATATGTACAGAGGTACTCGCTAAATACCAAGTATGTACAGTGTTACTCGCTAAATAACAAGTATGTACAGGGAGTAGAGCGATTTTGCATATTTTAAATAGAAAGTGACAGAATTTCTTTGGTCTTTTAAAAACTTGCACTCACCTGCACCGAGCACTTCGCGCTTTCACGAGCCCTCTGACAGCTGAGATACAAGCTTCCATTGGCGAGGGTTTGTTTTGGTTTCCCTGCCGCCATTGCCCAGGACATAGGCCACGCCCACCCGGTCAGGCCACGCCCACCCCTACCTTCCCGCGCTATATAGAGAGCGCTGACTACAAGCGCTGCATCTTAAAAAACGGAACCTCCTGAGGCTTGAGCCGGGAGTAGAGCGATTTTGCATATTTTAAATAGAAAGTGACAGAATTTCTTTGGTCTTTTAAAAACTTGCACTCACCTGCACCGAGCACTTCGCGCTTTCACGAGCCCTCTGACAGCTGAGATACAAGCTTCCATTGGCGAGGGTTTGTTTTGGTTTCCCTGCCGCCATTGCCCAGGACATAGGCCACGCCCACCCGGTCAGGCCACGCCCACATCTCATCCCCCCTGCCAGCTATAAATCATGTGCCTATACAGGAAGCGCAGCGGACGAGCGCAGCGGGCGCGACGAATGCGCGCCGAAGGCGCGCATAAGGCAAGCTCGTCTGCGCTCGTCCGCGAGCGTCCGGGACCAGGGGCCAAGGACCCTGCGAGCCACTACACTTATACTTCTGCTGAACTACAGGTATGGCGCCCAACCGCCACGACGTGTCCACCTGTCCCTTATCACGCAGCTAAACGCATTTCTCACTTAGGTATAGGCAACTCTGCCTCCCTCACGAACGCCCCTGCTCCTGAGTACTCTATGCGCATGACCACACCCTGCTCCACCTACACGTTCAGGTGTATCTATCTTAACACCCGCTCCATGATTAAGCACCAATCTGATATATTTCTGCTACTCATGGACAAACAACCTGACATGCTGCTACTGACGGAGACCTGGCTCACTCCGGACTCGCTACCGGATATTTTAGCTGCCCTACCTGCAGACTACTATATTCTATCAGCACTCCGCCCAGGCGGAAAAACTGGGGGAGGAGCAGCAATAATCGTCAATAAAAAGTTCCAGCTCAGACAGCTCCCCTCTCTGCCTTTACCTAATACTGAAAATATAGTCGCCAAAATAGACACCCCCAATGGCTCACTTATATTGGTCCTATTATATCGCCCTCCCCAAATCATGGCTACATTCCCTTCTGTTCTAGCTCAGCTACTGGCACCATTGGTTACTAACCATCCTAAACTACTCCTGGTTGGAGATCTAAATTTCTGGTTCGACAATCTATCGTTGGACCCCCAAGCTGCAGAGATGAGCGAACTCTTCTGTGATCTTAACCTGACACAACACATCCACACCGAGACCCACCAGAAGGGCCACAGCCTCGACCAAATCTGGTCTCTGAACCTGCCCCTATCTGTATTAGACATAAAACCCTGTTGCTGGTCCGATCACCACAGCATAAGTTTCTCTTTCCAGCTAGATAAGACAACCCACTTTAAACTACAATCCAGTAAAACCATCAGGAAATGGTCCTCCATGCATATGCCAGCCTTTTTAAACTTCTTGGGTAATTCCCCCCCCCTCGACAGCAACAATGTGGATGAGGCCGATAGCCGGCTCAATGAATGGCTCACTGAAGCGATTAACATCTATGCTCCCCTCACGCATCTCAGCTGCTCAAGGAGCCCGGATGCACATAAATGGTTTACACCCGAACTAAAAACACTGAAATTAGAAGTGAGGCAAAAGGAAAGAACCTGGCGCTCCCAGTACTGTCCACTGGCCAAAGCCGCATACTGCTCAGCCAGGAAGACATACCAAAAAACTCTACAGAACCATAAAACAACCTACTATTCATCTAAAGTCCTCAATTCTACCAATAAGTCAAAAGAAATTTTCAGGATTGTGAACGACCTTTGCAACGACGATAGAACTTCCCCCCCGGTAGTTCCCTCACAAGCGTTATGCAACTCCCTGAACGACTTTTTCCGTGATAAGATCTTAACGATTAAGCAGAACATCTCCACACTCCCATCATCCGCCCCAGTGGATGACATCTATCTCAATCCCTCAACCTTACATTCCTATCCCCTTATTGATTTGAAAACTTTCTTGACATTATTGTCTAGAGTCAAATCAGGATCCCCTATGGATGTCTGTCCCCCCCATATCATGAAAGAAATTGGTCGAGCTATGCCCAACAGCATGATATCCCTACTCAACGACTCTCTCACGTCAGGGACAGTACCTAGCAGCTTCAAACAGGCCTTACTGATTCCCCTCACCAAGAAGCCTGGCATCGACCCGCTCGACCTTACGAACTATCGGCCCATATCTTTGCTACCTTTTCTATCGAAAATGCTGGAGGCGCACGTCACCAACTGCCTCTCTAACTTCGTGGAGGAAACAGAATATCTCCAACCCAACCAAGCAGGCTTCCGACCTGGTCACTCCACTGAGGCAGTAATATTGGCAGTCCAGAACACCTTGAGGTCCAACGCTGATAACAACCTTCATCAAGCCTTAGTACTTCTCGACTTGTCCGCGGCATTCGACACGGTTGACTATTCCATTCTGGTCAACCGTGTCGAACAGGCGGGTCTCAGAGACTCTGCCCTAGCCTGGTTAAAATCGTTCATCTCCGAACGCACCCAATCGGTTCGCTTAGGCTCCTTTTCTGCCGCCAAGGCCAAGTCTTTCTGTGGGGTGCCCCAGGGCTCCTCACTATCCCCCTTGTTGTTCAACCTGTACATGCGGCCCCTCCTCTTTGCCCTGAGTAAGCACAAAGTCACTGTATATAACTATGCAGATGACTTACAGCTTATCTTTGTTCTCAATTCCCCTAACGCGGTGGAGGACTTCCAAGCCACCATGACCCTAATCCAGAGCTGGATGTCCTCAAATCACCTCAAGTTAAACCCAGGGAAAACTGAGTTGATTCTGCCCGGCAAGAGCGAAATCAGTTGGAGCCCTAACTTCTGGCCGTCGGACATGGGTCTTCCCCCTAAGAAATCTTCCACTGTAAAAAGCCTGGGGATAACCATCAACGGGGACCTTTCGCTAAAATCCCAAATTGGTACCGTGGTCTCCTCTGGATTTTTCCAACTAAGGAAAATCAGGAAAATCGCCCATTTCCTCACTCCCTCCGCCTTAATCCAGGTAGTCATGGCCTTAGTCCTCTCCCACATCGACTTTTCTAATAGCCTATACCTAGGCCTACCTGCAGGACAACCTAAAAGACTACAGTACCTGCAGAATCAGGCCGCTAGGCTGATCTGCAAAGTACCCAAATGGGAATCTATCAAACCAGGCCTGGAGAGTTTGCACTGGCTACCTGTGGCTCAAAGAGCCGAATTCAAAGCCGGGTGCATTATCTTTAAGGCTCTGCAAGGCAAGGGACCCCTATTTATCAGACAGCTGATCGGTAGATATGTCCCCTCACGGAACCTAAGATCCGCCCACAAAGACCTTTTAGAAGTTCCTCGTTTCAAGAAAAAACGACAAGGCGGCAGCAGCTTCCACTTCCTGGCAGCCACCCTATGGAACTCTTTACCACTAGCCCTCAGACAGAGTAAAGACCTCCTTGCCTTTAGAAAGGCTTTTAAAACTCACCTTTTCACAAAAGCTTATCCGAAATAACTCTTCCGGCAGACTCACCTCTTGTTTGTTTTTTATCTTACCAGCGCCAAGAAGCCCTTGGGCGTACGCGCGCTTTATAAATTTTTAATAACATAACATAACATACAGTGCTGCTCGCTAAATTCCAAATATGTGCAGTGGTACTCTCTAAATACCAATCATGTAGTGTTACTAGCTAAGTAACAAGTATGTACAGTGGCACTCGCTAAATAAAAAGTATGTACAGAGGCACTCCCTAAATACCAAGTATGTACAGTGGTACTCGCTAAATGCCATGTATGTAAAGTGATTCTCGCTAAATACCAAATATGTACAGAGGTATTCGCTAAATACCAAGTATGTACAATGTTACTCGCTAAATAACAAGTATGTACAGTGCTGCTCGCTAAATTCCAAGTATGTGCAGTGGTACTCGCTAAATGAAAAGTATGTACAGTGGTACTCGATAAATGCCATGTATGTAAAGTGATTCTCGCTAAATACCAAATATGTACAGTGTTAGTCGCTAAATAACAAGTATGTACAGTGTTGCTCGCTAAATTTCAAGTATGTGCAGTGGTACTCACAAAATACCAAGCATGTAGACTGTTACTAGCTAAGTAACAAGTATGTACAGTCGTACTCGCTAACTAACAAGTATGTACAGAGGTACTCGCTAAATACCAAGTATGTACAGTAGTACTATCTAAATGCCAAGTCTGTACAGTGGTACTCGCTAAATAACAAGTATGTACAGTGGTACTAGCTAAATACCAAGTATGTACAGTGGTACTCGCTAAATGCCATGTATGTACAGTGGTACTTGCTAAATACGAAGTATTTACACAGGTGCTTGCTAAATACCAAATATGTTGAGTGGTACTAGCTGAATAACAATTATGTACAGTGGTACTCGCTAAATAACAAGTATGTACAGTGTTACTAGCTAAATAACAAGTATTTACATTGGTACTCACTAAATACCAAGTATGTACAGAGGTACTAGCTAAATACCAATTATGTATAGTGGTACTCGCTAAATAACAAGTATGTACAGTGGTACTCGCTAAATAACAAGTATGTACAGTGGTACTAGCTAAATACCAAGTATGTACAGTGGTGCTCACTAAATAAAAAGTATGTACAGTGGTACTCATTAAATACCAAGTATGTAGAGTGGTACTAGCTAAATAACAAGTATTTATATTGGTACTCGCTAAATACCAAGTATGTACAGTGGTACTCGCTAAATACCAACCGGGACAGTGTTACTCGCTAAATAACAAGTATGTACAGTGTTTCTCGCTAAATTCCAAGTATGTGCAGTGGTACTCGCTAAATACCAAGCATGTAGAGTTTCACTAGCTAAGTAAAAAGTATGCACAGTGGTACTCACTAAATAACAAGTATGTACAGAGGTACTCGCTAAAGACCAAGTATGTACAGTGGTACTATCTAAATGCCAAGTATGTACAGTGGTATTCGCTAAATAGCAAGTATGTACAGTGGTACTCACTAAATGCTATGTATGTACAGTGGTACTCACTAAATACCAGGTATTTACAGAGGTGCTTCCTAAATACCAAGTATGTTGAGTGGTACTAGCTAAATAACAAGTATTTACATTGGCACTCGCTAAATACCAAGTGTGTACAGTGGTACTCGCTAAATGCCATGTATGTAAAGTGATTCTCGCTAAATACCAAATATGTACAGAGTTACTCACTAAATACCAAGTATGTACGGTGTTACTCGCTAAATAACAAGTATGTACAGTGCTGGTCGCTAAATTCCAAGTATGTGCAGTGGTACTCACTAAATACAAAGCATGTAGAGTGTTACTAGCTAAGTAACAAGTATGTACAGTGGTACTCGCTAAATAACAAGTATGTACAGAGGCATTCGCCAAATACCAAGTATGTACAGTGGTACTCGCTAAATGCCATGTATGTAAAGTGATTCTCGCTAAATACCAAATATGTACAGAGGTACTCGCTAAATATCAAGTATGTACAGTGTTACTCGCTAAATAACAAGTATGTAAAGTGCTGCTGTTGAAAACTAAAATGGCGATATGATTAAGCATTCACTAAAGAAATGAATTCTCTCCAGTTAAAACATGTCTTTCGTCTTATGTTGCCTAATGTCCGGACTCCATTTTGTATTGTCATGTCTCCACGTGCCCAGCACGAGAAGAGTCCTATGTTTGTGTTAGTTGCTCTTGTAATCTGCCTAGTAACAGTCTATAAATAGTTCCTTTGTCCGTCTGGCGCATGTCCAGACTTGACCACATCTGTTATCAGTTAGTCCTTGCTTGACCATGTTTTCGCGGGCTTAGGAGTGTGTTAACTCCGCCCAAATGTTGATTCTGTATCGAAAATGACCATAAAAGGTAATGCTTTTCGCCTCATGTTGTATCCACCCACTTATGAGCCCCTCTGTTGTGTATAAAAGGGGACCGTGTACGCAAGTTCTTTGTGCTACTTTATGCAATAGTGAAGAGTGTTGTATGGGTTGTAGGACCACCCTTAAGGGTTAATAAACTTTGTCTTTGTATTTGCAGTTTCCGTGCCAACTTCCTTCTAGCTTTCGTTACAGGAGGGCGAACCCTTGTATTTGCGGGCCTAGCTGGGGCCTGTATTCATCAATTGGCGCCCGTCACGTGGGGCTCATCGGCGACGCGGATGCTCGAAGGACTGGTCGTGACGAAGGTGAGGAATTTGGCCGGGGATGTGATCACTGCCAGTGGCGTTTTTAGTCCTGGCATCCCGAGGTTTTCTTCCTTCCCTTCCGAACTGACCTTCTGGGTGGCGCTGGTCCTCGACTGAGACCTCTTCTGTCGGTTTGCCGCGACAGCCGTTTGGGCGAATTTTGGAACTTGGCAGTTGGAACCTGGACACTCTTGATTGGTAAGAACCGTTATACGGTACTTGCTCCGAGTTTTGAAGCCTGGGTTGGCTATTTGAGTTTGATTTGTGATGACTGGTCATATTTTGTATTGATTATTGTGAGAATATATGCGTTGCAACACATATAGGCAGGTAATGTGGAGATATTTCTCCGGAGCTGTGTAAATCTGAACGGCGCAAAGTTTAAGTGCCATTTTTTTGATAATACTGCATATTTTGCATTATTTTTGAGCATGCCTGCTTTTAGCGCACTTTGTAAGTGGTGCTGCTGTTTTGGAAACCGGTTAAACCTCGAGGAATCTGCTCCAGCCCCCCCAGAGGGGACTCCTAATAGGGATATGTATGTGAAGCATGGTCTTTCCTCTATAATGTACAGCACAGTGTGGAGGAAATACACCAAAAAGGATCCTGAGTTACGATGGCCTTTGTATGGCTCGTTTGATATGCGCAAGATCGAGTATGTAGAACAGTGTATGTGTAAACGGCGTGCTCGGCAAGACATGTTTGAATGTGTACGGTTATGGGTGAAGGAAGTGCGTGAGCGAGAGAAACGTGAGAAAGCGCTGTTGGATAAAGAGCAACGGAAAAATGATCATGTGAGAGCGCAGGAAGCGAAGCGTCAGGAGGAAAGAGAACTGGCGGAGAAACAAGAGAAAGAACGTAGGTTGCAAGTCTCGAGTCAATATGCTGTCCGCCAGCCACTTTATCCTGTCCTTACTAATCTTGACGATGATTTTTATTTATTAGATCGCTCTCCGCCCCCTTATGTTGGCGCGTCTGCCCCGAGATCAGGGGATTCTGGATCGGTTTCGGATAAGGTAGACACGCGGTCCATGTTATCAGTTGAGCGTATGGGTGAGCTTCGGAAAATTTCTCTTCGTGCACTTAAGGGCAAGTTATCCCTTGCTGAATTGTTGGACTCTTTGGAAAAGTGGCGGGATAGAGAGAAGTTGTATTTTCTTGAAACCTTTTCTGATGAAGTAATTACTGCCTTTCGGAAATATTCAGAAGTTTTTGAGCCTGATGATGTAGTATTAGATGCTAAAGCATTACGTAACGGTGTTTTTTCTCCCTCTAAGGCACCTGATGTGGTCCGGCGGCTGTTTGCATTGCGGGATGCGGCGAGTGAACTTAAAGAGAGAGCGCGCCTAAGGACAGGGGAGGAGGAGCAATCGGATTCACGTATCGGCGGTGACCAATCATCTACCTCCCACTCAGATAAGAGCGAACTAGTGCATGCTAAACCAATGCGAGAGGCAGCACCTTTGTATGTTCCTCCTAAAGGAGCAGGAACTAGCTCGGATATGTCTTCCCCCGATGCTAGGGGTTATTTTGTGTATAATTGGGTTTATACTCCCTGGCATAGAGCTGATGTTATGGCATTAAAAAATGGATTGCCTGACCCCCGCAAGAATCCAGCGGCCTTTTACGAAGAAGTCGAAGGGGCCTTGAATTCTTGTACTATGACTTTAGCAGATATAGATTTGTTCTTTGGGCTTATTTTACCACCGGATATGTGGCGATCTGTGCGGAAGGTGGATGATCTAGCCGTTTTTAAGGCCAAATGGTCTGAGATTGAGGATGAGGATAGGGAGAGAAAACCCGCGCAAAAACCGCCCCAGATTATTTTAGATCTCCCCGCTGCTATCTTGACCAAGTTGAAAACGATTATTCCCCCTAAAAAGATTGATTGGAATATGTTAGCCTCGTGTAAACAGAAGGTTGATGAATCAGTTTCAGATTTCTTTACACGCTTTGAGGAGACATTTCATGATTTCAGTGGTCAGTCGCTTACGGATGATACGGGCCGACATCTTTTTGTGGATAAATATGTGGCGAATTTATTACCAGGAATAGCAGCTCGTTTAAAAGCGAGTGAAAGTTCTTGGTCCACCTCGTCTCCGGCATCCCTCCTGACTATGGCTCAGTATTATGAGCGTCAGGAACAAGAAGCGAAGGGGAATGAGGAGAAGAAATCGAAAGATTTGAAAACTAAGGTGATGTTAGCACAAGTATATGGTCCGCCTCGTCGGGGTGTAGAAAGAGGTAGGGGAGGATTCTATGGTCCCCCTTCGGGTCGGTCAGATGTAAATAGAAATCAATGTGCGTATTGTAAACAGTCGGGTCATTGGGCCAGAGATTGTCCGGTGTTGTATGCATCTCGTCAGGGACGTGGTCAGGGACCACCGAGAGGTAGAGGGGGCTTTTCGAATTATAGAGGGAACTCTAATGATCGTACTCGATTTGAGCCTAGCGTACAGCAACGGGATAGGCCTAATGTGTTTGATAGGCAACACCAGTATCAAATGTCTGGGAACGACCGTTCTGGGTATCATGACTCACAGCATGCGTAGGATTGCGTTGGATGGGGGTTTGAATCAGTTGAAGTGCCGGTTGATCAGAAGGGTCCTTATGTTTCAGCAAACGTTTTGGGTTCTACTGATCGGTTCCTAGTCGATACAGGAGCTACTCGCAGTGCGCTGTCCAAACAATTGGTTCCGAGGGCTCCCCCATCTGGCTTAATGGTTACATCGGTAGGGTTTGATGGTACACTCTCTCGAAGCCCTCTTTCCCGACCCCTTGCATTCCATGTTGACAACCTTTCTGCGTCCTGTCCGTTCCTGCTTGCCCCGAACACGCCCGACAACATTATGGGTCTTGATATGCTCAAGTACTTCAGAGCAACGATCCGCTGCTCCCCTACTGGAGTATGTGTGATCTTAAATGATAATCACCCCATGACAGAACGGATGTGTGTGGTTGCAGAGGATACTGTCTTAGCTTCCCTCCCTCGTACTTTGTGGGCTACTGCAGATACTGATGTGGGACAGATAGTGATTCCGCCTGTCCACATTAGTGTCCAGGAGGGTGCGGTGTTACCGCGCCTCCCTCAGTATCGTATTTCCCCGGAGGGGGAGGAGGCACTCATACAGATTGTGCAGGATTTGATTAAGGTGGGAGTAGTGGAAGAAGTTCCCTATAATGTCTGCAACAGTCCTATTTTACCCATTTTGAAGAAAGATACTGATTCCAGAGTTTATCGTTTTATCATTGACTTAAGGGAAGTGAATAAGATAGTGATACCTCAGTATCCAGTGGTTTCTGATATCACGACGTTACTTACTCTGGTCCCGCCAACGGCGACCACGTTTTCAGTTATTGATTTGAAAAATGCCTTCTTTTCGATCCCTATTCACCCTGATAGCCGATACCTTTTCGGTTTTACTCTGAATAATAGGTCTTATAGATTTTGTAGAGTCCCTCAGGGCTATACAGAAAGCCCTAGCATTTACAGTCAAGCATTGAAAAGGCAATTGGATTCCTTTGTTCTGCCCGAGGGTGTCGCCCTTATACAATATGTCGATGACATCTTGTTGGCGGCCGACACTCCTGAGTTGTGTGAATAGAGTACGTTATCCTTGCTTTCCTTTTTGGCATCTCACAATCACAAAGTGTCGAAGAAGAAATTGCAATTCTGTAGACCAAAGGTGACTTATTTGGGTCACCTTTTGTCTAAGGAGGGGCGTGCACTCACACCAGATCGTATTCAAGCAATTTTGGACACGCCAGTACCTTCCACACAGAAGGACGTGCGTGCATTTTTGGGTCTTGCTTCTTTCTGTAGGCAATGGATATTGGGATTTTCACATATAGCTAAGCCCTTGTTAGCACTTTTGACAAAAGACTCACCGATCCCTCTTCCCTGGTCAAATGAGTGTGAAATTGCTTTTCAGCAATTACGACAAGCCCTTTGTTCAGCACCAGTGTTAGGTACCCCTGATTATACGAAGCCCTTTTCACTGTACGTGCATGAGAAAGATGGATGTGCATTATCAGTTTTAGTGCAGATGCATGGCGACAAGCAGCGCCCTTGTGCATATTTTTCGGCTGTACTTGATCCTGTTGCCCGAGCGTTGCCTGGTTGTTTTCGCTCGGTTGCGGCGACAGCTGTGTCAATACGCCAAAGCGAGGGAATTGTGTTATCCCATAAGTTGTTGATATTAGTCCCCCATGCTGTTGATGCCCTGCTTAATCAGACAAAGACGCAGCATTTGACCAGTGCTCGTTTAACGGGATATGAGTTGACGCTTTTGGCTCCTCATATTACGTTAAAGAGGTGTGCAACGTTAAATCCAGCCACATTGTTGCCGTTCCCGGAAACTCAGTCTGAAGCACGAAAAGCACATGACTGTATTCTTGTGACTGAGGAACAGACAAAGGGTCGTATTGATCTCCAGGATACGCCCTTTACAGATGTAGATGGAGAACTGTGGGTGGACGGATCATGCCTGAAGCTACCAGATGGTACGACTTCAGCAGCGTATGCAATTACCACATTACAAACAATAGTGGAGACAGCGCGCATACCGCAGAAATCAGCTCAAGCAGCGGAACTGATAGCATTAACACGAGCATGTGAGCTCAGTGCAGGATTGTGTGTGAATGTTTATACAGATAGCCGCTATGCCTTCGGAGTAGCGCACGATTTCGGCCTACTCTGGAAGGAGAGAGGGTTTCTAACATCACATGGAGCACAGATAATGTACGGGGAGCTAGTTCACAACCTTTTGACTGCATTAACATATCCAAAGAAGATTGCTATAGTCAAATGTAGTGCCCATAAGAAAGTGGTTGATAAAGTTGGAGAAGGGAATGCTTTAGCAGACCGGGTGGCACGAGAGACTGCGATGCAGCCTGGTGCTACTGCAATGTATGTTGTAAAGTCACAGGCAGAAAGACGGCATGATGCTAGGAGAGAAGTGCTGGAGATACAGAGGACCGCTTCCGATAAGGAACGGGAGCAATGGTCCAATGATGGAGAATTAGATGATGAAGGGTGTTGGAGAAGTAAGCAGATGGATAAGTGGAAGTTACCCACTGCCTTCGTACAACCTATGGTTCAGATGGCACATGGACTAGCGCATGTCGGAGCTTCCGCAATTGTAAAATTACTCACACGAGTTTGGGAGCATCCGGAGATCGCTAGTACGGCAAAGAGGGTAGTGCAGACCTGCATGATTTGCCTGAGGTATAACCCGGGAAAGGGTACACGAACTCCAGCAGGAGGATTTGCGACACCTACTGTACCCTTTGAGGTTTTGCAGATGGATTACATTCAGCTTGAGCGCTGTAACAATCTGAAGAATGTTCTAGTAGTGGTTTGTGCCTTCAGCAAATGGGTTGAGGCATACCCTACGAAAGACAATACTGCAATGACTACAGCCAAGATGCTATTGAAGGAGTTCTTCCCTCGATATGGTGTTTGCAGATTGTTGTGGAGTGATAATGGACCTCATTTTATAGCAGACGTTATTAAGTATGTCCTGAAAGGCCTGGGAATTACCCAAAAATTTCATGCAGTGTTTCACCCTCAGTCTGCGGGATTGGTCGAAAAATATAATGGTACTCTGAAGCTTAAGATCGCGAAGATTCAAGCTTCGACTTCTTTGACTTGGCCAGACGCTTTACCGCTGGCATTATTGTCAATTAGATCGATACCGCATTCTCGGACCGGTCTCACACCTTACGAGATTGTATTCGGATGCCCAATGAATATTTGGGGTCCACCAAAACCAAGGTCAGTGTATGATGTACCTTGTGTAATGATTTTTTTTTTTATAAAACCGTTTTTATTGCAGAACAATAATAGCAGCAGCATACATTCTTACTTTGCCTGCATCGCTTTCAACAATGCCATATGTCCCGTGGCCATTTAGACAGCCGTACACAGCTCATGAGCCCACATCCCGGAGGCCGGGCAGCGATGTTCAGGGTATCATTATACTGAACTGCATTTTGAACTTTACTTTTGCCGCTAACACGGTAGGGTGGCTACGTTCCGCTTTAGAGTTTTCCTCCTCCCCGTCCCCCGCCCCCAACACTGCCCCTCCCCCATCCCATTCCCCGTCCCCCTCCCTCCCTCCCCGCCGCCCGTGCCCACACCCGCAACTGCGACTGTTGCCGGCCCTCGCATTTAGTCTGGGGCACAATTCAGAAGTACATAACTATTCTCTGTGTTTGTGTGGATGGAATGCTCCGGGGGGCCCCCTCGGGCTCGGACAGCGTCCCGTCCTCCTCCAGCATACTATTGCGCAGGGCTTGCACCAATCCCTCCCATGCCGTGGCCGCCTCCAGCGCCCTGTCATCAGCCTTGCGGGTCGCTAGTTGGTATCGAAGCGTGCTTTCACTCGCCGCCCATTTCTGTAGCTCCTTGGCCCACCTCCCGTGTGTGGGGCCCGCTTTTGACTTCCAGAGTCTCGTCACCTCCCTTTTCGCTAATAGGAGGCCCATGTCGATAAATCTACTTGTATTCTTGTTTTTGGGTGTGTGAGGAAACCAGTGTAGGACACAAACCGCCTTGGTGTACTGTAAGTCCCTGTCTGTCACCTCGGTCAGCGTTTCGCCTACCGCCCTCCAGTAGTCTTGCAGGTGAGGGCAGTCCCATAGCATATGCCCCAGCTCCGCTCCCACCGTTCCACATCTAGGGCACGCCGCATCTGCCACCCCGAACTACTTCCCAAGGTTACTCGGTGTAAGGTAGGCCCTGTGGAGGATATAAAAATGTATCAGCTGAAAGCGCGCGTTCCTGGTACTTTTCCGAGCTCGCCGCACTAGCCCCGCCCACGTAGCGTCAGGGATCTCAGTCTGCACTTCCAGCTCCCACTTCGCCTTTAGTGCGGCCAGCGGCCGCAGAGTCTCACGCAACATTCTGGAGTACAGACAAGTCACCGCCTTATAAGTGCCAGCAGACATCATGGTGTACTGGCAGGCTGCGGATGTGGTGGGTTCCATGAGCCCCGCTCCCCAATGCGCCTGCATCGCACTTGTCACCGCCGCATGCATCAGGTAGTCTCCCCTCGGAAGGTCGAAGCGCTCTTGTAGCGTTTGGAAAGGGACCAGCGCTCCCTCTTCGTATAAGTCACCCAACATTTGGAGGCCCGCCTCCTCCCACATCTGCAATCCCGACCAGTCTCCGCCATGCGGGAGCGCCGTTACCATTCCCAGTGGGATCTCCGGCGCATACGGTCGCCGCACCCCGGCCCGACGTTGCGATCGATTCCAGCATTGCCGGAACGTCTGCCCCTCCAGAGATAAGTCTCTGGTAACCAGCCTCTGCTGCAGCGTAATATACGCCAGTACATGGCGGGGGGTACCCTCCTCCCTGTCCTGCTTCGGCCCCCGGTACACTCGCGCCACTTCCTGCGTAAAAATGTGCAACTGCGCTGCCAGGTAATAAAGTTCAAAATCAGGCACCGCCAGGCCTCCTTCGTCTTTTGGCCGGGTCAGGGTCGCCATCGCAACCCTGCGACGTCCCGTGCCCCACAAGAAAGAGACTACTAACGATCGCAATTGTCGGAAAACAGCCCGGTATCCACACTGGGAGCGTGCGAAAATAATACAGAAGCCGCGGTAGTGCAATCATTTTCAGCAGCGAGACACGCCCCGTTACCGAGAGCGGGAGGGTGGACCACAAGGACATGTTGCCCTTCAGTGCCCGGATACACTGCCCCACGTTGCCATCCAGCATATCCGCTGCAGTGTGGTATATGTGTACTCCGAAGTATTGAAGGCAGTCAGGCTCCCATTTGAGCAGTGGCCGGACCGCTGGACGCGGCTCGCCGCGCCGCAACGGGTATAAGCAGGTCTTGGACCAGTTCACCCGCAGCCCAGAAAGTCTGCCAAAGCGCGCAAGGAGCCGCTCCGCTCCGTCCAGTGCCTCCGCCGCATTCTCCAGGAACAGGAGCAGATCATCCGCATATAAGGAGATGAGTTGCGGGGCCTCTCTATAATCCAACCCCCTGTAGTAGCGGCCTGTTCTGGCCTCCGCCGCGAGGGGCTCCACTGCTAGTGCAAACAAGAGTGGGGAGAGCGAGCATCCCTGCCTGGTGCCCCGGCCCCTGCAGTACTGGCGCGATACTAGGGGTCCCACCCGCACCCTTGCCACCGCCGAGGCGTATAGGACCTTCGTCCAACCGATGTACCCCTCTCCAAGGCCGAAGCGCCGCATGGCTTTGTATTACCTTGTGTAATGATGAATGATTATTTGGCACAGTTAACGGATAATTTGGTTTCTATTCATCAACAGGTTCGAGAAGCGCTCCCTGATCGGTCCACAGGTGAAGGTCATAATCTCCGACCTGGTGATCAGGTTATGATCAAGGTATTCGAAAGGACGAACAGTCTGAAGCCGAGATGGGTTGGTCCTGAGCAGGTCCTGCTTGCAACGAGGACAGCTGTGCGAGTTTCCAATCGGAAGAACTGGATCCACTCTTTGCACTGTCGTAAAGTGCCGCCTGGATTGGTGGAGCCTGCTGTGTTGACCGACCATCGAGAAATCCTGACTGCAGAGAAAGGCCGTGCTGTGGAACCGAACGATACTGAGGAGCTCTTCCCGGACCAATCGATTCCTGGAGGAGGAAGATATCATATCAGACCGAGGAAGTGATTTTCTTTGTGCATCCAAAGACGTTGTCAGAACGGCCCTTAGGTCAGTGAAACGGAGAGCCAATGTGGCAAGGGGGGGGGGGATCAGCCCTGCATTAGTGTAGTGACACCGGTCTTGGCCCGCTGGTGAAGAAATCAACGGCTGCCTAAGGGGAAGAGTTCTGACAACCTTTTAGTTTCAGGAAGATATTGATTTTTACTACAAGATGGAAAGGAAGAAGATTGTTTGTGCGACGAGTTTTATTATCATTGTAGCTATTGTTGGTATAACCACATGGTTTGTTGAAGACGCGACTCCTGCTCGTGAGTTGCTTGTCTTGACCACTCCAGTGCCTGAGGAGCACCACTTTTATACCCTCCCGTATCAAGAATTGAAGCATCGTCAGTCTTATTTGAATAACACTTTCATCCAGATGTTGCATCATACCCATGTTGCTACAAATGCTACGAACTGTTGGATATGTGGTATGATGCCACCTCATCAGAAGAAAGGAGGAACGCCATTTATACCTCTTCCTTTTTCTCATAATGGCTCTTGTAGAGCATGGTACACTTTGCTTTTCGCCACACGGAAACCTACAGTGGGACGACTACTTTTCAGACTTAATAAGGAATGTCATCAGGATAAAGAAGGCTATCCACAAGTGAATGGGACAATATGGAAATGAGAAGAATATCGACCAGACAATGAATCGATCCCCTACATTTTCACGAACACTAGAGACACAGTAGGGAAAGAGAAATTTGTGATTCAAGTGGCACAAGCTCAAGCGGACCTGTGTGTCCAGAGTGTGGGTTATATTCCAGTTGGTGTTAGTGACTGCATTATTGTTTTGAATATAGATGGTCTAAATAATAGTACTTTCTTAGCCTCCCATAACACATACTTTGTATGTGGGAATAAGGGTTATTATCGTTTGCCAGCCGGCTGGTCCGGAGTATGTTATGTAGCGTTCTTATTACCTCCTGTATTTTTGGCACCTGCATCTTATCATAAAGATTTGAAATTGTTGAACAATGTAACTGTAAATAGATATAAACGTACTCTATCTATTGATGATGTTGATCAAACTGATACTAGCTTACAGCAGTATATTAATTTTAACTTAGGATTGTTTTGGAGCTGCCCTAAATAGTAGGAAGGTTCGAAGGTTAACGAGAGTTGTAGAGGCTGTGACGAATCAAACTGCTGCTGCTCTTGGGAATCTTACGGAAGAATTACAAATCACTAGAATTGTTGCATTGCAGAATCGTATGGTATTAGATGTTATGTTAGCTGACAGAGGTGGAGCATGTAAAATTATCGGAAGTAGTTGTTGTGTGTTTATTCCTGACCATACGCCATCAGTTTATAATGCTATTAATAAATTGCATAAAATCGCAGCTGAGATTCATACAGAAAATGGCACTTGGACCTTTTCTGGATGGTTTTGGGCATTGATCACTACATGGGGATGGAAGGTTTTAACTGGTCTCTGCATTATTGTGGCAATTTTGTTTTCCTGCTGCATCTGTGTCCAGTGTGGTCCTTTACTCTGTTCTTTATGTGTGTCATTCTGTATTCCTGATAAGAAAGCTATTGCCAATGTCACCTATCAGAAACATTTAACCAAAGAGGTGGAAGAGATGATGAAAATTGACATATATGATGATTATCCTAATAAGCCGAATGTCTTCAGTATATGCTGAAAGGGTCGTCTGTTGAAAACTAAAATGGCGATATGATTAAGCATTCACTAAAGACATGAATTCTCTCCAGTTAAAACATGTCTTTCGTCTTATGTTGCCTAATGTCCGGACTCCATTTTGTATTGTCATGTCTCCACGTGCCCAGCACGAGAAGAGTCCTATCTTTGTGTTAGTTGCTCTTGTAATCTGCCTAGTAACAGTCTATAAATAGTTCCTTTGTCCGTCTGGCTCATGTCCAGACTTGACCACATCTGTTATCAGTTAGTCCTTGCTTGACCATGTTTTCACGGGCTTAGGAGTGTGTTAACTCCGCCCACATGTTGATTCTGTATCGAAAATGTCCATAAAAGGTAATGCTTTTCGCCTCATGTTGTATCCACCCACTTATGAGCCCCTCTGTTGTGTATAAAAAAGGACCGTGTACGCAAGTTCTTTGTGCTACTCTATGCAATACTGAAGAGTGTTGTATGGGTTGTAGGACCACCCTTAAGGGTTAATACACTTTGTCTTTGTATTTGCAGTTTCCGTGCCAACTTCCTTCTAGCTTTCGTTACAGGAGGGCGAACCCTTGTATTTGCGGGCCTAGCTGGGGCCTGTATTCATCACTGCTTGCTAAATTCCAAGTATGTGCAGTGGTACTCGCTAAATACCAAGCATGTAGAGTGTTACTATCTAAATACCAAGTATGTACAGTGGTACTCACTAAATAACAAATATGTACAGTGGTACTCACTAAATGCCATGTATGTACAGTGATACTCACTAAATACCAGGGATTTACAGATGTGCTTACTAAATACCAAGTATGTACAGTGGTACTCGCTAAATGCCATGTATGTAAAGTGATTCTCGCTAAATACCAAATATGTACAGAGGTACTGGCTAAATACCAAGCCGGGACAGTGTTACTCGCTAAATAACAAGTATGTACAGTGTTTCTTGCTAAATCCCAAGTATGTGCAGTGGTACTCGCTAAATACCAAGCATGTAGAGTGTTACTAGCTAAGTAACAAGTATATACAGTGGTACTCACTAAATAACGAGTATGTACAGAGGTACTCACTAAAGACCAAGTATGTACAGTGGTACTATCTAAATGCCAAGTATGTACAGTGGTACTCGCTAAATAGCAAGTATGGACAGTGGTACTCACTAAATGCAATGTATGTACAGTGGTACTCACTAAATACCAGGTATTTACAGAGGTGCTTGCTAAATACCAAGTATGTTGAGTGGTACTAACCAAATAATAAGTATTTACATTGGCACTCGCTAAATACCAAGTATGTACAGTGGTACTCGCTAAATGCCATGTATGTAAAGTGATTCTCGCTAAATATCAAATATGTACAGAGGTACTCACTAAATACCAAGTATGTACAGTGTTACTCGCTAAATAACAAGTATGTACAGTGCTGCTCGCTAAATTCAAATTATGTGCAGTGGTACTCTCTAAATACCAATCATGTAGAGTGTTACTAGCTAAGTAACAAGTATGTACAGTGGCACTCGCTAAATAACAAGTATGTACAGAGGCACTCCCTAAATACCAAGTATGTACAGTGGTACTCGCTAAATGCCATGTATGTAAAGTGATTCTCGCTAAATACCAAATATGTACAGTGCTGCTCGCTAAATTCCAAGTATGTGCAGTGGTACTCGCTAAATAAAAAGTATGTTCAGTGGTACTCACTAAATGCCAAGTATGTAAAGTGATTCTCGCTAAATACCAAATATGTACAGTATTAGTAGCTAAATAACAAATATGTACAGTGTTGCTCGCTAAATTCCAAGTATGTGCAGTGGTACTCACAAAATACCAAGCATGTAGACTGTTACTAGCTAAGTAACAAGTATGTACAGTCGTACTCGCTAACTAACAAGTATGTACAGAGGTACTCGCTAAATAGCAAGTATGTACAGTAGTACTATCTAAATGCCAAGTCTGTACAGTGGTACTCGCTAAATAACAAGTATGTACAGTGGTACTAGCTAAATACCAAGTATGTACAGTGGTACTCGCTAAATGCCATGTATGTACAGTGGTACTTGCTAAATACGAGGTATTTACACAGGTGCTTGCTAAATACCAAATATGTTGAGTGGTACTAGCTGAATAACAAATATGTACAGTGGTACTCGCTAAATAACAAGTATGTACAGTGGTACTAGCTAAATAACAAGTATTTACATTGGTACTCGCTAAATACCAAGTATGTACAGAGGTACTAGCTAAATACCAATTATGTATAGTGGTACTAGCTAAATACCAAGTATGTACAGTGGTACTCGCTAAATAAAAAGTATGTACAGTGGTACTCATTAAATACCAAGTATGTAGAGTGGTACTAGCTAAATAACAAGTATTTACATTGGTACTTGCTAAATACCAAGTATGTACAGTGGTACTCGCTAAATGCCATGTATGTAAAGTGATTCTCGCTAAATACCAAATATGTACAGTATTAGTAGCTAAATAACAAATATGTACAGTGTTGCTCGCTAAATTCCAAGTATGTGCAGTGGTACTCACAAAATACCAAGCATGTAGACTGTTACTAGCTAAGTAACAAGTATGTACAGTCGTACTCGCTAACTAACAAGTATGTACAGAGGTACTCGCTAAATAGCAAGTATGTACAGTAGTACTATCTAAATGCCAAGTCTGTACAGTGGTACTCGCTAAATAACAAGTATGTACAGTGGTACTAGCTAAATACCAAGTATGTACAGTGGTACTCGCTAAATGCCATGTATGTACAGTGGTACTTGCTAAATACGAGGTATTTACACAGGTGCTTGCTAAATACCAAATATGTTGAGTGGTACTAGCTGAATAACAAATATGTACAGTGGTACTCGCTAAATAACAAGTATTTACATTGGTACTCGCTAAATACCAAGTATGTACAGAGGTACTAGCTAAATACCAATTATGTATAGTGGTACTAGCTAAATACCAAGTATGTACAGTGGTACTCGCTAAATAAAAAGTATGTACAGTGGTACTCATTAAATACCAAGTATGTAGAGTGGTACTAGCTAAATAACAAGTATTTACATTGGTACTTGCTAAATACCAAGTATGTACAGTGGTACTCGCTAAATGCCATGTATGTAAAGTGATTCTCGCTAAATACCAAATATGTACAGAGGTACTCGCTAAATACCAAGCCGGGACAGTGTTACTCGCTAAATAACAAGTATGTACAGTGTTTCTCGCTAAATTCCAAGTATGTGCAGTGGTACTCGCTAAATACCAAGCATGTAGAGTGTTACTAGCTAAGTAACAAGTATGCACAGTGGTACTCACTAAATAACAAGTATGTACAGAGGTACTCGCTAAAGACCAAGTATGTACAGTGGTACTATCTAAATGCCAAGTATGTACAGTGGTACTCGCTAAATAGCAAGTATGTACAGTGGTACTCACTAAATGCTATGTATGTATAGTGGTACTCACTAAATACCAGGTATTTACAGAGGTGCTTCCTAAATACCAAGTATGTTGAGTGGTACTAGCTAAATAACAAGTATTTACATTGGCACTCGCTAAATATCAAGTGTGTACAGTGGTACTCGCTAAATGCCATGTATGTAAAGTGATTCTCGCTAAATAAAAATATGTACAGAGTTACTCGCTAAATACCAAGTATGTACGGTGTTACTCGCTAAATAACAATTATGTACAGTGCTGGTCGCTAAATTCCAAGTATGTGCAGTTGTACTTGCTAAATACCAAGCATGTAGAGTGTTACTAGCTAAGTAACAAGTATGTACAGTGGTACTCGCTCAATAACAAGTATGTACAGAGGCATTCGGTAAATACCAAGTATGTACAGTGGTACTCGCTAAATGGCAATGCCATGTATGTAAAGTGATTCTCGCTAAATACCAAATATGTACAGAGGTACTCGCTAAATACCAAGTATGTACAGTGTTACTCTCTAAATAACAAGTATGTAAAGTGCTGCTCGCTAAATTCCAAGTATGTGCAGTGGAACTCGCTAAATACCAAGCATGTAGAGTGTTACTATCTAAATACCAAGTATGTATAGTGGTACTCACTAAATAACAAATATGTACAGTGGTACTCGCTAAATGCCATGTATGTACAGTGGTACTCACTAAATACCAGGTATTTACAGATGTGCTTACTAAATACCAAGTATGTACAGTGGTACTCGCTAAATGCCATGTATGTAAAGTGATTCTCGCTAAATACCAAATATGTACAGAGGTACTCGCTAAATACCAAGCCGGGACAGTGTTACTCGCTAAATAACAAGTATGTACAGTGTTTCTCGCTAAATTCCAAGTATGTGCAGTGGTACTCGCTAAATACCAAGCATGTAGAGTGTTACTAGCTCAGTAACAAGTATGTACAGTGGTACTCACTAAATAACAAGTATGTACAGAGGTACTCGCTAAAGACCAAGTATGTACAGTGGTACTATCTAAATGGCAAGTATGTACAGTGGTACTCGCTAAATAGCAAGTATGTACAGTGGTACTCGCTAAATGCCATGTATGTAAAGTGATTCTTGCTAAATACCAAATATGTACAGAGGTACTCGCTAAATACCAAGCCGGGACAGTGTTACTCAATAAATAACAAGTATGTACAGTGTTTCTCGCTAAATTCCAAGTATGTGCAGTGGTACTCGCTAAATACCAAGCATGTAGAGTGTCACTAGCTAAGTAACAAGTATGCACAGTGGTACTCACTAAATAACAAGTATGTACAGAGGTACTCGCTAAAGACCAAGTATGTACAGTGGTACTCTCTAAATAACAAGTATGTAAAGTTCTGCTCGCTAAATTCCAAGTATGTGCAGTGGTACTCGCTAAATACCAAGCATGTAGAGTGTTACTATCTAAATACCAAGTATGTATAGTGGTACTCACTAAATAACAAATATGTACAGTGGTACTCGCTAAATGCCATGTATGTACAGTGGTACTCACTAAATACCAGGTATTTACAGATGTGCTTACTAAATACCAAGTATGTACAGTGGTACTCGCTAAATGCCATGTATGTAAAGTGATTCTCGCTAAATACCAAATATGTACAGAGGTACTCGCTAAATACCAAGCCGGGACAGTGTTACTCGCTAAATACCAAGCATGTAGAGTGTTACTAGCTAAGTAACAAGTATGTACAGTGGTAGTCACTAAATAACAAGTATGTACAGAGGTACTCGCTAAAGACCAAGTATGTACAGTGGTACTATCTAAATGGCAAGTATGTACAGTGGTACTCGCTAAATAGAAAGTATGTACAGTGTTACTCGCTAAATAACAAGTATGTACAGTGTTTCTCGCTAAATTCCAAGTATGTGCAGTGGTACTCGCTAAATACCAAGCATGTAGAGTGTTACTAGCTAAGTAACAAGTATGCACAGTGGTACTCACTAAATAACAAGTATGTACAGAGGTACTCGCTAAAGACCAAGTATGTACAGTGGTACTCGCTAAATAACAAGTATGTAAAGTGCTGCTCGCTAAATTCCAAGTATGTACAGTGGTACTCGCTAAATGCCATGTATGTAAAGTGATTCTCGCTAAATACCAAATATGTACAGAGGTACTCGCTAAATACCAAGCCGGGACAGTGTTACTCGCTAAATACCAAGCATGTAGAGTGTTACTAGCTAAGTAACAAGTATGTACAGTGGTAGTCACTAAATAACAAGTATGTACAGAGGTACTCGCTAAAGACCAAGTATGTACAGTGGTACTATCTAAATGGCAAGTATGTACAGTGGTACTCGCTAAATAGAAAGTATGTACAGTGTTACTCGCTAAATAACAAGTATGTACAGTGTTTCTCGCTAAATTCCAAGTATGTGCAGTGGTACTCGCTAAATACCAAGCATGTAGAGTGTCACTAGCTAAGTAACAAGTATGCACAGTGGTACTCACTAAATAACAAGTATGTACAGAGGTACTCGCTAAAGACCAAGTATGTACAGTGGTACTCTCTAAATAACAAGTATGTAAAGTTCTGCTCGCTAAATTCCAAGTATGTGCAGTGGTACTCGCTAAATACCATGCATGTAGAGTGTTACTATCTAAATACCAAGTATGGTTAGTGGTACTCACTAAATAACAAATATGTACAGTGGTACTCGCTAAATGCCATGTATGTACAGTGGTACTCACTAAATACCAGGTATTTACAGATGTGCTTACTAAATACCAAGTATGTACAGTGGTACTCGCTAAATGCCATGTATGTAAAGTGATTCTCGCTAAATACCAAATATGTACAGAGGTACTCGCTAAATACCAAGCCGGGACAGTGTTACTCGCTAAATACCAAGCATGTAGAGTGTTACTAGCTAAGTAACAAGTATGTACAGTGGTAGTCACTAAATAACAAGTATGTACAGAGGTACTCGCTAAAGACCAAGTATGTACAGTGGTACTATCTAAATGGCAAGTATGTACAGTGGTACTCGCTAAATAGAAAGTATGTACAGTGTTACTCGCTAAATAACAAGTATGTACAGTGTTTCTCGCTAAATTCCAAGTATGTGCAGTGGTACTCGCTAAATACCAAGCATGTAGAGTGTTACTAGCTAAGTAACAAGTATGCACAGTGGTACTCACTAAATAACAAGTATGTACAGAGGTACTCGCTAAAGACCAAGTATGTACAGTGGTACTCGCTAAATAACAAGTATGTAAAGTGCTGCTCGCTAAATTCCAAGTATGTACAGAGGTACTCGCTAAAGACCAAGTATGTACAGTGGTACTATCTAAATGCCAAGTATGTACAGTGGTACTCGCTAAATAGCAAGTATGTACAGTGGTACTCACTAAATGCTATGTATGTACAGTGGTACTCACTAAATACCAGGTATTTACAGAGGTGCTTGCTAAATACCAAGTATGTTGAGTGGTACTAGCCAAATAACAAGTATTTACATTGGCACTCGCTAAATACCAAGTATGTACAGTGGTAC
The DNA here is from genome assembly GCF_964204655.1 of Triturus cristatus. Lineage (NCBI taxonomy): Eukaryota > Metazoa > Chordata > Amphibia > Caudata > Salamandridae > Triturus > Triturus cristatus. Next base: position 2,362,999 of record NC_140594.1, on the reverse strand, counting down.
TCGCTAAATGCCATGTATGTAAAGTGATTCTCGCTAAATATCAAATATGTACAGAGGTACTCGCTAAATACCAAGTATGTACAGTGTTACTCGCTAAATAACAAGTATGTACAGTGCTGCTCGCTAAATTCCAATTATGTGCAGTGGTACTCTCTAAATACCAATCATCTAGAGTGTTACTAGCTAAGTAACAAGTATGTACAGTGGCACTCGCTAAATAACAAGTATGTACAGAGGCACTCCCTAAATACCAAGTATGTACAGTGGTACTCGCTAAATGCCATGTATGTAAAGTGATTCTCGCTAAATACCAAATATGTACAGAGGTACTCGCTAAATACCAAGTATGTACAATGTTACTTGCTAAATAACAAGTATGTACAGTGCTGCTCGCTAAATTCCAAGTATGTGCAGTGATACTCGCTAAATGAAAAGTACGTACAGTGGTACTCGCTAAATGCCATGTATGTAAAGTGATTCTCGCTAAATACCAAATATGTACAGTGTTAGTCGCTAAATAACAAGTATGTACAGTGTTGCTCGCTAAATTCCAAGTATGTGCAGTGGTACTCACAAAATACCAAGCATGTAGACTGTTACTAGCTAAGTAACAAGTATGTACAGAGGTACTCGCTAAATACCAAGTATGTACAGTAGTACTATCTAAATGCCAAGTCTGTACAGTGGTACTCGCTAAATAACAAGTATGTACAGTGGTACTAGCTAAATACCAAGTATGTAAAGTGGTACTCACTAAATGCCATGTATGTACAGTGGTATTCGCTAAATAACAAGTATGTACAGTGGTACTAGCTAAATACCAAGTATGTACAGTGGTACTCGCTAAATAAAAAGTATGTACAGTGGTACTCATTAAATACCAAGTATGTAGAGTGGTACTAGCGAAATAACAAGTATTTATATTGGTACTCGCTAAATACCAAGTATGTACAGTGGTACTCGCTAAATGCCATGTATGTAAAGTGATTCTCACTAAATACCAAATATGTACAGAGGTACTCGCTAAATACCAAGCCGGGACAATGTTACTCGCTAAATAACAAGTATGTACAGTGTTTCTCGCTAAATTCCAAGTATGTGCAGTTGTACTCGCTAAATACCAAGCATGTAGAGTGTTACTAACTAAGTAAAAAGTATGCACAGTGGTACTCACTAAATAACAAGTATGTACAGAGGTACTCGCTAAATGCTATGTATGTACAGTGGTACTCACTAAATACCAGGTATTTACAGAGGTGCTTCCTAAATACCAAGTATGTTGAGTGGTACTAGCTAAATAACAAGTATTTACATTGGCACTCGCTAAATACCAAGTGTGTACAGTGGTACTCGCTAAATGCCATGTATGTAAAGTGATTCTCGCTAAATACCAAATATGTACAGAGTTACTCGATAAATACCAAGTATGTACGGTGTTACTCGCTAAATAACAAGTATGTACAGTGCTGGTCGCTAAATTCCAAGTATGTGGCAGTGGTACTCGCTAAATACCAAGCATGTAGAGTGTTACTAGCTAAGTAACAAGTATGTACAGTGGTACTCGCTAAATAACAAGTATGTACAGAGGCATTCGCTAAATACCAAGTATGTACAGTGGTACTCGCTAAATGCCATGTATGTAAAGTGATTCTCGCTAAATACCAAATATTTACAGAGGTACTCGCTAAATACCAAGTATGTACAGTGTTACTCGCTAAATAACAAGTATGTAAAGTGCTGCTCGCTAAATTCCAAGTATGTGCAGTGGAACTCGCTAAATACCAAGCATGTAGAGTGTTACTATCTAAATACCAAGTATGTACAGTGGTACTCACTAAATACCAAATATGTACAGTGGTACTCGCTAAATGTCATGTATGTACAGTGGTACTCACAAAATACCAGGGATTTACAGATGTGCTTACTAAATACCAAGTATGTACAGTGGTACTCGCTAAATGCCATGTATGGAAAGTGATTCTCGCTAAATACCAAATATGTACAGAGGTACTTGCTAAATACCAAGCCGGGACAGTGTTACTCGCTAAATAACAAGTATGTACAGTGTTTCTCGCTAAATTCCAAGTATGTGCAGTGGTACTCGCTAAATACCAAGCATGTAGAGTGTTACTAGCTAAGTAACAAGTATGTACAGTGGTACTCACTAAATAACAAGTATGTACAGAGGTACTCGCAAAAGATCAAGTATGTACAGTGGTACTATCTAAATGCCAAGTATGTACAGTGGTACTCGCTAAATAGCAAGAATGTACAGGGGTCCTCGCTAAATGCCATGTATGTAAAGTGATTCTTGCTAAATACCAAATATGTACAGAGGTACTCGCTAAATACCAAGCCGGGACAGTGTTACTCGCTAAATAACAAGTATGTACAGTGTTTCTCGCTAAATTCCAAGTATGTGCAGTGGTACTCGCTACATACCAAGCATGTAGAGTGTTACTAGCTAAGTAACAAGTATGCACAGTGGTACTCACTAAATAACAAGTATGTACAGATGTACTCGCTAAAGACCAAGTATGTACAGTGGTACTATCTAAATGCCAAGTATGTACAGTGGTACTCGCTAAATAGCAAGTATGTACAGTGGTACTCACTAAATGCTATGTATGTACAGTGGTACTCACTAAATACCAGGTATTTACAGAGGTGCTTCCTAAATACCAAGTATGTTGAGTGGTACTAGCTAAATAACAAGTATTTACATTGGCACTCGCTAAATACCAAGTGTGTACAGTGGTACTCGCTAAATGCCATGTATGTAAAGTGATTCTCGCTAAATACCAAATATGTACAGAGGTACTCGCTAAACACCAAGTATGTACGGTGTTACTCGGTAAACAACAAGTATGTACAGTGCTGGTCGCTAAATTCCAACTATGTGCAGTGGTACTCGCTAAATACCAAGCATGTATTGTGTTACTAGCTAAGTAACAAGTATGTACAGTGGTACTCGCTAAATAACAAGTATGTACAGAGGCATTCGCTAAATACCAAGTATGTACAGTGGTACTCGCTAAATGCCATGTATGTAAAGTGATTCTCGCTAAATACCAAATATGTACAGAGGTACTCGCTAAATACCAAGTATGTACAGTGTTACTCGCTAAATAACAAGTATGTAAAGTGCTGCTCGCTAAATTCCACGTATGTACAGTGGTACTCACTAAATACCAGGTATTTACAGATGTGCTTACTAAATACCAAGTATGTACAGTGGTACTCGCTAAATGCCATGTATGTAAAGTGATTCTCGCTAAATACCAAATATGTACAGAGGTACTCACTAAATACCAAGCCGGGACAGTGTTACTCGCTAAATAACAAGTATGTACAGTGTTTCTCGCTAAATTCCAAGTATGTGCAGTGGTACTCGCTAAATACCAAGCATGTAGAGTGTTACTAGCTAAGTAACAAGTATGTACAGTGGTACTCACTAAATATCAAGTATGTACAGAGGTACTCGCTAAAGACCAAGTATGTACAGTGGTACTATCTAAATGCCAAGTATGTACAGTGGTACTCGCTAAATAGCAAGTATGTACAGTGGTACTCGCTAAATGCCATGTATGTAAAGTGATTCTTGCTAAATACCAAATATGTACAGAGGTACTCGCTAAATACCAAGCCGGGACAGTGTTACTCGCTAAATAACAAGTATGTACAGTGTTTCTCACTAAATTCCAAGTATGTGCAGTGGTACTCGCTAAATACCAAGCATGTAGAGTGTTACTAGCTAAGTAACAAGTATGCACAGTGGTAATCACTAAATAACAAGTATGTACAGAGGTACTCGCTAAAGACCAAGTATGTACAGTGGTACTATCTAAATGCCAAGTATGTACAGTGGTACTCGCTAAATAGCAAGTAATTACAGTGGTACTCACTAAATGCTATGTATGTACAGTGGTACTCACTAAATACCAGGTATTTACAGAGGTGCTTCCTAAATACCAAGTATGTTGAGTGGTACTAACTAAATAACACGTATTTACATTGGCACTCGCTAAATACCAAGTGTGTACAGTGGTACTCGCTAAATGCCATGTATGTAAAGTGATTCTCGCTAAATACCAAATATGTACAGAGGTACTCGCTAAACACCAAGTATGTACGGTGTTACTCGGTAAACAACAAGTATGTACAGTGCTGGACGCTAAATTCCAAGTATGTGCAGTGGTACTCGCTAAATACCAAGCATGTAGAGTGTTACTAGCTAAGTAACAAGTATGTACAGTGGTACTCGCTAAATAACAAGTATGTACAGAGGCATTCGCTAAATACCAAGTATGTACAGTGGTACTCGCTAAATGCCATGTATGTAAAGTGATTCTCACTAAATACCAAATATGTACAGAGGTACTCGCTAAATACCAAGTATGTACAGTGTTACTCGCTAAATAACAAGTATGTAAAGTGCTGCTCGCTAAATTCCAAGTATGTACAGTGGTACTCACTAAATACCAGGTATTTACAGATGTGCTTACTAAATACCAAGTACGTACAGTGGTACTCGCTAAATGCCATGTATGTAAAGTGATTCTCGCTAAATACCAAATATGTACAGAGGTACTCGCTAAATACCAAGCCGGGACAGTGTTACTGGCTAAATAACAAGTATGTACAGTGTTTCCCGCTAAATTCCAAGTATGTGCAGTGGTACTCGCTAAATATCAAGCATGTAGAGTGTTACTAGCTAAGTAACAAGTATGCACAGTGATACTCACTAAATAACAAGTATGTACAGAGGTACTCGCTAAAGACCAAGTATGTACAGTGGTACTATCTAAATGCCAAGTATGTACAGTGGTACTCGCTAAATAGCAAGTATGTACAGTGGTACTCACTAAATGCTATGTATGTACAGTGGTACTCACTAAATACCAGGTATTTACAGAGGTGCTTGCTAAATACCAAGTATGTTGAGTGGTACTAGCCAAATAACAAGTATTTACATTGGCACTCGCTAAATACCAAGTATGTACAGTGGAACTCGCTAAATGCCATGTATGTAAAGTGATTCTTGCTAAATACCAAATATGTACAGAGGTACTCGCTAAATACCAAGCCGGGACAGTGTTACTCGCTAAATAACAAGTATGTACAGTGTTTCTCACTAAATTCCAAGTATGTGCAGTGGTACTCGCTAAATACCAAGCATGTAGAGTGTTACTAGCTAAGTAACAAGTATGCACAGTGGTAATCACTAAATAACAAGTATGTACAGAGGTACTCGCTAAAGACCAAGTATGTACAGTGGTACTATCTAAATGCCAAGTATGTACAGTGGTACTCGCTAAATAGCAAGTAATTACAGTGGTACTCACTAAATGCTATGTATGTACAGTGGTACTCACTAAATACCAGGTATTTACAGAGGTGCTTCCTAAATACCAAGTATGTTGAGTGGTACTAACTAAATAACACGTATTTACATTGGCACTCGCTAAATACCAAGTGTGTACAGTGTTACTCGCTAAATGCCATGTATGTAAAGTGATTCTCGCTAAATACCAAATATGTACAGAGGTACTCGCTAAACACCAAGTATGTACGGTGTTACTCGGTAAACAACAAGTATGTACAGTGCTGGACGCTAAATTCCAAGTATGTGCAGTGGTACTCGCTAAATACCAAGCATGTAGAGTGTTACTAGCTAAGTAACAAGTATGTACAGTGGTACTCGCTAAATAACAAGTATGTACAGAGGCATTCGCTAAATACCAAGTATGTACAGTGGTACTCGCTAAATGCCATGTATGTAAAGTGATTCTCACTAAATACCAAATATGTACAGAGGTACTCGCTAAATACCAAGTATGTACAGTGTTACTCGCTAAATAACAAGTATGTAAAGTGCTGCTCGCTAAATTCCAAGTATGTACAGTGGTACTCACTAAATACCAGGTATTTACAGATGTGCTTACTAAATACCAAGTACGTACAGTGGTACTCGCTAAATGCCATGTATGTAAAGTGATTCTCGCTAAATACCAAATATGTACAGAGGTACTCGCTAAATACCAAGCCGGGACAGTGTTACTGGCTAAATAACAAGTATGTACAGTGTTTCCCGCTAAATTCCAAGTATGTGCAGTGGTACTCGCTAAATATCAAGCATGTAGAGTGTTACTAGCTAAGTAACAAGTATGCACAGTGATACTCACTAAATAACAAGTATGTACAGAGGTACTCGCTAAAGACCAAGTATGTACAGTGGTACTATCTAAATGCCAAGTATGTACAGTGGTACTCGCTAAATAGCAAGTATGTACAGTGGTACTCACTAAATGCTATGTATGTACAGTGGTACTCACTAAATACCAGGTATTTACAGAGGTGCTTGCTAAATACCAAGTATGTTGAGTGGTACTAGCCAAATAACAAGTATTTACATTGGCACTCGCTAAATACCAAGTATGTACAGTGGTACTCGCTAAATGCCATGTATGTAAAGTTATTCTCGCTAAATATCAAATATGTACAGAGGTACTCGCTAAATACCAAGTATGTACAGTGTTACTCGCTAAATAACAAGTATGTACAGTGCTGCTCACTAAATTCCAATTATGTTCAGTGGTACTCTCTAAATACCAATCATGTAGAGTGTTACTAGCTAAGTAACAAGTATGTACAGTGGCACTCGCTAAATAACAAGTATGTACAGAGGCACTCCCTAAATACCAAGTATGTACAGTGGTACTCGCTGAATGCCATGTATGTAAAGTGATTCTCGCTAAATACCAAATATGTACAGTGCTGCTCGCTAAATTCCAAGTATGTGCAGTGGTACTCGCTAAATAAAAAGTATGTACAGTGGTACTCACTAAATGCCATGTATGTAAAGTGATTCTCGCTAAATACCAAATATGTACAGTGTTAGTCGCTAAATAACAAGTATGTACAGTGTTGCTCGCTAAATTCCAAGTATGTGCAGTGGTACTCACAAAATACCAAGCATGTAGACTGTTACTAGCTAAGTAACAAGTATGTACAGTCGTACTCGCTAACTAACAAGTATGTACAGAGGTACTCGCTAAATACCAAGTATGTACAGTAGTACTAGCTAAATACCAAGTATGTACAGTGGTACTCGCTAAATGCCATGTATGTACAGTGGTACTTGCTAAATACGAGGTATTTACACAGGTGCTTACTAAATGCCAAATATGTTGAGTGGTACTAGCTGAATAACAATTATGTACAGAGGTACTAGCTAAATACCAATTATGTATAGTGGTACTTGCTAAATAACAAGTATGTACAGTGGTACTCGCTAAATAACAAGTATGTACAGTGGTACTAGCTAAATACCAAGTATGTACAGTGGTACTCGCTAAATAAAAAGTATGTACAGTGGTACTCATTAAATACCAAGTATGTAGAGTGGTACTAGCTAAATAACAAGTATTTATATTGGTACTCGCTAAATACCAAGTATGTACAGTGGTACTCGCTAAATGCCATGTATGTAAAGTGATTCTCGCTAAATACCAAATATGTACAGAGGTACTCGCTAAATACCAAGCCGGGACAGTGTTACTCGCTAAATAACAAGTATGTACAGTGTTTCTCGCTAAATTCCAAGTATGTGCAGTGGTACTCGCTAAATACCAAGCATGTAGAGTGTTACTAGCTAAGTAACAAGTATGCACAGTGGTACTCACTAAATAACAAGTATGTACAGAGGTACTCGCTAAAGACCAAGTATGTACAGTGGTACTATCTAAATGCCAAGTATGTACAGTGGTACTCGCTAAATAGCAAGTATGTACAGTGGTACTCACTGTAGGAGAGTAGGGTCTGCTATCCTATGTTCACCCCAAATTTTTGCTTTTTGCTTCACTGGTTTTTGACATACTGATGCTGTGGGCCTCCTAATCAGACCCCCAGCCTGCTGTTCTCTCTACTAAATTGACACTATGCACTATAGGTGCATAACCAATTGGAATTGGATCTCCCTGTGAGCCCCTGTACCAGTGTACACTAGGTACCCAGGGCATTGGTGTATCTAAGGCCTACCAGGGGCTGAAGCATGTATTGTGCCACCCCTGGCCTGGCCTAACAATTTGACACAACTGGCTGATCACTCAGCTGGGGTAAGTTGGTGTAACCACCTCTTACTTAGGTGTAGTATACCTATACCTAACCTTAAATGGAACACATGTTAACCTATAAGTCACTCCTATGGCAGGCCTTAACAATCCTGAAGGCAGAGTGCTTGGTTCCATGTGAGATGGTGCTCTGGCATGAGCTGAGCCTGTCTGCAGTGGTCGGAACAACTTCCTTCTACCGTTTCCAGATATCGCCATACCATATACTCTTAAGTGCATTATGAACCTCGCGGTTAAATGCTATCTTTGGTTTGGCTTTATCAAAACATGTCGAGTAAGGTGTCATACGAATTGGAATACTAACCCCTCGCCAATTCTGGCGAAGGGGTTAGCATTCCACCCTTCTAGAGGGACACGACATGTACAGTACCTGAAACCCGGGTAAAATCAGACTTAGCCTCAGCTCCACAAAATGGATGCTGCCACCACAGACACAAGTCTGCCCTCCTGCTGCTGGGAGTCCTTCCAGCTTGGGAGACGTGGACAAAGGGTTTCCTGCCAGGGGAGGTGCGAGCACCACCCCAGACAGGATTTTGTGTATTGGTCAGGTAGGGCTTGAATGGAATCAGACATGCCTGAGGCTCACAAGGAGCCTCGGTGCATATGCCAGTTCAAACCGGTCCTGGGGCACACCAGCCCCGGACCTGGGGCGAGCTAGACAAAGGATTTGGGGTGTAACCACCCCCCTTCCTGGTCCCACCTTTAGGGAGGGACCTAGCAGGTAGTCCGGCCCCTAGAATCCGATTAAAGGTAGGAGCTGTGTCCTAAGACTTCAGACATCCTGGAATCAACTTACTACAAAGAAGAAGACGGGAACTTCGACGCTCTGCTGCACAGAGTACTGAAGGAAATCTCCCCTATGGTCAGGGAGTGACCATCTTGCTAACGCAAGCACCAACCAGCTACTCGACATCTGCTTTGCCGCCGCCTCCTACCGGAGCCCGAGCCCAGAGCCCAACAAGACCTGGACCTCCAGACCTCTCTCCGCCCGATCCACAGTCCCTGAAAAGAAGGAACCCGTGGAGGCACCGAGAGACGTGGAGCCAGCCATCTTGAAAGACCCATGACAAGCTGCAAGCGTGACAACAGAGGCTCCCTCCAAGTTGTGCTTTGGGTCCTGAGAAGCCCAACATCCGAGCAGCATCTGCACCAAAGGTGAGCCCTCCAGCATCTCCACGATCTGCGTGGGGCCCCTCTGCACTTTGCAACTCGACGCGCCTGCCCGGTCCCTGGCCCGTTGGCTAGTGGCCATTTTGGCGACAAACCTTGAAATCTACAAAGCTGGTCTGGTTGCCCTAGACTGGCCCTTGCTCCTCTCCAGAGGAGCCGCCCCTCTGACCTTGCTGGTCAGAGTAATCAGCTTTATTCATTCTTCACGACTTCTGCTTTTGCCAAGGCTTGTTTGCTTCCTTCGATTCGCCAACACCGCCGACAGCGAGAGCCTGCATGAGATAGCTCGTGAACCGACTCCTGGACGTCGTCGACCTTCAGGGACCACGTGGCTGCGGAGACAAGCTACCCCTCATCACCTGTTTGCACCCAACATCGCCTGGTACCTACCTGGTGCCACGCTGGTCACTGGCTAGTGACTGTGAACACTGTCCCCTCTGCTTTCAGGTCTTCTACAACTCCGATCCACTCTTGGATCCACCGCATCTCTTCTGGACCTACCGCCTGCAGCATCTTTGTCATCAGGCTCCATTGAACAGATAGACGAAACCCGACGCACTTCGAGACCTATGCACCCGCTTCCTGTGGGTGAGGTAAAGCTGGCACTCCGGTGCCCAAGTGTAGAGAAACATCTCTAGTGTCTGTGTTTTAAGTCTTAAGTTCGTAGTCCATCCAGAAGACCCTTCTAGCAGTAACTTTTGAACTTTTACGCACCCATTGAAAACCTATGGGAGCTCGCGTGTAACTTTCCTCACTGCACACGCGACCCGTGGACCTCCTGGTCACTAACTGAAGTTAGCTCCTTGTAGGCCCAGCGATTCTAGAGGCCCTAGGCCTTTTCCCTTTCCTGTTCGTTGTACTTATACCACTATTTTAGTATATGGTTTGAATGGCCACCAGGGCCCATCCATATAAAATGCAACTTCTGTATATTGTAATACTTTCTTGTTTAACGATTTGTGCTCCTGTGCTCATAAAGAGTCTAGGGGATACTTTGAGTAATAAATACATATATATTTTGAATATATATCTGTGTCGTGTCCTTTCATTGGTATAAAGGGGGGTTACATATGGTAAAACAGCCTGCTTAACACGCTTTAACGAGTTTAGCCTCAAAGACTGCTTTGCCTACGCTACCACTAGGGCAGCTAGTCTGAAAAGGTTGACTTACAACCACACCATAAGGGTTGCTTGGCATGGTACAAGGTGGTCACTTTAACTAGTGAACATCATATACCAGGCCAACTTCTCACATTGGTGAGCAGCGGTTGGATTTGAGCTTGCTGTGTTTTACCATTGTAATCTCTTTGTTACCAATTGAAAGATCACATAGGTACCTGTAGGTACATATAAAACAAGATTAGATATACTTAAGTTCTACTGAACTTAGTTGTTGTAGAGCAAAGGGAGTAGCACACCCTGACTACAACTACTAGATAGGTTTAGTAGGAAAACCCAAGTGTAGGTAGTTGCAACACATCCACCCACACTTAAGAGCAATGGCTGGGGCAGAGGGGTCCAATGTACCCATCTCTGTCGAGAGTGACCCCCAGAGGGCACCAACCATCTTTGCTACCCTAAATCAAATTGAGCTCAGGCAGTTGGCAAATATCAGGGGCCTTAAACAGCCCAGGAACCCTACCTCTGCTGAACTCAGAGAACTCTTACAGGCTGATGAAGATCAGAGAGCTCTCAAGAAAGCCTCCCAGTTAGACCCCTTAGGGACAGGAACAGGAGGCCCTCCTTCTGAAGATGCCACTGAAGTACCCCTTTCCCACAGTCGCCCCTTAGTTGAGAATCTGACTACAGATGATGAGAATCAGCATAGGGACAGGGATGACAAAGGGGGTGAATCTGACAGTAGTAGTAGTTCAGATGGGAGAGATAGCCCAGTGCCAGGTGCCAGACCTGGCTCAGCTAACTTAAGGCTACTGGGGACTGATAATGGGTTCACCCCATTGGATCTCCCTAGTGGACTTAACCAGGGGTTTGGGAGACAGAGGAATCACTCAGGTGAATCTAATGCCTCTCATGCCTCTAGAGGCTCTCAAGGTCACTCCAGAAGAAGGATGACCAGCCCCCAGAGGAGGGAGCATGAGGCCAGAATGAAGGAAGCTCAGCTGAGGATCAGGAGACAGGAGCTAGAAGTAGCCCTGATGGAGGAGAAACTGAACAAGGCTAGGCAACCTAGAGAGAGTGGGTCTATACCCACTGGTGGCAGCATTGTCCCTAAGGACAAAGATAGGGTCTTTGACAATAGGAACCTGTCCAAGGTTGTGCCCCCCTACAAAAGTGGGGATGATATCCACAAATGGATGACTGCTCTTGAGAGAGCCTGCAAAGTGCAGCAGGTTCCTGAAGACCAGTGGGCAGCAATCTTATGGCTCTCCTTTGAAGGAAGAGGCAGAGATAGACTCCTCACTATTAGAGAGGAGGATGTCAGAAACTACAGAGCCCTGAAGAGTGTCCTAGTTGATGGGTTAGGCTTAACCACTGAACAGTACAGGTTAATGTTCAGAGATACCCAGAAGACACAGACTCAGGACTGGTCTGAATACATTGAATGTGCCACTAAGGCTTTGGAGGGTTGGTTGCTGGGAAGTAAGGTATCTGATTATACAGGATTGTACAATTTGATGATGAGAGAACAGATTTTAAATAACTGTCAAAACCAGCAACTGCATCAACACTTGGTTGACTTAGATCTGACCTCTCCCCAAGAATTGGGAAAGAAGGCAGACAAATGGGTCCGAACAAGGGTTAAGCAAAAGAACCAGAACCAGGGCCAAGGGGGTGATCAGAAAAAAACAGACCAAAAGGGTGGAGATCAGAAATCCAAAGACCAGAAGTCTTCAACAGGGCCCCAAACTAGTACTAATGAGGGTGGGTCCCAACAACCTAAAGGGAAGAAGAAAGAAGGTCCAACGAAACCCTTGTGCAAATCTTGCAAGAATACAACTCACTGGACTAGTGATTGTAAGAAGGGTGGAGCCCCCAACACTGTTGCCCCTAAGGCACCTGCTCCCAGTACTACTGTTAGCAGTGTTGGTCCCCAGACAAAGGGTGTTGTGGGAATCACTATGGGAACTGAAGGAGATTCTGACTTAGACAGAACCCTTACACAAGCAGTCTTGATCTGTGATGGGGACATGGATTTGTCCCTGACTATGAGCCCCAGTAACCTGGGCAAGTACAGACAGACTCCTTTAATAAATGAAAAAGTGGCTCAAGCCTACAGGGACACATGTGCCAGTGTCATTATGGTGACACCAGGCTTTGTGGACCCTGGACAGTACATACCAGGTGAGAATTACCTGGTGACCAATGCCAGCAATGCCACTACTTCTCATAGTGTGGCTATTGTTAACTTCTCATGGGGAGGGGTAACTGGCCTCAAAAGGGTTGTGGTTAGTGCAGAGCTCCCAGTAGAATGTTTGTTGGGCAATGACCTAGAGAGTTCTCTATGGTCAGAAGTGGAGTACAGGACACATGCAGAGATGTTAGGTATATCACCACATGTCCTTGCTGTGACCAGGTCACAGGCCAAAAAGTGCCTTACTTAACCACAGGTCTTGGATCCTGGAACAATGGACCAAGCACCTACCAAGAAGAAGAACAGGAGGGTTAAGGCTGTGCCTTCCCCCCTGCCTCCAAGTGATGATCAGTCTTCCCAGGAGGATGATCTAGAGAACCCTGAAGGAACTGTCTCTGAAGAGCTTGAACCTGATCAGGTTGAGTTTCTGGGGACAGGGGGACCTTCCAGGGCTGACTTGGGGCAGGCTCAGTTATCCTGTCCATCTCTTGAACCCCTCAGACAGCTGGCTGCTGCTGAGGCTGCTGGGAATGCTCAAGGTACCCATAAAGTGTATTGGGATGATGGGCTCCTTTATTCAGAGGCTAGAGACCCAAAACCTGGTGCAACCAGGAGGTTGGTTATACCTCTGCAATTTAGGGGCTTACTTCTTACCTTGGCCCATGATATTCCTCTAGCAGGACACTTAGGCCAGAACAAGACTTGGGACAGGCTTGTCCCTCACTTTCACTGGCCTTACATGAATGAAGATACCAAGGAGTTTTGTCGCTTCTGTGTAACCTGCCAAGCCAGTGGCAAATCATGTGGCACAACAAAGGCCCCCCTAATACCACTACCTGTGGTGGGGGTCGCCTTTGAAAGAGTGGGAATAGATATAGTGGGTCCCATGGATCCTCCCACTGCATCTGGGCACAGGTTTATACTGGTGGTAGTGGATCATGCCACCAGGTATCCAGAGGCAATTCCCCTTAGGACCACTACAGCTCCTGTTGTGGCCAGGGCCCTGCTGGGAGTATTCTCCAGAGTGGGGTTTCCTAAGGAGGTGGTTTCTGACAGAGGTACCAACTTCATGTCAGGATACTTGACAGCTATGTGGAAGGAATGTGGTGTCAACTACAAGTTCACCACCCCTTATCACCCACAATGCAATGGGCTTGTTGAGAGATTCAACAAGACCCTAAAGGGTATGATCAAAGGATTACCTGTAAAGCTCAGGCGAAGATGGGACATCCTTCTACCCTGCCTTCTGTTTGCTTACAGAGAGGTCCCACAAAAAGGAGTTGGCTACAGCCCCTTTGAATTGTTGTTTGGGCACCCTGTAAGAGGCCCCCTATGTCTGGTGAGGGAAGGATGGGAGTTACCTCTCAAAAAGCCTAAACAAGACATAGTGGACTATGTACTTGGTCTCCGCTCCAGGATGGCTGAGTATATGGAGAAGGCATCCAAAAACCTTGAGGCAAGCCAGGCCTTACAGAAAGCTTGGCATGGCCAAAAGGCTGTCTTGGTTGAGTTTCAGCCAGGACAGAAGGTATGGGTGTTGGAGCCAGTGGCCCCAGCAGCACTCCAAGACAAATGGTCTAGACCCCATACAATCCTGGAAAAGAAGGGAGAGGTTACCTACTTGGTGGACCTAGGAACTCCCAGGAGTCTCCACAGGGTACTCCATGTTAACAGGTTAAAAGCATATGTTGACAGGGCAGACATGGGCTTGCTCATGGCTACAGATGAGGGACAGGAGGAAGAGAGTGACCCTCTCCCAGACTTGTTGTCTCAGAACCCTGAAGATGGCTCAGTTGAAGGAGTGACCCTTGGAGGCACCTCACTGATCATCAGCAGATTGAATGTAGACAGGTTCTACAATCATTTCAACATATGTTTTCATTGATACCTAGTCAAACTGACTGGTGTACCCATGTGGTGGACACTGGTGACAGTCTTCCGGTAAAGAACAAACTTTACAGACAACCTGACCATGTCAGGGACTGTATAAAGGCTGAGGTACACAAAATGCTGGAATTGGGTGTCATTGAACCCTCAGAGAGCCCCTGGGCTAGCCCAGTGGTTCTGGTCCCCAAACCTCACACCAAAGATGGCAAGAGAGAGATGAGGTTCTGTGTGGATTACAGAGGACTCAATGCTGTCACTAGGACAGATGCACATCCTATTCCAAGGGCAGATGAGCTCATAGATAAACTGGCTTCTGCTAAGTTTTTGAGCACATTTGATTTGACAGCTGGCTATTGGCAAATCAGGTTAGCTGAGGAGTCTAAGGCCAAAACAGCATTTTCAACCCCAGGAGGACACTACCAATTTTTGGTGATGCCCTTTGGTCTGAAGAATGCACCTGCCACCTTCCAAAGGTTGGTGAATCAAGTCCTTACTGGGTTGGATGACTTTTGTGCAGCATATCTTGATGAAATTGCTGTCTTTAGTTCCACCTGAGAGGATCACCTGATCCACCTGAAGAAGGTACTTGAGGCTCTGCAAACGCAGGCCTCACTATCAAGGCTACTAAGTGCCAGATAGGGCAGAGTAAGGTTGTGTATTTGGGCCACCTTGTAGGTGGAGGCCAAGTTCAACCACTGGAGAGTAAGATACAATCCATCAAGGACTGGTCTCCTCCAACCACCCAGACTCAAGTTCGAGCTTTCTTGGGCTTGACTGGGTACTACAGGAAGTTTGTTAAGAACTATGGGTCCATTGTGACTCCTCTTAATGATCTGACATCCAAGAAGATTCCCAAAAAGGTTCAGTGGACAGTAAGCTGTCAAAAGGCATTTGATGACCTGAAGAAGGCCATGTGCTCTGCACCTATCCTGAAAAGTCCTGACTACTCCAAAGAGTTTATTGTCCAAACAGATGCTTCTGAGTTGGGTGTGGGAGCTGTGCTGTCACAACTTAATGTAGATGGTCAAGACCAACCCATTGCTTTTATTAGCAGAAGGTTGACCCCCAGAGAGAAGAATTGGTCAGCTATTGAGAAGGAGGCCTTTGCTGTGGTGTGGGCCCTGAAGAAGCTGAGGCCATACTTGTGTGGCACTCACTTCAAGATTCAGACCAACCATAAGACCCTCTTGTGGCTAAATCAGATGAAGGGTGAAAACCCCAAACTGCTTAGGTGGTCCATTTCCCTACAGGGGATGGACTTTACAGTGGAGCACCGGCCAGATACAGACCATGGGAATGCAGATGGTCTCTCCAGGTACTTCCACTTAGGACATGAAGACGAGACTGGTCAAGGCTAGTTTAATGTCCCTGCGTTTGGGGGGGGTTGTGTAGGAGAGTAGGGTCTGGAGAAGTGTGGCTCAGGGGTTAGAGGCGGCAGACCCGGAAGCTGAGATCGGTCCTGGACCAGGGTTCAATTCCCCGCCTCGGCGGGTCTTGGGCTAAAAATTCCACGGACTCGATAATTCTCGCCCCGGTGCCTCCTTGACTCACGGGTTCACACTCTGCGACTCTGGGCAATAGCTTGCTTAATCTCCACAACGGCCCCTCGCGGCGGGATGCCTGACTTTCACCTTGTGGATACCCTGCTATCTCACAGGGGAATACCAGGACGGGTTCCCTAAGCAAGCGCCGGGAAACCCACAGCGGGTAGCTGTGCGCTATATAAGCTCAACTACATTTACATTTACATGGTCACCCCAAATTTTTGCTTTTTGCTTCACTGGCTTTTGACATACTGAGGCTGTGGGCCTGCTAATCAGACCCCCAGCCTGCTGTTCTCTCTACTGAATTGACACTATGCACTATAGGTGCATAACCAATTGGAATTGGATCACCCTGTGAGCCCCTGTACCAGTGTACACTAGGTACCCAGGGCATTGGTGTATCTAAGGCCTACCAGGGGCTGAAGCATGTATTGTGCCACCCCTGGCCTGGCCTAACAATTTGACACAACTGGCTGATCACTCAGCTGGGGTAAGTTGGTGTAACCACCTCTTACTTAGGTGTAGTGTACCTATACCTAACCTTAAATGGAACACATGTTAACCTATAAGTCACTCCTATGGCAGGCCTTAACAATCCTGAAGGCAGAGTGCTTGGTTCCATGTGAGATGTTGCTCTGGCATGAGCTGAGCCTGTCTGCAGTGGTCGGAACAACTTCCTTCTACCGTTTCCAGATATCGCCATACCATATACTCTTAAGTGCATTATGAACCTCGCGGTTAAATGCTATCTTTGGTTTGGCTTTATCAAAAACATGTCGAGTAAGGTGTCATACGAATTGGAATACTAACCCCTCGCCAATTCTGGTGACGGGGTTAGCATTCCACCCTTCTAGAGGGACACGACATGTACAGTACCTGAAACCCGGGTAAAATCAGACATAGCCTCAGCTCCACAAAATGGATGCTGCCACCACAGACACAAGTCTGCCCTCCTGCTGCTGGGAGTCCTTCCAGCTTGGGAGACGCGGACAAAGGGTTTCCTGCCAGGGGAGGTGCGAGCACCACCCCAGACAGGATTTTGTGTATTGGTCAGGTAGGGCTTGAATGGAATCAGACATGCCTGAGGCTCACAAGGAGCCTCGGTGCATATGCCAATTCAAACCGGTCCTGGGGCACACCAGCCCCAGACCTGGGGTGAGCTAGACAAAGGATTGGGGGTGTAACCACCCCCCTTCCTGGTCCCACCCTTAGGGAGGGACCTAGCAGGTAGTCCGGCCCCTAGAATCCGCTTAAAGGTAGGAGCTGTGTCCTAAGACTTCAGACATCCTGGATCAATTTACTACAAAGAAGAAGACTGGAACTTCGACGATCTGCTGCACAGAGGACTGAAGGAAATCTCCCCTATGGTCAGGGAGTGACCATCTTGCTAACGCAAGCACCAACCAGCTACTCGACATCTGCTTTGCTGCCACCTCCTGCCGGAGCCCGAGCCCAGAGCCCGACAAGACCTGGACCTCCAGACCTCTCACCGCCCGATCCACAGTCCCTGAAAAGAAGAAACCCGTGGAGGCACCGAGACACGTGGAGCCAGCCATCTTGAAAGACCCACGACAAGCTGCAAGCACGACAACAGAGGCTCCCTCCAAGTTGTGCTTTGGGTCCTGAGAAGCCCAACATCCGAGCAGCATCTGCACCAAAGGTGAGCCCTCCAGCATCTCCACGATCTGCGTGGGGCCCCTCTGCACTTTGCAACTCGACACGCCTGCCCGGTCCCTGGCCCGTTGGCTAGTGGCCATTTTGGCAACGAACCTTGAAATCTACAACACTGGTCTGGTTGCCCCAGACTGGCCCTTGCTCCCCTCCAAAGGAGCCGCCCCTCTGACCTTGCTGGTCAGAGTAATCAGCTTTCTTCATTCTTCACAACTTCTGCTTTTGCCAAGGCTTGTTTGCTTCCTTCGAGTCGACGACACCGCCGACAGCGAGAGCCTGCGTGGGACAGATCGTGAACCGACTCCTGGACGTCGTTGACCTTCAGGGACCACGTGGCTGCGGAGACAATCTACCCCTCATCACCTGTTTGCACCCGACATCGCCTGGCACCTACCTGGTGCCACGCTGGTCACTGGTTAGTGACTGTGAACACTGTCCCCTCTGCTTTCAGGTCTTCTACAACTCCGATCCACTCTTGGATCCACCGCATCTCTTCTGGACCGGCCGCCTGCAGCATCTTTGTCATCAGGCTCCATTGAACAGATAGACGAAACCCGACACACTTCGAGACCTATGCACCCGCTTCCTGTGGGTGAGGTAAAGCTGGCACTCCAGTGCCCAAGTGTAGAGAAACATCTCTAGTGTCTGTGTTTTAAGTCTTAAGTTCGTAGTCCATCCAGAAGACCCTTCTAGCAGTAACTTTTGAACTTTTACGCACCCATTGAAAACCTAAGGGAGCCCGCGTGTAACTTTCCTCACTGCACACGCGACCCGTGGACCTCCTGGTGACTAACTGAAGTTAGCTCCTTGTAGGCCCAGCGATTCTAGAGGCCCTAGGCCTTTTCCCTTTCCTGTTCGTGGTACTTATACCACTATTTTAGTATATGGTTTGAGTGGCCACCAGGGCCCAGCCATATAAAGTGCAACTTCTGTATATTGTAATACTTTCTTGTTTAACGATTTGTGCTCCTGTGCTCATAAAGAGTCTAGGGGATACTTTGAGTAATAAATACATATATATTTTGAATATATATCTGTGTGGTGTCCTTTCATTGGTATAAAGGGGGGTTACATATGGTAAAACAGCCTGCTTAACACGCTTTAACGAGTTAGCAGTGTTGGTCCCCAGACAAAGGGTGTTGTGGGAATCACTATGGGAACTGAAGGAGATTCTGACTTAGACAGAACCCTTACACAAGCAGTCTTGATCTGTGATGGGGACATGGATTTGTCCCTGACTGTGAGCCCCAGTAACCTGGGCAAGTACAGACAGACTCTTTTAATAAATGAAAAAGTGGCTCAAGCCTACAGGGACACATGTGCCAGTGTCATTATGGTGACACCAGGCTTTGTGGACCCTGGACAGTACATACCAGGTGAGAATTACCTGGTGACCAATGCCAGCAATGCCACTACTTCTCATAGTGTGGCTATTGTTAACTTCTCATGGGGAGGGGTAACTGGCCTCAAAAGGGTTGTGGTTAGTGCAGAGCTCCCAGTAGAATGTTTGTTGGGCAATGACCTAGAGAGTTCTCTATGGTCAGAAGTGGAGTACAGGACACATGCAGAGATGCTAGGTATATCACCACATGTCCTTGCTGTGACCAGGTCACAGGCCAAAAAGTGCCTTACTTAACCACAGGTCTTGGATCCTGGAACAATGGACCAAGCACCTACCAAGAAGAAGAACAGGAGGGTTAAGGCTGTGCCTTCCCCCCTGCCTCCAAGTGATGATCAGTCTTCCCAGGAGGATGATCTAGAGAACCCTGAAGGAACTGTCCCTGAAGAGCTTGAACCTGATCAGGTTGAGTTTCTGGGGACAGGGGGACCTTCCAGGGCTGACTTGGGGCAGGCTCAGTTATCCTGTCCATCTCTTGAACCCCTCAGACAGCTGGCTGCTGCTGAGGCTGCTGGGAATGCTCAAGGTACCCATAAAGTGTATTGGGATGATGGGCTCCTTTATTCAGAGGCTAGAGACCCAAAACCTGGTGCAACCAGGAGGTTGGTTATACCTCTGCAATTTAGGGGCTTACTTCTTACCTTGGCCCATGATATTCCTCTAGCAGGACACTTAGGCCAGAACAAGACTTGGGACAGGCTTGTCCCTCACTTTCACTGGCCTCACATGAATGAAGATACCAAGGAGTTTTGTCGCTTCTGTGTAACCTGCCAAGCCAGTGGCAAATCAGGTGGCACAACAAAGGCCCCCCTAATACCACTACCTGTGGTGGGGGTCCCCTTTGAAAGAGTGGGAATAGATATAGTGGGTCCCATGGATCCTCCCACTGCATCTGGGCACAGGTTTATACTGGTGGTAGTGGATCATGCCACCAGGTATCCAGAGGCAATTCCCCTTAGGACCACTACAGCTCCTGTTGTGGCCAGGGCCCTGCTGGGAGTATTCTCCAGAGTGGGGTTTCCTAAGGAGGTGGTTTCTGACAGAGGTACCAACTTCATGTCAAGATACTTGACAGCTATGTGGAAGGAATGTGGTGTCAACTACAAGTTCACCACCCCTTATCACCCACAATGCAATGGGCTTGTTGAGAGATTCAACAAGACCCTAAAGGGTATGATCAAAGGATTACCTGTAAAGCTCAGGCGAAGATGGGACATCCTTCTACCCTGCCTTCTGTTTGCTTACAGAGAGGTCCCACAAAAAGGAGTTGGCTACAGCCCCTTTGAATTGTTGTTTGGGCACCCTGTAAGAGGCCCCCTATGTCTGGTGAGGGAAGGATGGGAGTTACCTCTCAAAAAGCCTAAACAAGACATAGTGGACTATGTACTTGGTCTCCGCTCCAGGATGGCTGAGTATATGGAGAAGGCATCCAAAAACCTTGAGGCAAGCCAGGCCTTACAGAAAGCTTGGCATGGCCAAAAGGCTGTCTTGGTTGAGTTTCAGCCAGGACAGAAGGTATGGGTGTTGGAGCCAGTGGCCCCAGCAGCACTCCAAGACAAATGGTCTAGACCCCATACAATCCTGGAAAAGAAGGGAGAGGTTACCTACTTGGTGGACCTAGGAACTCCCAGGAGTCCCCACAGGGTACTCCATGTTAACAGGTTAAAAGCATATGTTGACAGGGCAGACATGGGCTTGCTCATGGCTACAGATGAGGGACAGGAGGAAGAGAGTGACCCTCTCCCAGACTTGTTGTCTCAGAACCCTGAAGATGGCTCAGTTGAAGGAGTGACCCTTGGAGGCACCTCACTGATCATCAGCAGATTGAATGTAGACAGGTTCTACAATCATTTCAACATATGTTTTCATTGATACCTAGTCAAACTGACTGGTGTACCCATGTGGTGGACACTGGTGACAGTCTTCCGGTAAAGAACAAACTTTACAGACAACCTGACCATGTCAGGGACTGTATAAAGGCTGAGGTACACAAAATGCTGGAATTGGGTGTCATTGAACCCTCAGAGAGCCCCTGGGCTAGCCCAGTGGTTCTGGTCCCCAAACCTCACACCAAAGATGGCAAGAGAGAGATGAGGTTCTGTGTGGATTACAGAGGACTCAATGCTGTCACTAGGACAGATGCACATCCTATTCCAAGGGCAGATGAGCTCATAGATAAACTGGCTTCTGCTAAGTTTTTGAGCACATTTGATTTGACAGCTGGCTATTGGCAAATCAGGTTAGCTGAGGAGTCTAAGGCCAAAACAGCATTTTCAACCCCACGAGGACACTACCAATTTTTGGTGATGCCCTTTGGTCTGAAGAATGCACCTGCCACCTTCCAAAGGTTGGTGAATCAAGTCCTTACTGGGTTGGATGACTTTTGTGCAGCATATCTTGATGAAATTGCTGTCTTTAGTTCCACCTGAGAGGATCACCTGATCCACCTGAAGAAGGTACTTGAGGCTCTGCAAACGCAGGCCTCACTATCAAGGCTACTAAGTGCCAGATAGGGCAGAGTAAGGTTGTGTATTTGGGCCACCTTGTAGGTGGAGGCCAAGTTCAACCACTGGAGAGTAAGATACAATCCATCAAGGACTGGTCTCCTCCAACCACCCAGACTCAAGTTCGAGCTTTCTTGGGCTTGACTGGGTACTACAGGAAGTTTGTTAAGAACTATGGGTCCATTGTGACTCCTCTTAATGATCTGACATCCAAGAAGATGCCCAAAAAGGTTCAGTGGACAGTAAGCTGTCAAAAGGCATTTGATGACCTGAAGAAGGCCATGTGCTCTGCACCTATCCTGAAAAGTCCTGACTACTCCAAAGAGTTTATTGTCCAAACAGATGCTTCTGAGTTGGGTGTGGGAGCTGTGCTGTCACAACTTAATGTAGATGGTCAAGACCAACCCATTGCTTTTATTAGCAGAAGGTTGACCCCCAGAGAGAAGAATTGGTCAGCTATTGAGAAGGAGGCCTTTGCTGTGGTGTGGGCCCTGAAGAAGCTGAGGCCATACTTGTGTGGCACTCACTTCAAGATTCAGACCAACCATAAGACCCTCTTGTGGCTAAATCAGATGAAGGGTGAAAACCCCAAACTGCTTAGGTGGTCCATTTCCCTACAGGGGATGGACTTTACAGTGGAGCACCGGCCAGATACAGACCATGGGAATGCAGATGGTCTCTCCAGGTACTTCCACTTAGGACATGAAGACGAGACTGGTCAAGGCTAGTTTAATGTCCCTGCGTTTGGGGGGGGTTGTGTAGGAGAGTAGGGTCTGGAGAAGTGTGGCTCAGGGGTTAGAGGCGGCAGACCCGGAAGCTGAGATCGGTCCTGGACCAGGGTTCAATTCCCCGCCTCGGCGGGTCTTGGGCTAAAAATTCCACGGACTCGATAATTCTCGCCCCGGTGCCTCCTTGACTCACGGGTTCCCACTCTGCGACTCTGGGCAATAGCTTGCTTAATCTCCACAACGGCCCCTCGCGGCGGGATGCCTGACTTTCACCTTGTGGATACCCTGCTATCTCACAGGGGAATACCAGGACGGGTTCCCTAAGCAAGCGCCGGGAAACCCACAGCGGGTAGCTGTGCGCTATATAAGCTCAACTACATTTACATTTACATGGTCACCCCAAATTTTTGCTTTTTGCTTCACTGGCTTTTGACATACTGAGGCTGTGGGCCTGCTAATCAGACCCCCAGCCTGCTGTTCTCTCTACTGAATTGACACTATGCACTATAGGTGCATAACCAATTGGAATTGGATCACCCTGTGAGCCCCTGTACCAGTGTACACTAGGTACCCAGGGCATTGGTGTATCTAAGGCCTACCAGGGGCTGAAGCATGTATTGTGCCACCCCTGGCCTGGCCTAACAATTTGACACAACTGGCTGATCACTCAGCTGGGGTAAGTTGGTGTAACCACCTCTTACTTAGGTGTAGTGTACCTATACCTAACCTTAAATGGAACACATGTTAACCTATAAGTCACTCCTATGGCAGGCCTTAACAATCCTGAAGGCAGAGTGCTTGGTTCCATGTGAGATGTTGCTCTGGCATGAGCTGAGCCTGTCTGCAGTGGTCGGAACAACTTCCTTCTACCGTTTCCAGATATCGCCATACCATATACTCTTAAGTGCATTATGAACCTCGCGGTTAAATGCTATCTTTGGTTTGGCTTTATCAAAAACATGTCGAGTAAGGTGTCATACGAATTGGAATACTAACCCCTCGCCAATTCTGGTGACGGGGTTAGCATTCCACCCTTCTAGAGGGACACGACATGTACAGTACCTGAAACCCGGGTAAAATCAGACATAGCCTCAGCTCCACAAAATGGATGCTGCCACCACAGACACAAGTCTGCCCTCCTGCTGCTGGGAGTCCTTCCAGCTTGGGAGACACGGACAAAGGGTTTCCTGCCAGGGGAGGTGCGAGCACCACCCCAGACAGGATTTTGTGTATTGGTCAGGTAGGGCTTGAATGGAATCAGACATGCCTGAGGCTCACAAGGAGCCTCGGTGCATATGCCAATTCAAACCGGTCCTGGGGCACACCAGCCCCAGACCTGGGGTGAGCTAGACAAAGGATTGGGGGTGTAACCACCCCCCTTCCTGGTCCCACCCTTAGGGAGGGACCTAGCAGGTAGTCCGGCCCCTAGAATCCGCTTAAAGGTAGGAGCTGTGTCCTAAGACTTCAGACATCCTGGATCAATTTACTACAAAGAAGAAGACTGGAACTTCGACGATCTGCTGCACAGAGGACTGAAGGAAATCTCCGCTATGGTCAGGGAGTGACCATCTTGCTAACGCAAGCACCAACCAGCTACTCGACATCTGCTTTGCTGCCACCTCCTGCCGGAGCCCGAGCCCAGAGCCCGACAAGACCTGGACCTCCAGACCTCTCACCGCCCGATCCACAGTCCCTGAAATGAAGGAACCCGTGGAGGCACCGAGACACGTGGAGCCAGCCATCTTGAAAGACCCACGACAAGCTGCAAGCACGACAACAGAGGCTCCCTCCAAGTTGTGCTTTGGGTCCTGAGAAGCCCAACATCCGAGCAGCATCTGCACCAAAGGTGAGCCCTCCAGCATCTCCACGATCTGCGTGGGGCCCCTCTGCACTTTGCAACTCGACACGCCTGCCCGGTCCCTGGCCCGTTGGCTAGTGGCCATTTTGGCAACGAACCTTGAAATCTACAACACTGGTCTGGTTGCCCCAGACTGGCCCTTGCTCCCCTCCAAAGGAGCCGCCCCTCTGACCTTGCTGGTCAGAGTAATCAGCTTTCTTCATTCTTCACGACTTCTGCTTTTGCCAAGGCTTGTTTGCTTCCTTCGAGTCGACGACACCGCCGACAGCGAGAGCCTGCGTGGGACAGCTCGTGAACCGACTCCTGGACGTCGTTGACCTTCAGGGACCACGTGGCTGCGGAGACAATCTACCCCTCATCACCTGTTTGCACCCGACATCGCCTGGCACCTACCTGGTGCCACGCTGGTCACTGGTTAGTGACTGTGAACACTGTCCCCTCTGCTTTCAGGTCTTCTACAACTCCGATCCACTCTTGGATCCACCGCATCTCTTCTGGACCGGCCGCCTGCAGCATCTTTGTCATCAGGCTCCATTGAACAGATAGACGAAACCCGACACACTTCGAGACCTATGCACCCGCTTCCTGTGGGTGAGGTAAAGCTGGCACTCCAGTGCCCAAGTGTAGAGAAACATCTCTAGTGTCTGTGTTTTAAGTCTTAAGTTCGTAGTCCATCCAGAAGACCCTTCTAGCAGTAACTTTTGAACTTTTACGCACCCATTGAAAACCTAAGGGAGCCCGCGTGTAACTTTCCTCACTGCACACGCGACCCGTGGACCTCCTGGTGACTAACTGAAGTTAGCTCCTTGTAGACCCAGCGATTCTAGAGGCCCTAGGCCTTTTCCCTTTCCTGTTCGTGGTACTTATACCACTATTTTAGTATATGGTTTGAGTGGCCACCAGGGCCCAGCCATATAAAGTGCAACTTCTGTATATTGTAATACTTTCTTGTTTAACGATTTGTGCTCCTGTGCTCATAAAGAGTCTAGGGGATACTTTGAGTAATAAATACATATATATTTTGAATATATATCTGTGTGGTGTCCTTTCATTGGTATAAAGGGGGGTTACATATGGTAAAACAGCCTGCTTAACACGCTTTAACGAGTTTAGCCTCAAAGACTGCTTAGCCTACGCTACCACTAGGGCAGCTAGTCCGAAAAGGTTGACTTACAACCACACCATAAGGGTTGCTTGGCATGGTACAAGGTGGTCACTTTAACTAGTGAACATCATATACCAGGCCAACTTCTCACACTCACTAAATGCTATGTATGTACAGTGGTACTCACTAAACACCAGGTATTTACAAAGGTGCTTCCTAAATACCAAGTATGTTGAGTGGTACTAGCTAAATAACAAGTATTTACATTGGCCCTCGCTAAATACCAAGTGTGTACAGTGGTACTCGCTAAATGCCATGTATGTAAAGTGATTCTCGCTAAATACCAAATATGTACAGAGGTACTCGCTAAATACCAAGTATGAACAGTGTTACTCGCTAAATAACAAGTATGTACAGTGCTGGTCGCTAAATTCCAAGTATGTGCAGTGGTACTCGCTAAATAACAAGCATGTAGCGTGTTACTAGATAAGTAACAAGTATGTACAGTGGTACTCGCTAAATAACAAGTATGTACAGAGGCATTTGCTAAATACCAAGCATGTACAGTGGTACTCGCTAAATGCCATGTATGTAAAGTGATTCTCGCTAAATACCAAATATGTACAGAGGTACTCGCTAAATACCAAGTATGTACAGTGTTACTCGCTAAATAACAAGTATGTAAAGTGCTGCTCGCTAAATTCCAAGTATGTGCAGTGGTACTCGCTAAATACCAAGCATGTAGAGTGTTACTATCTAAATACCAAGTATGTACAGTGGTACTCACTAAATAACAAATATGTACAGTGGTACTCGCTAAATGCCATGTATGTACAGTGATACTCTAAATACCAGGTATTTACAGATGTGCTTACTAAATACCAAGTATGTACAGTGGTACTCGCTAAATGCCATGTATGTAAAGTGATTCTCGCTAAATACCAAATATGTACAGAGGTACTCGCTAAATACCAAGCCCGGACAGTGTTACTCGCTAAATAACAAGTATGTACAGTGTTTCTCGCTAAATTCCAAGTATGTGCAGTGGTACTCGCTAAATACCAAGCATGTAGAGTGTTACTAGCTAAGTAACAAGTATGTACAGTGGTACTCCCTAAATAACAAGTATGTACGGAGGTACTCGCTAAAGACCAAGAATGTACAGTGGTACTATCTAAATGCCAAGTATGTACAGTGGTACTCGCTAAATAGCAAGTATGTACAGTGGAACTCACTAAATGCCATGTATGTAAAGTGATTCTCGCTAAATACCAAATATGTACAGAGGTACTCCCTAAATACCAAGCCGGGACAGTGTTACTCGCTAAATAACAAGTATGTACAGTGTTTCTCGCTAAATTCCAAGTATGTGCAGTGGTACTCGCTAACTACCAAGCATGTAGAGTGTTACTAGCTAAGTAACAAGTATGCACAGTTGTACTCACTAAATAACAAGTATGTAGAGAGGTACTCGCTAAAGAACAAGTATGTACAGTGGTACTATCTAAATGGCAAGTATGTACAGTCGTACTCGCTAAATAGCAAGTATGTACAGTGGTACTCACTAAATGCTATGTATGTACAGTGGTACTCACTAAATACCAGGTATTTACAGAGGTGCTTCCTAAATACCAAGTATGTTGAGTGGTACTAGCTAAATAACAAGTATTTACATTGGCACTCGCTAAATACCAAGTGTGTACAGTGGTACTCGCTAAATGCCATGTATGTAAAGTGATTCTCACTAAATACCAAATATGTACAGAGGCACTCGCTAAATACCAAGTATGTACGGTGTTACTCGCCAAATAACAAGTATGTACAGTGCTGGACGCTAAATTCCAATTATGTGCAGTGGTACTCACTAAATACCAAGCATGTAGAGTGTTACTAGCTAAGTAACAAGTATGTACAGTGGTACTCGCTAAATAACAAGTATGTACAGAGGCATTCGCTAAATACCAAGTATGTACAGTGGTACTCGCTAAATGCCATGTATGTAAAGTGATTCTCGCTAAATACCAAATATGTACAGAGGTACTCGCTAAATACCAAGTATGTACAGTGTTACACGCTAAATAACAAGTATGTAAAGTGCTGCTCGCTAAATTCTAAGTATGTGCAGTGGTACTCGCTAAATAGCAAGCATGTAGAGTGTTACTATCTAAATACCAAGTATGTACAGTGGTACTCACTAAATAACAAATATGTACAGTGGTACTCGCTAAATGCCATGTATGTACATTGGTACTGACTAAATACCAGGTATTTACAGATGTGCTTACTAAATACCAAGTATGTACAGTGGTACTTGCTAAATGCCATGTATGTAAAGTGATTCTCGCTAAATACCAAATATGTACAGAGGTACTCGCTAAATACCAAGCCGGGACGGTGTTACTCGCTAAAAATAACAAGTATGTACAGTGTTTCTCGCTAAATTCCAAGTATGTACAGAGGTACTCGCTAAAGACCAAGTATGTACAGTGGTACTATCTAAATGCCAAGTATGTACAGAGGTACTCGTTAAAAAGCAAGTATGTACAGTGCTACTCACTAAATGCTATGTATGTACAGTGGTACTCACTAAATACCAGGTATTTACAGAGGTGATTGCTAAATACCAAGTATGTTGAGTGGTACTAGCTAAATAACAAGTATTTACATTGGCACTCGCTAAATACCAAGTGTGTACAGTGGTACTCGCTAAATGCCATGTATGTAAAGTGATTCTCGCTAAATACCAAATATGTGCAGAGGTACTCGCTAAATACCAAGTATGTACGGTGTTACTCGCTAAATAACAAGTATGTACAGTGCTGCTCGCTAAATTCCAAGTATGTGCAGTGGTACACGCTAAATACCAAGCATGTAGAGTGTTACTAGCTAAGTAACAAGTATGTACAGTGATACTCGCTAAATAACAAGTATGTACAGAGGCATTCGCTAAATACCAAGTATGTACAGTGGTACTCGCTAAATGCCATGTATGTAAAGTGATTCTCGCTAAATACCAAATGTGTACAGAGGTACTCGCTAAATTCCAAGTATGTACAGTGTTACTCGCTAAATAACAAGTATGTAAAGTGCTGCTCGCTAAATTCCAAGTATGTGCAGTGGTACTCGCTAAATACCAAGCATGTAGAGTGTTACTATCTAAATACCAACTATGTACAGTGGTACTCACTAAATAACAAGTATGTACAGTGGTACTCGCTAAATGCCATGTATGTACAGTGGTACTCACTAAATACCAGGTATTTACAGATGTGCTTACAAAATACCAAGTATGTTGAGTGGTACTAGCTAAATAACAAGTTTTTACATTGGTACTCGCTAAGTGCCAAGTATGTACAGTGATACTCGCTAAATGCCATGTATGGAAAGTGATTCTCTCTAAATACCAAATATGTACAGAGGTACTCGCTAAATACCAAGTATGCACAGTGTTACTCGCTAAATAACATGTATGTACAGTGGTACTCGCTAAATGCCATGTATGTACAGTGGTACTCACTAAATACCAGGTATTTACAGAGGTGCTTGCTAAATACCATGTATGTTGAGTGGTGCTCGCTAAATAACAAGTATTTACATTGGTACTTGCTAAATACCAAGTATGTAAAGTGGAACTTGCTAAATGCCATGTATGTAAAGTGATTCTCGCTAAATACCAAATATGCACAGAGGTACTCGCTAAATACCAAGCATGTACAGTGTTGCTCGCTAAATTCCAAGTATGTGCAGTGGTACTCGCTAAATACCAAGCATGTAGAGTGTTAGTAGCTAAGTAACAAGTATTGACAGTGGTACTCGCTAAATAACAAGTATGTACAGAGATACTCGCTGAATACCAAGTATGTACAGTGGTACTATCTAAATGCCAAGTATGTACAGAGGTACGCGTTAAATAGCAAGTATGTACAGTGGTACTCACTAAATGCTATGTATGTACAGTGGTACTCACTAAATACCAGGTATTTACAGAGGTGACTGCTAAATACCAAGTATGTTGAGTGGTACTAGCTAAATAACAAGTATTTACATTGGCACTCGCTAAATACCAAGTGTGTACAGTGGTACTCGCTAAATGCCATGTATATAAAGTGATTCTCGCTAAATACCAAATATGTACAGAGGTACTCGCTAAATACCAAGTATGTACAGTGCTGCTCGCTAAATTCCAAGTATGTGCAGTGGTACACGCTAAATACCAAGCATGTAGAGTGTTACTAACTAAGTAACAAGTATGTACAGTGATACTCGCTAAATACCAAGTATGTACAGAGGCATTCGCTAAATACCAAGTATGTACAGTGGTACTCGCTAAATGCCATGTATGTAAAGTGATTCTCGCTAAATACCAAATATGTACAGAGGTACTCGCTAAATTCCAAGTATGTACAGTGTTACTCGCTAAATAACAAGTATGTAAAGTGCTGCTCGCTAAATTCCAAGTATGTGCAGTGGTACTCGCTAAATACCAAGCATGTAGAGTGTTACTATCTAAATACCAAGTATGTACAGTGGTACTCACTAAATAACAAGTATGTACAGTGGTACTCGCTAAATGCCATGGATGTACAGTGGTACTCACTAAATACCAGGTATTTACAGATGTGCTTACAAAATACCAAGTATGTTGAGTGGTACTTGTCGAGACCTCAGGAGGCTGGACCAGAGTTTTGCCAAAATCCGCAGGAGCGAAGAACAGGTCTTCCCTCTCCTCCGAGATAGCACCCTCCTTGATATTGTGATCACAAAAAAGGGGGCAGTATCTCTAGGGAGGGGAGAGACAAGAAGTCAGCACCAAAAGGGTTTTGTCCAGGGTTCACAGATGACCAGTGTATGACAGAGAGGGAAAGAACCTGCAGCAAGACAAAGACAAAGATACAAAAGAACATATCACTAACGCTCTCTAAGGTAGATTAAACAAGTACTCGTGTAAGCCTTTGTGTGCCCAAACCAAACTTACTCAGGGACCAGCAACACCTTCCATAAGAAGGCCTAGAAATCAGGCTGGGTTTGAAGTCTCTCACAAGGTGAACAACACTGGTAGAGTTTTCTGAAGGCTGTTGTCAATACAAGGGAAAGCGGAGGCTCTCTGGCCGTGTCTCCATGACCCAAGAATAGTAGAGCATGAAACCAAATGAGTCTATAACGTTTGTCTTCAAGAGCTTGTAACAATCCACTTACTTCCAGAAAAGAAAAGACCGGAGCTTTCACCTTGTTCCGTGTCAGGGGAGAGCAGGTGTAATCCAGGAGAGTGGTCTATCCTCGAAGGTATTAGTGCAACCTGCACTAGAGCGTGAAACCCAAATGATTGTTTTCCGTAGTAATCCTCAATAAAGCAAAAACAACAACAAAAAATTTACTCGAAAGTCTCGGACGTGCACTCTGCGCGTCTTAAAGGTACAGCAGTCCTTTTTACTTCTGACCGTTGCTCCGTATCGTTCTCTCCAGATTGAAAGCTCTCGTTATTTTTTCAGGTAACAGAAGCGAAACAGTCTTTTGTGACTTCTAATGAGATATGTCCATAAAAAAGGAAATATAAACTAAGAAATGGAACGCGATCTCTCTCGCCTATGACGTCCGTTTACAGAAGGGAACGCGATCTCTTTCCCTCGCGTCTGAAGTCCGCTGTTCAGGAAGGCGGGAAAAACCCAAATTCAATAATATAACACAACGTTTCTTCCTTGCGTTGCGAGGTAGCGCGGGGGAGTCTCCGTGACTCGAAATAAATGACACACACAGCGATGTGCGCCAAACAGGAGCTTTACCGAGTAGTTGTTGCACGTAGGTATCAGGGATAGCAATCAGGAACAGGTAACAGGGCGGGGCTTCAACAGGAAACAAAGCCAAGCTCAGAGAGGCGTGTTTGCTCTGCTTATAACCCCAACTACACAGCTGTGTTCGCCAGGAAGTCTAGGAAGGCACACAAAAGGCCACTACTCTGATGCATTGTGGAACTTGTATTTCAGATAGGGCCTGCAGTGAATGTCTACCTACAACAGTACTAGCTAAATAACAAGTATTTACATTGGTACTCGCTAAGTGCCAAGTATGTACAGTGGTACTCGCTAAATACCAGGTATTTACAGAGGTGATTGCTAAATACCAAGTATGTTCAGTGGTACTAGCTAAATAACAAGTATTTACATTGGCACTCGCTAAATACCAAGTGTGTACAGTGGTACTCGCTAAATGCCATGTATGTAAAGTGATTCTCGCTAAATACCAAATATGTGCAGAGGTACTCGCTAAATACCAAGTATGTACGGTGTTACTCGCTAAATAACAAGTATGTACAGTGCTGCTCGCTAAATTCCAACTATGTGCAGTGGTACACGCTAAATACCAAGCATGTAGAGTGTTACTAGCTAAGTAACAAGTATGTACAGTGATACTCGCTAAATAACAAGTATGTACAGAGGCATTCGCTAAATACCAAGTATGTACAGTGGTACTCGCTAAATGCCATGTATGTAAAGTGATTCTCGCTAAATACCAAATATGTACAGAGGTACTCGCTAAATTCCAAGTATGTACAGTGTTACTCGCTACATAACAAGTATGTAAAGTGCTGCTCGCTAAATTCCAAGTATGTGCAGTGGTACTCGCTAAATACCAAGCATGTAGAGTGTTACTATCTAAATACCAACTATGTACAGTGGTACTCGCTAAATAACAAGTATGTACAGTGGTACTCGCTAAATGCCATGTATGTACAGTGGTACTCACTAAATACCAGGTATTTACAGATGTGCTTACAAAATACCAAGTATGTTGAGTGGTACTAGCTAAATAACAAGTTTTTACATTGGTACTCGCTAAGTGCCAAGTATGTACAGTGGTACTCGCTAAATGCCATGTATGGAAAGTGATTCTCTCTAAATACCAAATATGTACAGAGGTACTCGCTAAATACCAAGTATGCACAGTGTTACTCGCTAAATAACATGTATGTACAGTGGTACTCGCTAAATGCCATGTATGTACAGTGGTACTCACTAAATACCAGGTATTTACAGAGGTGCTTGCTAAATACCATGTATGTTGAGTGGTGCTCGCTAAATAACAAGTATTTACATTGGTACTCGCTAAATACCAAGTATGTAAAGTGGAACTTGCTAAATGCCATGTATGTAAAGTGATTCTCGCTAAATACCAAATATGCACAGAGGTACTCACTAAATACCAAGCATGTACAGTGTTGCTCCCTAAATTCCAAGTATGTGCAGTGGTACTCGCTAAATACCAAGCATGTAGAGTGTTAGTAGCTAAGTAACAAGTATTGACAGTGGTACTCGCTAAATAACAAGTATGTACAGAGATACTCGCTGAATACCAAGTATGTACAGTGGTACTATCTAAATGCCAAGTATGTACAGAGGTACTTGTTAAATAGCAAGTATGTACAGTGGTACTCACTAAATGCTATGTATGTACAGTGGTACTCACTAAATACCCTGTATTTACAGAGGTGATTGCTAAATACCAAGTATGTTGAGTGGTACTAGCTAAATAACATGTATTTACATTGGCACTCGCTAAATACCAAGTGTGTACAGTGGTACTCGCTAAATGCCATGTATATAAAGTGATTCTCGCTAAATACCAAATATGTACAGAGGTACTCGCTAAATACCAAGTATGTACAGTGCTGCTCGCTAAATTCCAAGTATGTGCAGTGGTACACGCTAAATACCAAGCATGTAGAGTGTTACTAACTAAGTAACAAGTATGTACAGTGATACTCGCTAAATAACAAGTATGTACAGAGGCATTCGCTAAATACCAAGTATGTACAGTGGTACTCGCTAAATGCCATGTATGTAAAGTGATTCTCGCTAAATACCAAATATGTACAGAGGTACTCGCTAAATTCCAAGTATGTACAGTGTTACTCGCTAAATAACAAGTATGTAAAGTGCTGCTCGCTAAATTCCAAGTATGTGCAGTGGTACTCGCTAAATACCAAGCATGTAGAGTGTTACTATCTAAATACCAAGTATGTACAGTGGTACTCACTAAATAACAAGTATGTACAGTGGTACTCGCTAAATGCCATGGATGTACAGTGGTACTCACTAAATACCAGGTATTTACAGATGTGCTTACAAAATACCAAGTATGTTGAGTGGTACTTGTCGAGACCTCAGGAGGCTGGACCAGAGTTTTGCCAAAATCCGCAGGAGCGAAGAACAGGTCTTCCCTCTCCTCCGAGATAGCACCCTCCTTGATATTGTGATCACAAAAAAGGGGGCAGTATCTCTAGGGAGGGGAGAGACAAGAAGTCAGCACCAAAAGGGTTTTGTCCAGGGTTCACAGATGACCAGTGTATGACAGAGAGGGAAAGAACCTGCAGCAAGACAAAGACAAAGATACAAAAGAACATATCACTAACGCTCTCTAAGGTAGATTAAACAAGTACTCGTGTAAGCCTTTGTGTGCCCCAACCAAACTTACTCAGGGACCAGCAACACCTTCCATAAGAAGGCCTAGAAATCAGGCTGGGGTTGAAGTCTCTCACAAGGTGAACAACACTGGTAGAGTTTTATGAAGGCTGTTGTCAATACAAGGGAAAGCGGAGGCTCTCTGGCCGTGTCTCCATGACCCAAGAATAGTAGAGCATGAAACCAAACGAGTCTATAAGGTTTGTCTTCAAGAGCTTGTAACAATCCACTTACTTCCAGAAAAGAAAAGACCGGGGCTTTCACCTTGTTCCGTGTCAGGGGAGAGCAGGTGTAATCCAGGAGAGTGGTCTATCCTCGAAGGTATTAGTGCAACCTGCACTAGAGCGTGAAACCCAAATGTTTGTTTTCCGTAGTAATCCTCAATAAAGCAAAAACAACAAAAAAAAATTTACTCGAAAGTCTCGGACGTGCACTCTGCGCGTCTTAAAGGTACAGCAGTCCTTTTTACTTCTGACCGTTGCTCCGTATCGTTCTCTCCAGATTGAAAGCTCTCGTTATTTTTTCAGGTAACGGAAGCGAAACAGTCTTTTGTGACTTCTAATGAGATATGTCCATAAAAAAGGAAATATAAACTAAGAAAGGGAACGCGATCTCTCTCGCGTATGACGTCCGTTTACAGCGGGGAACGCGATCTCTTTCCCTCGCGTCTGAAGTCCCCTGTTCAGGAAGGCGGGAAAAACCCAAATTCAATAATATAACACAACGTTTCTTCCTTGCGTTGCGAGGTAGCGCGGGGGAGTCTCCGTGACTCGAAATAAATGACACACACAGCGATGTGCGCCAAACAGGAGCTTTACCGAGTAGTTGTTGCACGTAGGTATCAGGGATAGCAATCAGGAACAGGTAACAGGGCGGGGCTTCAACAGGAAACAAAGCCAAGCTCAGAGAGGCGTGTTTGCTCTGCTTATAACCCCAACTACACAGCTGTGTTCGCCAGGAAGTCTGGGAAGGCACACAAAAGGCCACTACTCTGATGCATTGTGGAACTTGTATTTCAGATAGGGCCTGCAGTGAATGTCTACCTACAACAGTACTAGCTAAATAACAAGTATTTACATTGGTACTCGCTAAGTGCCAAGTATGTACAGTGGTACTCGCTAAATGCCATGTATGTAAAGTGATTCTCGCTAAATACCAAATATGTACAGAGGTACTCGCTAAATACCAAGTATGTACAGTGTTACTCGCTAAATAACATGTATGTACAGTGGTACTCGCTAAATGTCATGTATGTACAGTGGTACTCACTAAATACCAGGTATTTACAGAGGTGCTTGCTAAATACCATGTATGTTGAGTGGTGCTCGCTAAATAACAAGTATTTACATTGGTACTCGCTAAATACCAAGTATGTAAAGTGGAACTTGCTAAATGCCATGTATGTAAAGTGATTC
The DNA here is from genome assembly GCF_964204655.1 of Triturus cristatus. Lineage (NCBI taxonomy): Eukaryota > Metazoa > Chordata > Amphibia > Caudata > Salamandridae > Triturus > Triturus cristatus. The sequence continues at coordinate 2,327,817 of NC_140594.1, read as the reverse complement.
TCGCTAAATACCAAATATGCACAGAGGTACTCGCTAAATACCAAGCATGTACAGTGTTGCTCGCTAAATTCCAAGTATGTGCAGTGGTACTCGCTAAATACCAAGCATGTAGAGTGTTAGTAGCTAAGTAACAAGTATTGACAGTGGTACTCGCTAAATAACAAGTATGTACAGAGATACTCGCTGAATACCAAGTATGTACAGTGGTACTATCTAAATGCCAAGTATGTACAGTGGTACTCGCTAAATAACAAGTATGTACAGTGGTACTAGCTAAATACCAAGTATGTACAGTGGTACTCGCTAAATGCCATGTATGTACAGTGGTACTCGCTAAATACAAAGTATGTTGAGTGGTACTAGCTAAATACCAAGTATGTACAGTGGTACTCGCTAAATGCCATGTATGTACAGTGGTAATCGCTAAATACCAGGTATTTACAGTGTTACTTGCTAAATACCAAGTATATACAGAGGTGCTCGCTAAATACCAAGTATGTTGAGTGGTACTAGCTAAATAACAATTATGTACAGTGGTACTCGCTAAATAACAATTATGTACAGCGGTACTCGCTAAATAACTAGTGTGTACAGTGGTACTCGCTAAAAACCAAGTATGTAGAGTGGTACTAAATAAATACCAAGTATGTACAGTGGTACTCGCTAAATAATAAGTATGTACAGTGGTACTCGCTAAATACCAAGTATGTACAGTGGTACTCGCTAAATAACAAGTATGTACAGGGGCACTCGCTAAATAACAAGTATGTACAGAGGTACTCGCCAAATACCAAGTATGTTGAGTGGTACTCGCTAAATAACAAGTATGTACAGGGGCACTCGCTAAATAACAAGTATGTACAGAGGTACTCGCTAAATACCAAGTATGTTGAGTGGTACTCGCTAAATACCAAGTATGTACAGTCGTACTAGATAATTACCAAGTATGTCCATTGGTACTCGCTAAATAACAAGTATGTACAGGGGTACTCGCTAAATGCCAAGTATGTAGAGTGGTATTCACTAAATAATAAGTATGTACAGTGGTACTCGCTAAATAACAAGTATGTACAGTGGTACCAGCTAAATACTAAGTATGTACAGTGGTACTCGCTAAATGCCATGTATGTACAGTGGTACTCGCTAAATACCAGGTATTTACAGAGGTGCTTGCTAAATACCAAGTATGTTAAGTGGTACTAGCTAAAAAACAAGTATGTACAGTGGTACTCGCTAAATAATAAGTATGTACAGTGGTACTAGCTAAATAACAAGTATGTACAGTCGTACTAGCTAAATACCAAGTATGTACAGTGGTACTCGCTAAATGCCATGTATGTACAGTGGTAATCGCTAAATACCAGGTATTTACAGAGGTGCTTGCTAAATACCAAGTATGTTGAGTGGTACTAGCTAAATAACAATTATGTACAGTGGTACTCGCTAAATGCCAAGTATGTACAGTGGTACTATCTAAATGCCAAGTATGTACAGTGTTACTCACTAAATAACAAGTATGTAAAGTGGTACTCGCTAAATGCCATGTATGTACAGTGGTACTCACTAAATACCAGGTATTTACAGACGTGCTTACTAAATACCAAGTATGTTGAGTGGTACTAGCTAAATAACAAGTATTTACAGTGGTACTCGCTAAATAGGAAGTATGTAGAGTGGTACTAGGAAAATGCCATGTATGTACATTGGTACTAGCTAAATGCCATGTATGTACAGTGGTACTCGCTAAATACCAAGTATATACAGAGGTGCTTGCTAAATACCAAGTATGTTGAGTGGTACTAGCTAAATAACAATTATGTACAGAGGTACTCGCTAAAGACCAAGTATGTACAGTGGTACTATCTAAATGCCAAGTATGTACAGTGGTACTCGCTAAATAGCAAGTATGTACAGTGGTACTCACTAAATGCTATGAATGTACAGTGGTACTCACTAAATACCAGGTATTTACAGAGGTGCTTCCTAAATACCAAGTATGTTGAGTGGTACTAGCTAAATAACAAGTATTTACATTGGCACTCGCTAAATACCAAGTGTGTACAGTGGTACTCGCTAAATCAATCAATCAATGCATTTATATACCGCACTACTCACCCAGAGGGTCTCAAGGCGCTAGGGGAGGGGGGTCCGCTACTGCTCGAACAGCCAGGTCTTGAGCTGCTTCCTGAAGGTGAGGTGGTCCTGGGTCAGGCGGAGGTGGGTCGGGAGGGAGTTCCATGTCTTGGCGGCGAGGTAGGAGAAGGACCGTCCCCCTGTGGTGGCTCTTCGGATTCAGGGGACGGTGGCGAGGGCGTGGGCGGTCGATTGAAGCTGGCGTTTGGGAGCGTAGAAGTTGAGGCGGCTGTTGAGGTATCCTGGTCCTTGGTTGTGTAGGGCTTTCTGAGCGTGCCATGTATGTAAAGTGATTCTCGCTAAATACCAAATATGTACAGAGTTACTCGATAAATACCAAGTATGTACGGTGTTACTAGCTAAATAACAAGTATGTACAGTGCTGGTCGCTAAATTCCAAGTATGTGCAGTGGTACTCGCTAAATACCAAGCATGTAGAGTGTTAATAGCTAAGTAACAAGTATGAACAGTGGTACTCGCTAAATAGAAAGTATGTACAGAGGCATTCGCTAAATACCAAGTATGTACAGTGGTACTCGCTAAATGCCATGTATGTAAAGTGATTCTCGCTAAATACCAAATATGTACAGAGGTACTCGCTAAATACCAAGTATCTACAGTGTTACTCACTAAATAACAAGTATGTAAAGTGCTGCTCGCTAAATTCCAAGTATGTGCAGTGGTACTCGCTAAATACCAAGCATGTAGAGTGTTACTATCTAAATACCAAGTATGTACAGTGGTACTCACTAAATAACAAATATGTACAGTGGTACTCGCTAAACATCATGTATGTATAGTGGTGCTCACGAAATACCAGGGATTTACAGATGTGCTTACTAAATACTAAGTATGTACAGTGGTACTCGCTAAATGCCATGTATGGAAAGTGATTCTCGCTAAATACCAAATATGTACAGAGGTACTCGCTAAATACCAAGCCGGGACAGTGTTACTCGCTAAATAACAAGTATGTACAGTGTTTCTCGCTAAATTCCAAGTATGTGCAGTGGTACTCGCTAAATACCAAGCATGTACAGTGTTACTAGCTAAGTAACAAGTATGTACAGTGGTACTCACTAAATAACAAGTATGTACAGAGGTACTCGCTAAAGACCAAGTATGTACAGTGGTACTATCTAAATGCCAAGTATGTACAGTGGTACTCGCTAAATAGCAAGTATGTACAGTGGTACTCGCTAAATGCCATGTATGTAAAGTGATTCTTGCTAAATACCAAATATGTACAGAGGTACTCGCTAAATACCAAGCCGGGACAGTGTTACTCGCTAAATAACAAGTATGTACAGTGTTTCTCGCTAAATTCCAAGTATGTGCAGTGGTACTCGCTAAATACCAAGCATGTAGAGTGTTAGTAGCTAAGTAACAAGTTTCACAGTGGTACTCACTAAATAACAAGTATGTACAGAGGTACTCGCTAAATGCCAAGTATGTATAGTGGTACTCGCTAAATAGCAAGTATGTACAGTGGTACTCACTAAATGCTATGTATGTACAGTGGTACTCACTAAATACCAGGTATTTACAGAGGTGCTTCCTAAATACCAAGTATGTTGAGTGGTACTAGCTAAATAACAAGTATTTACATTTGCACTCGCTAAATACCAAGTGTGTACAGTGGTACTCGCTAAATGCAATGTATGTAAAGTGATTCTCGCTAAATACCAAATATGTACAGAGGTACTCGCTAAACACCAAGTATGTACGGTGTTACTCGGTAAATAACAAGTATGTACAGTGCTGGTCGCCAAATTTCAAGTATGTACAGTGGTACTCGCTAAATACCAAGCATGTAGAGTGTTACTAGCTAAGTAACAAGTATGTACAGTGGTACTCGCTAAATGCCATGTATGTAAAGTGATTCTCGCTAAATACCAAATGTGTACAGAGGTACTCGCTAAATTCCAAGTATGTACAGTGTTACTCGCTAAATAACAAGTATGTAAAGTGCTGCTCGCTAAATTCCAAGTATGTGCAGTGGTACTCGCTAAATACCAAGCATGTAGAGTGTTACTATCTAAATACCAACTATGTACAGTGGTACTCACTAAATAACAAGTATGTACAGTGGTACTCGCTAAATGCCATGTATGTACAGTGGTACTCACTAAATACCAGGTATTTACAGATGTGCTTACAAAATACCAAGTATGTTGAGTGGTACTAGCTAAATAACAAGTTTTTACATTGGTACTCGCTAAGTGCCAAGTATGTACAGTGGTACTCGCTAAATGCCATGTATGGAAAGTGATTCTCTCTAAATACCAAATATGTACAGAGGTACTCGCTAAATACCAAGTATGCACAGTGTTACTCGCTAAATAACATGTATGTACAGTGGTACTCGCTAAATGCCATGTATGTACAGTGGTACTCACTAAATACCAGGTATTTACAGAGGTGCTTGCTAAATACCATGTATGTTGAGTGGTGCTCGCTAAATAACAAGTATTTACATTGGTACTTGCTAAATACCAAGTATGTAAAGTGGAACTTGCTAAATGCCATGTATGTAAAGTGATTCTCGCTAAATACCAAATATGCACAGAGGTACTCGCTAAATACCAAGCATGTACAGTGTTGCTCGCTAAATTCCAAGTATGTGCAGTGGTACTCGCTAAATACCAAGCATGTAGAGTGTTAGTAGCTAAGTAACAAGTATTGACAGTGGTACTCGCTAAATAACAAGTATGTACAGAGATACTCGCTGAATACCAAGTATGTACAGTGGTACTATCTAAATGCCAAGTATGTACAGAGGTACGCGTTAAATAGCAAGTATGTACAGTGGTACTCACTAAATGCTATGTATGTACAGTGGTACTCACTAAATACCAGGTATTTACAGAGGTGACTGCTAAATACCAAGTATGTTGAGTGGTACTAGCTAAATAACAAGTATTTACATTGGCACTCGCTAAATACCAAGTGTGTACAGTGGTACTCGCTAAATGCCATGTATATAAAGTGATTCTCGCTAAATACCAAATATGTACAGAGGTACTCGCTAAATACCAAGTATGTACAGTGCTGCTCGCTAAATTCCAAGTATGTGCAGTGGTACACGCTAAATACCAAGCATGTAGAGTGTTACTAACTAAGTAACAAGTATGTACAGTGATACTCGCTAAATACCAAGTATGTACAGAGGCATTCGCTAAATACCAAGTATGTACAGTGGTACTCGCTAAATGCCATGTATGTAAAGTGATTCTCGCTAAATACCAAATATGTACAGAGGTACTCGCTAAATTCCAAGTATGTACAGTGTTACTCGCTAAATAACAAGTATGTAAAGTGCTGCTCGCTAAATTCCAAGTATGTGCAGTGGTACTCGCTAAATACCAAGCATGTAGAGTGTTACTATCTAAATACCAAGTATGTACAGTGGTACTCACTAAATAACAAGTATGTACAGTGGTACTCGCTAAATGCCATGGATGTACAGTGGTACTCACTAAATACCAGGTATTTACAGATGTGCTTACAAAATACCAAGTATGTTGAGTGGTACTTGTCGAGACCTCAGGAGGCTGGACCAGAGTTTTGCCAAAATCCGCAGGAGCGAAGAACAGGTCTTCCCTCTCCTCCGAGATAGCACCCTCCTTGATATTGTGATCACAAAAAAGGGGGCAGTATCTCTAGGGAGGGGAGAGACAAGAAGTCAGCACCAAAAGGGTTTTGTCCAGGGTTCACAGATGACCAGTGTATGACAGAGAGGGAAAGAACCTGCAGCAAGACAAAGACAAAGATACAAAAGAACATATCACTAACGCTCTCTAAGGTAGATTAAACAAGTACTCGTGTAAGCCTTTGTGTGCCCAAACCAAACTTACTCAGGGACCAGCAACACCTTCCATAAGAAGGCCTAGAAATCAGGCTGGGTTTGAAGTCTCTCACAAGGTGAACAACACTGGTAGAGTTTTCTGAAGGCTGTTGTCAATACAAGGGAAAGCGGAGGCTCTCTGGCCGTGTCTCCATGACCCAAGAATAGTAGAGCATGAAACCAAATGAGTCTATAACGTTTGTCTTCAAGAGCTTGTAACAATCCACTTACTTCCAGAAAAGAAAAGACCGGAGCTTTCACCTTGTTCCGTGTCAGGGGAGAGCAGGTGTAATCCAGGAGAGTGGTCTATCCTCGAAGGTATTAGTGCAACCTGCACTAGAGCGTGAAACCCAAATGATTGTTTTCCGTAGTAATCCTCAATAAAGCAAAAACAACAACAAAAAATTTACTCGAAAGTCTCGGACGTGCACTCTGCGCGTCTTAAAGGTACAGCAGTCCTTTTTACTTCTGACCGTTGCTCCGTATCGTTCTCTCCAGATTGAAAGCTCTCGTTATTTTTTCAGGTAACAGAAGCGAAACAGTCTTTTGTGACTTCTAATGAGATATGTCCATAAAAAAGGAAATATAAACTAAGAAATGGAACGCGATCTCTCTCGCCTATGACGTCCGTTTACAGAAGGGAACGCGATCTCTTTCCCTCGCGTCTGAAGTCCGCTGTTCAGGAAGGCGGGAAAAACCCAAATTCAATAATATAACACAACGTTTCTTCCTTGCGTTGCGAGGTAGAGCGGGGGAGTCTCCGTGACTCGAAATAAATGACACACACAGCGATGTGCGCCAAACAGGAGCTTTACCGAGTAGTTGTTGCACGTAGGTATCAGGGATAGCAATCAGGAACAGGTAACAGGGCGGGGCTTCAACAGGAAACAAAGCCAAGCTCAGAGAGGCGTGTTTGCTCTGCTTATAACCCCAACTACACAGCTGTGTTCGCCAGGAAGTCTAGGAAGGCACACAAAAGGCCACTACTCTGATGCATTGTGGAACTTGTATTTCAGATAGGGCCTGCAGTGAATGTCTACCTACAACAGTACTAGCTAAATAACAAGTATTTACATTGGTACTCGCTAAGTGCCAAGTATGTACAGTGGTACTCGCTAAATACCAGGTATTTACAGAGGTGATTGCTAAATACCAAGTATGTTCAGTGGTACTAGCTAAATAACAAGTATTTACATTGGCACTCGCTAAATACCAAGTGTGTACAGTGGTACTCGCTAAATGCCATGTATGTAAAGTGATTCTCGCTAAATACCAAATATGTGCAGAGGTACTCGCTAAATACCAAGTATGTACGGTGTTACTCGCTAAATAACAAGTATGTACAGTGCTGCTCGCTAAATTCCAACTATGTGCAGTGGTACACGCTAAATACCAAGCATGTAGAGTGTTACTAGCTAAGTAACAAGTATGTACAGTGATATTCGCTAAATAACAAGTATGTACAGAGGCATTCGCTAAATACCAAGTATGTACAGTGGTACTCGCTAAATGCCATGTATGTAAAGTGATTCTCGCTAAATACCAAATATGTACAGAGGTACTCGCTAAATTCCAAGTATGTACAGTGTTACTCGCTACATAACAAGTATGTAAAGTGCTGCTCGCTAAATTCCAAGTATGTGCAGTGGTACTCGCTAAATACCAAGCATGTAGAGTGTTACTATCTAAATACCAACTATGTACAGTGGTACTCGCTAAATAACAAGTATGTACAGTGGTACTCGCTAAATGCCATGTATGTACAGTGGTACTCACTAAATACCAGGTATTTACAGATGTGCTTACAAAATACCAAGTATGTTGAGTGGTACTAGCTAAATAACAAGTTTTTACATTGGTACTCGCTAAGTGCCAAGTATGTACAGTGGTACTCGCTAAATGCCATGTATGGAAAGTGATTCTCTCTAAATACCAAATATGTACAGAGGTACTCGCTAAATACCAAGTATGCACAGTGTTACTCGCTAAATAACATGTATGTACAGTGGTACTCGCTAAATGCCATGTATGTACAGTGGTACTCACTAAATACCAGGTATTTACAGAGGTGCTTGCTAAATACCATGTATGTTGAGTGGTGCTCGCTAAATAACAAGTATTTACATTGGTACTCGCTAAATACCAAGTATGTAAAGTGGAACTTGCTAAATGCCATGTATGTAAAGTGATTCTCGCTAAATACCAAATATGCACAGAGGTACTCACTAAATACCAAGCATGTACAGTGTTGCTCCCTAAATTCCAAGTATGTGCAGTGGTACTCGCTAAATACCAAGCATGTAGAGTGTTAGTAGCTAAGTAACAAGTATTGACAGTGGTACTCGCTAAATAACAAGTATGTACAGAGATACTCGCTGAATACCAAGTATGTACAGTGGTACTATCTAAATGCCAAGTATGTACAGAGGTACTTGTTAAATAGCAAGTATGTACAGTGGTACTCACTAAATGCTATGTATGTACAGTGGTACTCACTAAATACCCTGTATTTACAGAGGTGATTGCTAAATACCAAGTATGTTGAGTGGTACTAGCTAAATAACATGTATTTACATTGGCACTCGCTAAATACCAAGTGTGTACAGTGGTACTCGCTAAATGCCATGTATATAAAGTGATTCTCGCTAAATACCAAATATGTACAGAGGTACTCGCTAAATACCAAGTATGTACAGTGCTGCTCGCTAAATTCCAAGTATGTGCAGTGGTACACGCTAAATACCAAGCATGTAGAGTGTTACTAACTAAGTAACAAGTATGTACAGTGATACTCGCTAAATAACAAGTATGTACAGAGGCATTCGCTAAATACCAAGTATGTACAGTGGTACTCGCTAAATGCCATGTATGTAAAGTGATTCTCGCTAAATACCAAATATGTACAGAGGTACTCGCTAAATTCCAAGTATGTACAGTGTTACTCGCTAAATAACAAGTATGTAAAGTGCTGCTCGCTAAATTCCAAGTATGTGCAGTGGTACTCGCTAAATACCAAGCATGTAGAGTGTTACTATCTAAATACCAAGTATGTACAGTGGTACTCACTAAATAACAAGTATGTACAGTGGTACTCGCTAAATGCCATGGATGTACAGTGGTACTCACTAAATACCAGGTATTTACAGATGTGCTTACAAAATACCAAGTATGTTGAGTGGTACTTGTCGAGACCTCAGGAGGCTGGACCAGAGTTTTGCCAAAATCCGCAGGAGCGAAGAACAGGTCTTCCCTCTCCTCCGAGATAGCACCCTCCTTGATATTGTGATCACAAAAAAGGGGGCAGTATCTCTAGGGAGGGGAGAGACAAGAAGTCAGCACCAAAAGGGTTTTGTCCAGGGTTCACAGATGACCAGTGTATGACAGAGAGGGAAAGAACCTGCAGCAAGACAAAGACAAAGATACAAAAGAACATATCACTAACGCTCTCTAAGGTAGATTAAACAAGTACTCGTGTAAGCCTTTGTGTGCCCCAACCAAACTTACTCAGGGACCAGCAACACCTTCCATAAGAAGGCCTAGAAATCAGGCTGGGGTTGAAGTCTCTCACAAGGTGAACAACACTGGTAGAGTTTTATGAAGGCTGTTGTCAATACAAGGGAAAGCGGAGGCTCTCTGGCCGTGTCTCCATGACCCAAGAATAGTAGAGCATGAAACCAAACGAGTCTATAAGGTTTGTCTTCAAGAGCTTGTAACAATCCACTTACTTCCAGAAAAGAAAAGACCGGGGCTTTCACCTTGTTCCGTGTCAGGGGAGAGCAGGTGTAATCCAGGAGAGTGGTCTATCCTCGAAGGTATTAGTGCAACCTGCACTAGAGCGTGAAACCCAAATGTTTGTTTTCCGTAGTAATCCTCAATAAAGCAAAAACAACAAAAAAAAATTTACTCGAAAGTCTCGGACGTGCACTCTGCGCGTCTTAAAGGTACAGCAGTCCTTTTTACTTCTGACCGTTGCTCCGTATCGTTCTCTCCAGATTGAAAGCTCTCGTTATTTTTTCAGGTAACGGAAGCGAAACAGTCTTTTGTGACTTCTAATGAGATATGTCCATAAAAAAGGAAATATAAACTAAGAAAGGGAACGCGATCTCTCTCGCGTATGACGTCCGTTTACAGCGGGGAACGCGATCTCTTTCCCTCGCGTCTGAAGTCCCCTGTTCAGGAAGGCGGGAAAAACCCAAATTCAATAATATAACACAACGTTTCTTCCTTGCGTTGCGAGGTAGCGCGGGGGAGTCTCCGTGACTCGAAATAAATGACACACACAGCGATGTGCGCCAAACAGGAGCTTTACCGAGTAGTTGTTGCACGTAGGTATCAGGGATAGCAATCAGGAACAGGTAACAGGGCGGGGCTTCAACAGGAAACAAAGCCAAGCTCAGAGAGGCGTGTTTGCTCTGCTTATAACCCCAACTACACAGCTGTGTTCGCCAGGAAGTCTAGGAAGGCACACAAAAGGCCACTACTCTGATGCATTGTGGAACTTGTATTTCAGATAGGGCCTGCAGTGAATGTCTACCTACAACAGTACTAGCTAAATAACAAGTATTTACATTGGTACTCGCTAAGTGCCAAGTATGTACAGTGGTACTCGCTAAATGCCATGTATGTAAAGTGATTCTCGCTAAATACCAAATATGTACAGAGGTACTCGCTAAATACCAAGTATGTACAGTGTTACTCGCTAAATAACATGTATGTACAGTGGTACTCGCTAAATGTCATGTATGTACAGTGGTACTCACTAAATACCAGGTATTTACAGAGGTGCTTGCTAAATACCATGTATGTTGAGTGGTGCTCGCTAAATAACAAGTATTTACATTGGTACTCGCTAAATACCAAGTATGTAAAGTGGAACTTGCTAAATGCCATGTATGTAAAGTGATTCTCGCTAAATACCAAATATGCACAGAGGTACTCGCTAAATACCAAGCATGTACAGTGTTGCTCGCTAAATTCCAAGTATGTGCAGTGGTACTCGCTAAATACCAAGCATGTAGAGTGTTAGTAGCTAAGTAACAAGTATTGACAGTGGTACTCGCTAAATAACAAGTATGTACAGAGATACTCGCTGAATACCAAGTATGTACAGTGGTACTATCTAAATGCCAAGTATGTACAGTGGTACTCGCTAAATAACAAGTATGTACAGTGGTACTAGCTAAATACCAAGTATGTACAGTGGTACTCGCTAAATGCCATGTATGTACAGTGGTACTCGCTAAATACAAAGTATGTTGAGTGGTACTAGCTAAATACCAAGTATGTACAGTGGTACTCGCTAAATGCCATGTATGTACAGTGGTAATCGCTAAATACCAGGTATTTACAGTGTTACTTGCTAAATACCAAGTATATACAGAGGTGCTCGCTAAATACCAAGTATGTTGAGTGGTACTAGCTAAATAACAATTATGTACAGTGGTACTCGCTAAATAACAATTATGTACAGCGGTACTCGCTAAATAACTAGTGTGTACAGTGGTACTCGCTAAAAACCAAGTATGTAGAGTGGTACTAAATAAATACCAAGTATGTACAGTGGTACTCGCTAAATAATAAGTATGTACAGTGGTACTCGCTAAATACCAAGTATGTACAGTGGTACTCGCTAAATAACAAGTATGTACAGGGGCACTCGCTAAATAACAAGTATGTACAGAGGTACTCGCCAAATACCAAGTATGTTGAGTGGTACTCGCTAAATAACAAGTATGTACAGGGGCACTCGCTAAATAACAAGTATGTACAGAGGTACTCGCTAAATACCAAGTATGTTGAGTGGTACTCGCTAAATACCAAGTATGTACAGTCGTACTAGATAATTACCAAGTATGTCCATTGGTACTCGCTAAATAACAAGTATGTATAGGGGTACTCGCTAAATGCCAAGTATGTAGAGTGGTATTCACTAAATAATAAGTATGTACAGTGGTACTCGCTAAATAACAAGTATGTACAGTGGTACCAGCTAAATACTAAGTATGTACAGTGGTACTCGCTAAATGCCATGTATGTACAGTGGTACTCGCTAAATACCAGGTATTTACAGAGGTGCTTGCTAAATACCAAGTATGTTAAGTGGTACTAGCTAAAAAACAAGTATGTACAGTGGTACTCGCTAAATAATAAGTATGTACAGTGGTACTAGCTAAATAACAAGTATGTACAGTCGTACTAGCTAAATACCAAGTATGTACAGTGGTACTCGCTAAATGCCATGTATGTACAGTGGTAATCGCTAAATACCAGGTATTTACAGAGGTGCTTGCTAAATACCAAGTATGTTGAGTGGTACTAGCTAAATAACAATTATGTACAGTGGTACTCGCTAAATGCCAAGTATGTACAGTGGTACTATCTAAATGCCAAGTATGTACAGTGTTACTCACTAAATAACAAGTATGTAAAGTGGTACTCGCTAAATGCCATGTATGTACAGTGGTACTCACTAAATACCAGGTATTTACAGACGTGCTTACTAAATACCAAGTATGTTGAGTGGTACTAGCTAAATAACAAGTATTTACAGTGGTACTCGCTAAATAGGAAGTATGTAGAGTGGTACTAGGAAAATGCCATGTATGTACATTGGTACTAGCTAAATGCCATGTATGTACAGTGGTACTCGCTAAATACCAAGTATATACAGAGGTGCTTGCTAAATACCAAGTATGTTGAGTGGTACTAGCTAAATAACAATTATGTACAGAGGTACTCGCTAAAGACCAAGTATGTACAGTGGTACTATCTAAATGCCAAGTATGTACAGTGGTACTCGCTAAATAGCAAGTATGTACAGTGGTACTCACTAAATGCTATGAATGTACAGTGGTACTCACTAAATACCAGGTATTTACAGAGGTGCTTCCTAAATACCAAGTATGTTGAGTGGTACTAGCTAAATAACAAGTATTTACATTGGCACTCGCTAAATACCAAGTGTGTACAGTGGTACTCGCTAAATCAATCAATCAATGCATTTATATACCGCACTACTCACCCAGAGGGTCTCAAGGCGCTAGGGGAGGGGGGTCCGCTACTGCTCGAACAGCCAGGTCTTGAGCTGCTTCCTGAAGGTGAGGTGGTCCTGGGTCAGGCGGAGGTGGGTCGGGAGGGAGTTCCATGTCTTGGCGGCGAGGTAGGAGAAGGACCGTCCCCCTGTGGTGGCTCTTCGGATTCAGGGGACGGTGGCGAGGGCGTGGGCGGTCGATTGAAGCTGGCGTTTGGGAGCGTAGAAGTTGAGGCGGCTGTTGAGGTATCCTGGTCCTTGGTTGTGTAGGGCTTTCTGAGCGTGCCATGTATGTAAAGTGATTCTCGCTAAATACCAAATATGTACAGAGTTACTCGATAAATACCAAGTATGTACGGTGTTACTAGCTAAATAACAAGTATGTACAGTGCTGGTCGCTAAATTCCAAGTATGTGCAGTGGTACTCGCTAAATACCAAGCATGTAGAGTGTTAATAGCTAAGTAACAAGTATGAACAGTGGTACTCGCTAAATAGAAAGTATGTACAGAGGCATTCGCTAAATACCAAGTATGTACAGTGGTACTCGCTAAATGCCATGTATGTAAAGTGATTCTCGCTAAATACCAAATATGTACAGAGGTACTCGCTAAATACCAAGTATCTACAGTGTTACTCACTAAATAACAAGTATGTAAAGTGCTGCTCGCTAAATTCCAAGTATGTGCAGTGGTACTCGCTAAATACCAAGCATGTAGAGTGTTACTATCTAAATACCAAGTATGTACAGTGGTACTCACTAAATAACAAATATGTACAGTGGTACTCGCTAAACATCATGTATGTATAGTGGTGCTCACGAAATACCAGGGATTTACAGATGTGCTTACTAAATACTAAGTATGTACAGTGGTACTCGCTAAATGCCATGTATGGAAAGTGATTCTCGCTAAATACCAAATATGTACAGAGGTACTCGCTAAATACCAAGCCGGGACAGTGTTACTCGCTAAATAACAAGTATGTACAGTGTTTCTCGCTAAATTCCAAGTATGTGCAGTGGTACTCGCTAAATACCAAGCATGTACAGTGTTACTAGCTAAGTAACAAGTATGTACAGTGGTACTCACTAAATAACAAGTATGTACAGAGGTACTCGCTAAAGACCAAGTATGTACAGTGGTACTATCTAAATGCCAAGTATGTACAGTGGTACTCGCTAAATAGCAAGTATGTACAGTGGTACTCGCTAAATGCCATGTATGTAAAGTGATTCTTGCTAAATACCAAATATGTACAGAGGTACTCGCTAAATACCAAGCCGGGACAGTGTTACTCGCTAAATAACAAGTATGTACAGTGTTTCTCGCTAAATTCCAAGTATGTGCAGTGGTACTCGCTAAATACCAAGCATGTAGAGTGTTAGTAGCTAAGTAACAAGTTTCACAGTGGTACTCACTAAATAACAAGTATGTACAGAGGTACTCGCTAAATGCCAAGTATGTATAGTGGTACTCGCTAAATAGCAAGTATGTACAGTGGTACTCACTAAATGCTATGTATGTACAGTGGTACTCACTAAATACCAGGTATTTACAGAGGTGCTTCCTAAATACCAAGTATGTTGAGTGGTACTAGCTAAATAACAAGTATTTACATTTGCACTCGCTAAATACCAAGTGTGTACAGTGGTACTCGCTAAATGCAATGTATGTAAAGTGATTCTCGCTAAATACCAAATATGTACAGAGGTACTCGCTAAACACCAAGTATGTACGGTGTTACTCGGTAAATAACAAGTATGTACAGTGCTGGTCGCCAAATTTCAAGTATGTACAGTGGTACTCGCTAAATACCAAGCATGTAGAGTGTTACTAGCTAAGTAACAAGTATGTACAGTGGTACTCGCTAAATAACAAGTATGTACAGAGGCATTCGCTAAATACCAAGTATGTACAGTGGTACTCGCTAAATGCCATGTATGTAAAGTGATTCTCGCTAAATACCAAATATGTACAGAGGTACTCGCTAAATACCAAGTATGTACAGTGTTACTCGCTAAATAACAAGTATGTAAAGTGCTGCTCGCTAAATTCCAAGTATGTGCAGTGGTACTCACTAAATACCAAGCATATAGAGTGTTACTATCTAAATACCAAGTATGTACAGTGGTACTCACTAAATAACAAATATGTACAGTGGTACTCGCTAAATGCCATGTATGTACAGTGGTACTCACTAAATACCAGGTATTTACAGATTTGCTTACTAAATACCAAGTATGTACAGTGGTACTCGCTAAATGCCATGTATGTAAAGTGATTCTCGCTAAATACCAAATATGTACAGAGGTACTCGCCAAATACCAAGCCGGGACAGTGTTACTCGCTAAATAACAAGTATGTACAGTGTTTCTAGCTAAATTCCAAGTATGTGCAGTGGTACTCACTAAATACCAAGCATGTAGAGTGTTACTAGCTAAGTAACAAGTATGTACAGTGGTACTCACTTAATAACAAGTATGTACAGAGGTACTCGCTAAAGACCAAGTATGTACAGTGGTACTATCTAAATGCCAAGTATGTACAGTGGTACTCGCTAAATAGCAAGTATCTACAGTGGTACTCGCTAAATGCCATGTATGTAAAGTGATTCTTGCTAAATACCAAATATGTACAGAGGTACTCGCTAAATACCAAGCCGGGACAGTGTTACTTGCTAAATAACAAGTATGTACAGTGTTTCTCGCTAAATTCCAAGTATGTGCAGTGGTACTCGCTAAATATCAAGCATGTAGAGTGTTACTAGCTAAGTAACAAGTATGCACAGTGGTACTCACTAAATAACAAGTATGTACAGAGATACTCGCTGAATACCAAGTATGTACAGTGGTACTATCTAAATGCCAAGTATGTACAGTGGTACTCGCTAAATAACAAGTATGTACAGTGGTACTAGCTAAATACCAAGTATGTACAGTGGTACTCGCTAAATGCCATGTATGTACAGTGGTACTCGCTAAATACAAAGTATGTTGAGTGGTACTAGCTAAATACCAAGTATGTACAGTGGTACTCGCTAAATGCCATGTATGTACAGTGGTAATCGCTAAATACCAGGTATTTACAGTGTTACTTGCTAAATACCAAGTATATACAGAGGTGCTCGCTAAATACCAAGTATGTTGAGTGGTAGTAGCTAAATAACAATTATGTACAGTGGTACTCGCTAAATAACAATTATGTACAGCGGTACTCGCTAAATAACTAGTGTGTACAGTGGTACTCGCTAAAAACCAAGTATGTAGAGTGGTACTAAATAAATACCAAGTATGTACAGTGGTACTCGCTAAATAATAAGTATGTACAGTGGTACTCGCTAAATACCAAGTATGTACAGTGGTACTCGCTAAATAACAAGTATGTACAGGGGCACTCGCTAAATAACAAGTATGTACAGAGGTACTCGCCAAATACCAAGTATGTTGAGTGGTACTCGCTAAATAACAAGTATGTACAGGGGCACTCGCTAAATAACAAGTATGTACAGAGGTACTCGCTAAATACCAAGTATGTTGAGTGGTACTCGCTAAATACCAAGTATGTACAGTCGTACTAGATAATTACCAAGTATGTCCATTGGTACTCGCTAAATAACAAGTATGTACAGGGGTACTCGCTAAATGCCAAGTATGTAGAGTGGTATTCACTAAATAATAAGTATGTACAGTGGTACTCGCTAAATAACAAGTATGTACAGTGGTACCAGCTAAATACTAAGTATGTACAGTGGTACTCGCTAAATGCCATGTATGTACAGTGGTACTCGCTAAATACCAGGTATTTACAGAGGTGCTTGCTAAATACCAAGTATGTTAAGTGGTACTAGCTAAAAAACAAGTATGTACAGTGGTACTCGCTAAATAATAAGTATGTACAGTGGTACTAGCTAAATAACAAGTATGTACAGTCGTACTAGCTAAATACCAAGTATGTACAGTGGTACTCGCTAAATGCCATGTATGTACATTGGTAATCGCTAAATACCAGGTATTTACAGAGGTGCTTGCTAAATACCAAGTATGTTGAGTGGTACTAGCTAAATAACAATTATGTACAGTGGTACTCGCTAAATGCCAAGTATGTACAGTGGTACTATCTAAATGCCAAGTATGTACAGTGTTACTCACTAAATAACAAGTATGTAAAGTGGTACTCGCTAAATGCCATGTATGTACAGTGGTACTCACTAAATACCAGGTATTTACAGACGTGCTTACTAAATACCAAGTATGTTGAGTGGTACTAGCTAAATAACAAGTATTTACAGTGGTACTCGCTAAATAGGAAGTATGTAGAGTGGTACTAGGAAAATGCCATGTATGTACATTGGTACTAGCTAAATGCCATGTATGTACAGTGGTACTCGCTAAATACCAAGTATATACAGAGGTGCTTGCTAAATACCAAGTATGTTGAGTGGTACTAGCTAAATAACAATTATGTACAGAGGTACTCGCTAAAGACCAAGTATGTACAGTGGTACTATCTAAATGCCAAGTATGTACAGTGGTACTCGCTAAATAGCAAGTATGTACAGTGGTACTCACTAAATGCTATGAATGTACAGTGGTACTCACTAAATACCAGGTATTTACAGAGGTGCTTCCTAAATACCAAGTATGTTGAGTGGTACTAGCTAAATAACAAGTATTTACATTGGCACTCGCTAAATACCAAGTGTGTACAGTGGTACTCGCTAAATCAATCAATCAATGCATTTATATACCGCACTACTCACCCAGAGGGTCTCAAGGCGCTAGGGGAGGGGGGTCCGCTACTGCTCGAACAGCCAGGTCTTGAGCTGCTTCCTGAAGGTGAGGTGGTCCTGGGTCAGGCGGAGGTGGGTCGGGAGGGAGTTCCATGTCTTGGCGGCGAGGTAGGAGAAGGACCGTCCCCCTGTGGTGGCTCTTCGGATTCAGGGGACGGTGGCGAGGGCGTGGGCGGTCGATCGAAGCTGGCGTTTGGGAGCGTAGAAGTTGAGGCGGCTGTTGAGGTATCCTGGTCCTTGGTTGTGTAGGGCTTTCTGAGCGTGCCATGTATGTAAAGTGATTCTCGCTAAATACCAAATATGTACAGAGTTACTCGATAAATACCAAGTATGTACGGTGTTACTAGCTAAATAACAAGTATGTACAGTGCTGGTCGCTAAATTCCAAGTATGTGCAGTGGTACTCGCTAAATACCAAGCATGTAGAGTGTTAATAGCTAAGTAACAAGTATGAACAGTGGTACTCGCTAAATAGAAAGTATGTACAGAGGCATTCGCTAAATACCAAGTATGTACAGTGGTACTCGCTAAATGCCATGTATGTAAAGTGATTCTCGCTAAATACCAAATATGTACAGAGGTACTCGCTAAATACCAAGTATCTACAGTGTTACTCACTAAATAACAAGTATGTAAAGTGCTGCTCGCTAAATTCCAAGTATGTGCAGTGGTACTCGCTAAATACCAAGCATGTAGAGTGTTACTATCTAAATACCAAGTATGTACAGTGGTACTCACTAAATAACAAATATGTACAGTGGTACTCGCTAAACATCATGTATGTATAGTGGTGCTCACGAAATACCAGGGATTTACAGATGTGCTTACTAAATACTAAGTATGTACAGTGGTACTCGCTAAATGCCATGTATGGAAAGTGATTCTCGCTAAATACCAAATATGTACAGAGGTACTCGCTAAATACCAAGCCGGGACAGTGTTACTCGCTAAATAACAAGTATGTACAGTGTTTCTCGCTAAATTCCAAGTATGTGCAGTGGTACTCGCTAAATACCAAGCATGTACAGTGTTACTAGCTAAGTAACAAGTATGTACAGTGGTACTCACTAAATAACAAGTATGTACAGAGGTACTCGCTAAAGACCAAGTATGTACAGTGGTACTATCTAAATGCCAAGTATGTACAGTGGTACTCGCTAAATAGCAAGTATGTACAGTGGTACTCGCTAAATGCCATGTATGTAAAGTGATTCTTGCTAAATACCAAATATGTACAGAGGTACTCGCTAAATACCAAGCCGGGACAGTGTTACTCGCTAAATAACAAGTATGTACAGTGTTTCTCGCTAAATTCCAAGTATGTGCAGTGGTACTCGCTAAATACCAAGCATGTAGAGTGTTAGTAGCTAAGTAACAAGTTTCACAGTGGTACTCACTAAATAACAAGTATGTACAGAGGTACTCGCTAAATGCCAAGTATGTATAGTGGTACTCGCTAAATAGCAAGTATGTACAGTGGTACTCACTAAATGCTATGTATGTACAGTGGTACTCACTAAATACCAGGTATTTACAGAGGTGCTTCCTAAATACCAAGTATGTTGAGTGGTACTAGCTAAATAACAAGTATTTACATTTGCACTCGCTAAATACCAAGTGTGTACAGTGGTACTCGCTAAATGCAATGTATGTAAAGTGATTCTCGCTAAATACCAAATATGTACAGAGGTACTCGCTAAACACCAAGTATGTACGGTGTTACTCGGTAAATAACAAGTATGTACAGTGCTGGTCGCCAAATTTCAAGTATGTACAGTGGTACTCGCTAAATACCAAGCATGTAGAGTGTTACTAGCTAAGTAACAAGTATGTACAGTGGTACTCGCTAAATAACAAGTATGTACAGAGGCATTCGCTAAATACCAAGTATGTACAGTGGTACTCGCTAAATGCCATGTATGTAAAGTGATTCTCGCTAAATACCAAATATGTACAGAGGTACTCGCTAAATACCAAGTATGTACAGTGTTACTCGCTAAATAACAAGTATGTAAAGTGCTGCTCGCTAAATTCCAAGTATGTGCAGTGGTACTCACTAAATACCAAGCATATAGAGTGTTACTATCTAAATACCAAGTATGTACAGTGGTACTCACTAAATAACAAATATGTACAGTGGTACTCGCTAAATGCCATGTATGTACAGTGGTACTCACTAAATACCAGGTATTTACAGATTTGCTTACTAAATACCAAGTATGTACAGTGGTACTCGCTAAATGCCATGTATGTAAAGTGATTCTCGCTAAATACCAAATATGTACAGAGGTACTCGCCAAATACCAAGCCGGGACAGTGTTACTCGCTAAATAACAAGTATGTACAGTGTTTCTCGCTAAATTCCAAGTATGTGCAGTGGTACTCACTAAATACCAAGCATGTAGAGTGTTACTAGCTAAGTAACAAGTATGTACAGTGGTACTCACTTAATAACAAGTATGTACAGAGGTACTCGCTAAAGACCAAGTATGTACAGTGGTACTATCTAAATGCCAAGTATGTACAGTGGTACTCGCTAAATAGCAAGTATCTACAGTGGTACTCGCTAAATGCCATGTATGTAAAGTGATTCTTGCTAAATACCAAATATGTACAGAGGTACTCGCTAAATACCAAGCCGGGACAGTGTTACTTGCTAAATAACAAGTATGTACAGTGTTTCTCGCTAAATTCCAAGTATGTGCAGTGGTACTCGCTAAATATCAAGCATGTAGAGTGTTACTAGCTAAGTAACAAGTATGCACAGTGGTACTCACTAAATAACAAGTATGTACAGAGGTACTCGCTAAAGACCAAGTATGTACAGTGGTACTATCTAAATGCCAAGTATGTACAGTGGTACTCGCTAAATAGCAAGTATGTACAGTGGTACTCATTAAATGCTATGTATGTACAGTGGTACTCACTAAATACCAGGTATTTACAGAGGTGCTTGCTAAATACCAAGTATGTTGAGTGGTACTAGCCAAATAACAAGTATTTACATTGGCACTCGCTAAATACCAAGTATGTACAGTGGTACTCGCTAAATGCCATGTATGTAAAGTGATTCTCGCTAAATATCAAATATGTACAGAGGTACTCGCTAAATACCAAGTATGTACAGTGTTACTCGCTAAATAACAAGTATGTACAGTGCTGCTCGCTAAATTCCAATTATGTTCAGTGGTACTATCTAAATACCAATCATGTAGAGTGTTACTAGCTAAGTAGCAAGTATGTGCAGTGGCACTCGCTAAATAACAAGTATGTACAGAGGCATCCCTAAATACCAAGTATGTACAGTGGTACTCGCTAAATGCCATGTATGTAAAGTGATTCTCGCTAAATACCAAATATGTACAGTGCTGCTCGCTAAATTCCAAGTATGTGCAGTGGTACTCGCTAAATAAAAAGTATGTACAGTGGTACTCACTAAATGCCATGTATGTAAAGTGATTCTCGCTAAATACCAAATATGTACAGTGTTAGTCGCTAAATAACAAGTATGTACAGTGTTGCCCGCTAAATTCCAAGTATGTGCAGTGGTACTCACAAAATACCAAGCATGTAGAGTGTTAATAGCTAAGTAACAAGTATGAACAGTGGTACTCGCTAAATAGAAAGTATGTACAGAGGCATTCGCTAAATACCAAGTATGTACAGTGGTACTCGCTAACTAACAAGTATGTACAGAGGTACTCGCTAAATACCAAGTATGTACAGTAGTACTATCTAAATTCCAATTCTGTACAGTGGTACTCGCTAAATAACAAGTATGTACAGTGGTACTAGCTGAATACCAAGTATGTACAGTGGTACTCGCTAAATGCCATGTATGTACAGTGGTACTTGCTAAATACGAGATATTTACACAGGTGCTTGCTAAATGCCAAATATGTTGAGTGGTACTAGCTGAATAACAATTATGTACAGTGGCACTCGCTAAATAACAAGTATGTACAATGGTACTAGCTAAATAACAAGTATTTACATTGGTACTCGCTAAATACCAAGTATGTACAGAGGTACTAGCTAAATACCAATTATGTATAGTGGTACTTGCTAAATAACAAGTATGTACAGTGGTACTCACTAAATAACAAGTATGTACAGAGGTACTCGCTAAAGACCAAGTATGTACAGTGGTACTATCTAAATGCCAAGTATGTACAGTGGTACTCGCTAAATACCAAGCTTGTAGAGTGTTACTAGCTAAGTAACAAGTATGCACAGTGGTACTCACTAAATAACAAGTATGTACAGAGGTACTCGCTAAATGCCAAGTATGTATAGTGGTACTCGCTAAATAGCAAGTATGTACAGTGGTACTCACTAAATGCTATGTATGTACAGTGGTACTCACTAAATACCAGGTATTTACAGAGGTGCTTCCTAAATACCAAGTATGTTGAGTGGTACTCGCTAAATAACAAGTATTTACATTGGCACTCGCTAAATACCAAGTGTGTACAGTGGTACTCGCTAAATGCCATGTATGTAAAGTGATTCTCGCTAAATACCAAATATGTACAGAGGTACTCGCTAAACACCAAGTATGTATGGTGTTACTCGGTAAATAACAAGTATGTACAGTGCTGGTCGCTAAATTCCAAGTATGTGCAGTGGTACTCACTAAATACCAAGCATGTAGAGTGTTACTAGCTAAGTAACAAGTATATACAGTGGTACTCGCTAAATAACAAGTATGTACAGAGGCATTCGCTAAATACCAAGTATGTACAGTGGTACTCGCTAATTGCCATGTATGTAAAGTGATTCTCGCTAAATACCAAATATGTACAGAGGTACTCGCCAAATACCAAGTATGTACAGTGTTACTCGCTAAATAACAAGTATGTAAAGTGCTGCTCGCTAAATTCCAAGTATGTGCAGTGGTACTCACTAAATACCAAGCATATAGAGTGTTACTATCTAAATACCAAGTATGTACAGTGGTACTTACTAAATAACAAATATGTACAGTGGTACTCGCTAAATGCCATGTATGTACAGTGGTACTCACTAAATACCAGGTATTTACAGATGTGCTTACTAAATACCAAGTATGTACAGTGGTACTCGCTAAATGCCATGTATGTAAAGTGATTCTCGCTAAATACCAAATATGTACAGAGGTACTCGCCAAATACCAAGCCGGGACAGTGTTACTCGCTAAATAACAAGTATGTACAGTGTTTCTCGCTAAATTCCAAGTATGTGCAGTGGTACTCGCTAAATACCAAGCATGAAGAGTGTTACTAGCTAAGTAACAAGTATGTACAGTGGTACTCACTTAATAACAAGTATGTACAGAGGTACTCGCTAAAGACCAAGTATGTACAGTGGTACTATCTAAATGCCAAGTATGTACAGTGGTACTCGCTAAATAGCAAGTATCTACAGTGGTACTCGCTAAATGCCATGTATGTAAAGTGATTCTCGCTAAATACCAAATATGTACAGAGGTACTCGCTAAATACCAAGCCGGGACAGTGTTACTTGCTAAATAACAAGTATGTACAGTGTTTCTCGCTAAATTCCAAGTATGTGCAGTGGTACTCGCTAAATATCAAGCATGTAGATTGTTACTAGCTAAGTAACAAGTATGCACAGTGGTACTCACTAAATAACAAGTATGTGCAGAGGTACTCGCTAAAGACCAAGTATGTACAGTGGTACTATCTAAATTCCAATTCTGTACAGTGGTACTCGCTAAATAACAAGTATGTACAGTGGTACTAGCTGAATACCAAGTATGTACAGTGGTACTCGCTAAATGCCATGTATGTACAGTGGTACTTGCTAAATACGAGGTATTTACACAGGTGCTTGCTAAATGCCAAATATGTTGAGTGGTACTAGCTGAATAACAATTATGTACAGTGGCACTCGCTAAATAACAAGTTTGTACAATAGTACTAGCTAAATAACAAGTATTTACATTGGTACTCGCTAAATACCAAGTATGTACAGAGGTACTAGCTAAATACCAATTATGTATAGTGGTACTTGCTAAATAACAAGTATGTACAGTGGTACTCGCTAAATAACAATTATGTACAGTGGTACTAGCTAAATACCAAGTATGTACAGTGGTACTCGCTAAATAAAATGTATGTACAGTGGTACTCATTAAATACCAAGTATGTAGAGTGGTACTAGCTAAATACCAAGTATTTATATTGGTACTCGCTAAATACCAAGTATGTACAGTGGTACTCGCTAAATGCCATGTATGTAAAGTGATTCTCGCTAAATACCAAATATGTACAGAGGTACTCGCTAAATACCAAGCCGGGACAGTGTTACTCGCTAAATAACAAGTATGTACAGTGTTTCTCGCTAAATTCCAAGTATGTGCAGTGGTACTCGCTAAATACCAAGCATGTAGAGTGTTACTAGCTAAGTAACAAGTATGCACAGTGGTACTCACTAAATAACAAGTATGTACAGAGGTACTCGCTAAAGACCAAGTATGTACAGTGGTACTATCTAAATGCCAAGTATGTACAGTGGTACTCGCTAAATAGCAAGTATGTACAGTGGTACTCACTGTAGGAGAGTACGGTCTGCTATCCTATGGTCACCCCAAATTTTGCTTTTTGCTTCACTGGTTTTTGACATACTGAGGCTGTGGGCCTGCTAATCAGACCCCCAGCCTGCTGTTCTCTCTACTAAATTGACACTATGCACTATAGGTGTATAACCAATTGGAATTGGATCACCCTGTGAGCCCCTGTACCAGTGTACACTAGGTACCCAGGGCATTGGTGTATCTAAGGCCTACCAGGGGCTGAAGCATGTATTGTGCCACCCCTGGCCTGGCCTAACAATTTGACACAACTGGCTGATCACTCAGCTGGGGTAAGTTGGTGTAACCACCTCTTAATTAGGTGTAGTATACCTATACCTAACCTTAAATGGAACACATGTTAACCTATAAGTCACTCCTATGGCAGGCCTTAACAATCCTGAAGGCAGAGTTCTTGGTTCCATGTGAGATGGTGCTCTGGCATGAGCTGAGCCTGTCTGCAGTGGTCGGAACAACTTCCTTCTACCGTTTCCAGATATCGCCATACCATATACTCTTAAGTGCATTATGAACCTCGCGGTTAAATGCTATCTTTGGTTTGGCTTTATCAAAACATGTCGAGTAAGGTGTCATACGAATTGGAATACTAACCCCTCGCCAATTCTGGCGACGGGGTTAGCATTCCACCCTTCTAGAGGGACACAACATGTACAGTACCTGAAACCCGGGTAAAATCAGACATAGCCTCAGCTCCACAAAATGAATGCTGCCACCACAGACACAAGTCTGCCCTCCTGCTGCTGGGAGTCCTTCCAGCTTGGGAGACGTGGACAAAGGGTTTCCTGCCAGGGGAGGTGCAAGCACCACCCCAGACAGGATTTTGTGTATTGGTCAGGTAGGGCTTGACCCGGCCCTACCTGACCAAGAATCCGCTTAAAGGTAGGAGCTGTGTCCTAAGACTTCAGACATCCTGGAATCAACTTACTACAAAGAAGAAGACGGGAACTTCGACGCTCTGCTGCACAGAGGACTGAAGGAAATCTCCCCTATGGTCAGGGAGTGACCATCTTGCTAACGCAAGCACCAACCAGCTACTCGACGTCTGCTTTGCCGCCGCCTCCTGCCGGAGCCCGAGCCCAGAGCCCAACAAGACCTGCACCTCCAGACCTCTCACCGCCCGATCCACAGTCCCTGAAAAGAAGGAACCCGTGAAGGCACCGAGAGACGTGGAGCCAGCCATCTTGAAAGACCCACGACAAGCTGCAAGCGTGACAATAGAGGCTCCCTCCAAGTTGTGCTTTGGGTCCTGAGAAGCCCAATATCCGAGCAGCATCTGCACCAAATGTGATCCCTCCAGCATATCCACGATCTGCGTGGGGCCCCTCTGCACTTTGCAACTCGACGCGCCTGCCCGGTCCCTGGCCCGTTGGCTAGTGGCCATTTTGGCAACAAACCTTGAAATCTACAATGCTGGTCTGGTTGCTCCAGACTGGCCCTTGCTCCTCTCCAAAGGAGCCGCCCCTCTGACCTTGCTGGTCAGGGTAATCCGCTTTCTTCATTCTTCACGACTTCTGCTTTTGCCAAGGCTTGTTTGCTTCCTTCGAGTTGCCGACACCGCCGACAGCGAGAGACTGCGTGAGATAGCCCGTGAACTGACTCCTGGACGTCGTCGACCTTCAGGGACCACGTGGCTGCGGAGACAAGCTACCCCTCATCACCTGTTTGCACCCGACATCGCCTGGTACCTACCTGGTGCCACGCTGGTCACTGGCTAGTGACTGTGAACACTGTCCCCTCTGCTTTCAGGTCTTCTACAACTCCGATCCACTCTTGGATCCACCGCATCTCTTCTGGACCGGCCGCCTGCAGCATCTTTGTCATCAGGCTCCATTGAACAGATAGACGAAACCCGACGCACTTCGAGACCTATGCACCCGCTTCCTGTGGATGAGGTAAAGCTGGCACTCCAGTGCCCAAGTGTAGAGAAACATCTCTAGTGTCTGTGTTTTAAGTCTTAAGTTTGTAGTCCATCCAGAAGACCCTTCTAGCAGTAACTTTTGAACTTTTACGCACCCATTGAAAACCTATGGGAGCCCGCGTGTAACTTTCCTCACTGCACACGCGACCCGTGGACCTCCTGGTCACTAACTGAAGTTAGCTCCTTGTAGGCCCCGCGATTCTAGAGGTCCTAGGCCTTTTCCCTTTCCTGTTCGTGGTACTTATACCACTATTTTAGTATATGGTTTGAGTGGCCACCAGGGCCCATCCATATAAAGTGCAACTTCTGTATATTGTAATACTTTCTTGTTTAACAATTTGTGCTCCTGTGCTCATAAAGAGTCTAGGGGATACTTTGAGTAATATATACATATATATTTTGAATATATATCTGTGTGGTGTCCTTTCATTGGTATAAAGGGGGGTTACATATGGTAAAACAGCCTGCTTAACACGCTTTAACGAGTTTAGCCTCAAAGACTGCTTAGCCTACGCTACCACTAGGGCAGCTAGTCCGAAAAGGTTAACTTACAACCACACCATAAGGGTTGCTTGGCATGGTACAAGGTGGTCACTTTAACTAGTGAACATCATATACCAGGCCAACTTCTCACATTGGTGAGCAGCGGTTGGATTCGAGCTTGCTGTGTTTTACCATTGTAATCTCTTTGTTACCAATTGAAAGATCACATAGGTACCTGTAGGTACATATAAAACAAGATTAGATATACTTAAGTTCTACTGAACTTAGTTGTTGTAGAGCAAAGGGAGTAGCACACCCTGACTACAACTACTAGATAGGTTTAGTAGGAAAACCCAAGTGTAGGTAGTTGCAACACATCCACCCACACTTAAGAGCAATGGCTGGGGCAGAGGGGTCCAATGTACCCATCTCAGTCGAGAGTGACCCCCAGAGGGCACCAACCATCTTTGCTACCCTAAATCAAATTGAGCTCAGGCAGTTGGCAAATATCAGGGGCCTTAAACAGCCCAGGAACCCTACCTCTGCTGAACTCAGAGAACTCTTACAGGCTGATGAAGATCAGAGAGCTCTCAAGAAAGCCTCCCAGTTAGACCCCTTAGGGACAGGAACAGGAGGCCCTCCTTCTGAAGATGCCACTGAAGTACCCCTTTCCCACAGTCGCCCCTTAGTTGAGAATCTGACTACAGATGATGAGAATCAGCATAGGGACAGGGATGACAAAGGGGGTGAATCTGACAGTAGTAGTAGTTCAGATGGGAGAGATATCCCAGTGCCAGGTGCCAGACCTGGCTCAGCTAACTTAAGGCTACTGGGGACTGATAATGGGTTCACCCCATTGGATCTCCCTAGTGGACTTAACCAGGGGTTTGGGAGACAGATGAATCACTCAGGTGAATCTAATGCCTCTCATGCCTCTAAAGGCTCTCAAGGTCACTCCAGAAGAAGGATGACCAGCCCTCAGAGGAGGGAGCATGAGGCCAGAATGAAGGAAGCTCAGCTGAGGATCAGGAGACAGGAGCTAGAAGTAGCCCTGATGGAGGAGAAACTGAACAAGGCTAGGCAACCTAGAGAGAGTGGGTCTATACCCACTGGTGGCAGCATTGTCCCTAAGGACAAAGATAGGGTCTTTGACAATAGGAACCTGTCCAAGGTTGTGCCCCCCTACAAAAGTGGGGATGATATCCACAAATGGATGACTGCTCTTGAGAGAGCCTGCAAAGTGCAGCAGGTTCCTGAAGACCAGTGGGCAGCAATCTTATGGCTCTCCTCTGAAGGAAGAGGCAGAGATAGACTCCTCACTGTTAGAGAGGAGGATGTCAGAAACTACAGAGCCCTGAAGAGTGTCCTAGTTGATGGGTTAGGCTTAACCACTGAACAGTACAGGTTAATGTTCAGAGATACCCAGAAGACACAGACTCAGGACTGGTCTGAATACATTGAATGTGCCACTAAGGCTTTGGAGGGTTGGTTGCTGGGAAGTAAGGTATCTGATTATACAGGATTGTACAATTTGATGATGAGAGAACAGATTTTAAATAACTGTCAAAACCAGCAACTGCATCAACACT
Source organism: Triturus cristatus (assembly GCF_964204655.1). Taxonomy (NCBI): domain Eukaryota; kingdom Metazoa; phylum Chordata; class Amphibia; order Caudata; family Salamandridae; genus Triturus; species Triturus cristatus. The sequence goes on along the minus strand of NC_140594.1, from coordinate 2,299,433 downwards.
TGGTTGACTCAGATCTGACCTCTCCCCAAGAATTGGGAAAGAAGGCAGACAAATGGGTCAGAACCAGGGTTAAGCAAAAGAACCAGGGCCAAGGGGGTGATCAGAAGAAAACCGACCAAAAGGGTGGAGATCAGAAATCCAAAGACCAGAAGTCTTCAACAGGGCCCCAAACTAGTACTAATGAGGGTGGGTCCCAACAACCTAAAGGGAAGAAGAAAGAAGGTACAAAGAAACCCTGGTGCAAATCTTGCAAGAATACAACTCACTGGACTAGTGATTGTAAGAAGGGTGGAGCCCCCAACACTGTTGCCCCTAAGGCACCTGCTCCCAGTACTACTGTTAGCAGTGTTGGTCCCCAGACAAAGGGTGTAGTGGGAATCACTATGGGAACTGAAGGAGATTCTGACTTAGACAGAACCCTTACACAGGCAGTCTTGATCTGTGATGGGGACATGGATTTGTCCCTGACTGTGAGCCCCAGTAACCTGGGCAAGTACAGACAGACTCCTTTAATAAATGAAAAAGTGTCTCAAGCCTACAGGGACACATGTGCCAGTGTCACCATGGTGACACCAGGCTTTGTGGACCCTGGACAGTACATACCAGGTGAGAATTACCTGGTGACCAATGCCAGCAATGCCACTACTTCTCATAGTGTGGCTATTGTTAACTTCTCATGGGGAGGGGTAACTGGCCTCAAAAGGGTTGTGGTTAGTGCAGAGCTCCCAGTAGAATGTTTGTTGGGCAATGACCTAGAGAGTTCTCTATGGTCAGAAGTGGAGTACAGGACACATGCAGAGATGTTAGGTATATCACCACATGTCCTTGCTGTGACCAGGTCACAGGCCAAAAATTGCCTTACTGAACCACAGGTCTTGGATCCTGGAACAATGGACCAAGCACCTACCAAGAAGAAGAACAGGAGGGTTAAGGCTGTGCCTTCCCCCCTGCCTCCAAGTGATGATCAGTCTTCCCAGGAGGATGATCTAGAGAACCCTGAAGGAACTGTCCCTGAAGAGCTTGAACCTGATCAGGTTGAGTTTCTGGGGACAGGGGGACCTTCCAGGGCTGACTTGGGGCAGGCTCAGTTATCCTGTCATCTCTTGAACCCCTCAGACAGCTGGCTGCTGCTGAGGCTGCTGGGAATGCTCAAGGTACCCATAAAGTGTATTGGGATGATGGGCTCCTTTATTCAGAGGCTAGAGACCCAAAACCTGGTGCAACCAGGAGGTTGGTTATACCTCTGCAATTTAGGGGCTTACTTCTTACCTTGGCCCATGATATTCCTCTAGCAGGACACTTAGGCCAGAACAAGACTTGGGACAGGCTTGTCCCTCACTTTCACTGGCCTCACATGAATGAAGATACCAAGGAGTTTTGTCGCTCCTGTGTAACCTGCCAAGCCAGTGGCAAATCAGGTGGCACAACAAAGGCCCCCCTAATACCACTACCTGTGGTGGGGGTCCCCTTTGAAAGAGTGGGAATAGATATAGTGGGTCCCATGGAACCTCCCACTGCATCTGGGCACAGGTTTATACTGGTGGTGGTGGATCATGCCACCAGGTATCCAGAGGCAATTCCCCTTAGGACCACTACAGCTCCTGTTGTGGCCAGGGCCCTGCTGGGAGTATTCTCCAGAGTGGGGTTTCCTAAGGAGGTGGTTTCTGACAGAGGTACCAACTTCATGTCAGGATACTTGACAGCTATGTGGAAGGAATGTGGTGTCAACTACAAGTTCACCACCCCTTATCACCCACAATGCAATGGGCTTGTTGAGAGATTCAACAAGACCCTAAAGGGTATGATCAAAGGGTTACCTGAAAAGCTCAGGCGAAGATGGGACATCCTTCTACCCTGCCTTCTGTTTGCTTACAGAGAGGTCCCACAAAAAGGAGTTGGCTACAGCCCCTTTGAATTGTTGTTTGGGCACCCTGTAAGAGGCCCCCTATGTCTGGTGAGGGAAGGATGGGAGTTACCTTTCAAAAAGCCTAAACAAGACATAGTGGACTATGTACTTGGTCTCCGCTCCAGGATGGCTGAGTATATGGAGAAGGCATCCAAAAACCTTGAGGCAAGCCAGGCCTTACAGAAAGCTTGGCATGACCAAAAGGCTGTCTTGGTTGACTTTCAGCCAGGACAGAAGGTATGGGTGTTGGAGCCAGTGGCCCCAGCAGCACTCCAAGACAAATGGTCTAGACCCCATACAATCCTGGAAAAGAAGGGAGAGGTTACCTACTTGGTGGACCTAGGAACTCCCAGGAGTCCCCACAGGGTACTCCATGTTAACAGGTTAAAAGCATATGTTGACAGGGCAGACATGGGCTTGCTCATGGCTACAGATGAGGGACAGGAGGAAGAGAGTGACCCTCTCCCAGACTTGTTGTCTCAGAACCCTGAAGATGGCTCAGTTGAAGGAGTGACCCTTGGAGGCAACCTCACTGATCATCAGCAGATTGAATGTAGACAGGTTCTACAATCATTTCAACATATGTTTTCATTGATACCTAGTCAAACTGACTGGTGTACCCATGTGGTGGACACTGGTGACAGTCTTCCGGTAAAGAACAAACTTTACAGACAACCTGACCATGTCAGGGACTGTATAAAGGCTGAGGTACACAAAATGCTGGAATTGGGTGTCATTGAACCCTCAGAGAGCCCCTGGGCTAGCCCAGTGGTTCTGGTCCCCAAACCTCACACCAAAGATGGCAAGAGAGAGATGAGGTTCTGTGTGGATTACAGAGGACTCAATGCTGTCACTAGGACAGATGCACATCCTATTCCAAGGGCAGATGAGCTCATAGATAAACTGGCTTCTGCTAAGTTTTTGAGCACATTTGATTTGACAGCTGGCTATTGGCAAATCAGGTTAGCTGAGGAGTCTAAGGCCAAAACAGCATTTTCAACCCCAGGAGGACACTACCAATTTTTGGTGATGCCCTTTGGTCTGAAGAATGCACCTGCCACCTTCCAAAGGTTGGTGAATCAAGTCCTTACTGGGTTGGATGACTTTTGTGCAGCATATCTTGATGACATTGCTGTCTTTAGCTCCACCTGGGAGGATCACCTGATCCACCTGAAGAAGGTACTTGAGGCTCTGCAAAAGGCAGGCCTCACTATCAAGGCTACTAAGTGCCAGATAGGGCAGAGTAAGGTTGTGTATTTGGGCCACCTTGTAGGTGGAGGCCAAGTTCAACCACTGGAGAGTAAGATACAATCCATCAAGGACTGGTCTCCTCCAACCACCCAGACTCAAGTTCGAGCTTTCTTGGGCTTGACTGGGTACTACAGGAAGTTTGTTAAGAACTATGGGTCCATTGTGACTCCTCTTAATGATCTGACATCCAAGAAGATGCCCAAAAAGGTTCAGTGGACAGTAAGCTGTCAAAAGGCATTTGATGACCTGAAGAAGGCCATGTGCTCTGCACCTATCCTGAAAAGTCCTGACTACTCCAAAGAGTTTATTGTCCAAACAGATGCTTCTGAGTTGGGTGTGGGAGCTGTGCTGTCACAACTTAATGTAGATGGTCAAGACCAACCCATTGCTTTTATTAGCAGAAGGTTGACCCCCAGAGAGAAGAATTGGTCAGCTATTGAGAAGGAGGCCTTTGCTGTGGTGTGGGCCCTGAAGAAGCTGAGGCCATACTTGTTTGGCACTCACTTCAAGATTCAGACCGACCATAAGCCCCTCTTGTGGCTAAATCAGATGAAGGGTGAAAACCCCAAACTGCTTAGGTGGTCCATTTCCCAACAGGGGATGGACTTTACAGTGGAGCACCGGCCAGATACAGACCATGGGAATGCAGATGGTCTCTCCAGGTACTTCCACTTAGGACATGAAGACGAGACTGGTCAAGGCTAGTTTAATGTCCCTGCGTTTGGGGGGGGTTGTGTAGGAGAGTAGAGTCTGCCATCCTATGGTCACCCCAAATTTTTGCTTTTTGCTTCACTGGCTATTGACATACTGAGGCTGTGGGCCTGCTAATCAGACCCCCGGCCTGCTGTTCTCTCTACTAAATTGACACTATGCACTATAGGTGCATAACCAATTGGACTTGGATCACCCTGTGAGCCCCTGTACCAGTGTACACTAGGTACCCAGGGCATTGGTGTATCTAAGGCCTACCAGGGGCTGAAGCATGTATTGTGCCACCCCTGGCCTGGCCTAACAATTTGACACAACTGGCTGATCACTCAGCTGGGGTAAGTTGGTGTAACCACCTCTTACTTAGGTGTAGTATACCTATACCTAACCTTAAATGGAACACATGTTAACCTATAAATCACTCCTATGGCAGGCCTTAACAATCCTGAAGGCAGAGTGCTTGGTTCCATGTGAGATGGTGCTCTGGCATGAGCTGAGCCTGTCTGCAGTGGTCGGAACAACTTCCTTCTACCGTTTCCAGATATCGCCATACCATATACTCTTAAGTGCATTATGAACCTCGCGGTTAAATGCTATCTTTGGTTTGGCTTTATCAAAAACATGTCGAGTAAGGTGTCATACGAATTGGAATACTAACCCCTCGCCAATTCTGGTGACGGGGTTAGCATTCCACCCTTCTAGAGGGACACGACATGTACAGTACCTGAAACCCGGGTAAAATCAGACATAGCCTCAGCTCCACAAAATGGATGCTGCCACCACAGACACAAGTCTGCCCTCCTGCTGCTGAGAGTCCTTCCAGCTTGGGAGACGTGGAAAAAGGGTTTCCTGCCAGGGGAGGTGCGAGCACCACCCCAGGCAGGATTTTGTGTATTGGTCAGGTAGGGCTTGAATGGAATCAGACATGCCTGAGGCTCACAAGGAGCCTCGGTGCATATGCCAGTTCAAACCGGTCCTGGGGCACACCAGCCCCAGACCTGGGGTGAGCTAGACAAAGGATTGGGGGTGTAACCACCCCCCTTCCTGGTCCCACCCTTAGGGAGGGACCTAGCAGGTAGTCCGGCCCCTAGAATCCGCTTAAAGGTAGGAGCTGTGTCCTAAGACTTCAGACATCCTGGAATCAACTTACTACAAAGAAGAAGACGGTAACTTCGACGATCTGCTGCACAGAGGACTGAAGGAAATCTCCCCTATGGTCAGGGAGTGACCATCTTGCTAACGCAAGCACCAACAAGCTACTCGACATCTGCTTTGCTGCCACCTCCTGCCGGAGCCGGAGCCCAGAGCCCGACAAGACCTGGACCTCCAGACGTCTCACTGCCCGATCCACAGTCCCTGAAAAGAAGGAACCCGTGGAGGCACCGAGACACGTGGAGCCAGCCATCTTGAAAGACCCACGACAAGCTGCAAGCGCGACAACAGAGGCTCCCTCCAAGTTGTGCTTTGGGTCCTGAGAAGCCCAACATCCGAGCAGCATCTGCACCAAAGGTGAGCCCTCCAGCATCTCCACGATCTGCGTGGGGCCCCTCTGCACTTTGCAACTCGACACGCCTGCTCGGTCCCTGGCCCGCTGGCTAGTGGCCATTTCGTCAACGAACCTTGAAATCTACGACACTGGTCTGGTTGCCCCAGACTGGCCCTTGCTCCCCTCCAAAGGAGCTGCCCCTCTGACCTTGCTGGTCAGAGTAATCAGCTTTCTTCATTCTTCACGACTTCTGCTTTTGCCAAGGCTTGTTTGCTTCCTTCGAGTCGACGACACTGCTGACAGCGAGAGCCTGCGTGGGACAGCTCGTGAACCGACTCCTGGATGTCGTTGACCTTCAGGGACCACGTGGCTGCGGAGACAAGCTACCCCTCATCACCTGTTTGCACCCGACATCGCCTGGTACCTACCTGGTGCCACGCTGGTCACTGGTTAGTGACTGTGAACACTGTCCCCTCTGCTTTCAGGTCTTCTACAACTCCGATCCACTCTTGGATCCACCGCATCTCTTTCTGGTCCGGCCGCCTGCAGCATCTTTGTCATCAGGCTCCATTGAACAGATAGACGAAACCCGACGCACTTCGAGACCTATGCACCCGCTTCCTGTGGGTGGAGTAAAGCTGGCACTCCAGTGCCCAAGTGTAGAGAAACATCTCTAGTGTCTGTGTTTTAAGTCTTAAGTTCGTAGTCCATCCAGAAGACCTTTCTAGCAGTAACTTTTGAACTTTTACGCACCCATTGAAAACCTATGGGAGCCCGCGTGTAACTTTCCTCACTGCACACGCGACCCGTGGACCTCCTGGTGACTAACTGAAGTTAGCTCCTTGTAGGCCCAGCGATTCTAGAGGCCCTAGGCCTTTTCCCTTTCCTGTTCGTGGTACTTATACCACTATTTTAGTATATGGTTTGAGTGGCCACCAGGGCCCAGCCATATAAAGTGCAACTTCTGTATATTGTAATACTTTCTTGTTTAACGATTTGTGCTCCTGTGCTCATAAAGAGTCTAGGGGATACTTTGAGTAATAAATACATATATATTTTGAATATATATCTGTGTGGTGTCCTTTCATTGGTATAAAGGGGGGTTACATATGGTAAAACAGCCTGCTTAACACGCTTTAACAAGTTTAGCCTCAAAGACTGCTTAGCCTACGCTACCACTAGGGCAGCTGGTCCGAAAAGGTTGACTTACAACCACACCATAAGGGTTGCTTGGCATGGTACAAGGTGGTCACTTTAACTAGTGAACATCATATACCAGGCCAACTTCTCACACTCACTAAATGCTATGTATGTACAGTGGTACTCACTAAATACCAGGTATTTACAGAGGTGCTTCCTAAATACCAAGTATGTTGAGTGGTACTAGCTAAATAACAAGTATTTACATTGGCACTCGCTAAATACCAAGTGTGTACAGTGGTACTCGCTAAATGCCATGTATGTAAAGTGATTCTCGCTAAATACCAAATATGTACAGAGGTACTCGCTAAATACCAAGTATGTACAGTGTTTCTCGCTAAATTCCAAGTATGTGCAGTGGTACTCGCTAAATACCAAGCATGTAGAGTGTTACTAGCTAAGTAACAAGTATGTACAGTGGTACTCACTAAGGAACAAGTATGTACAGTGGTACTCGCTAAATGCCATGTATGTACAGTGGTACTCTAAATACCAGGTATTTACAGATGTGCTTACTAAATACCAAGTATGTACAGTGGTACTCGCTAATTGCCATGTATGTAAAGTGATTCTCGCTAAATACCAAATATGTACAGAGGTACTCGCTAAATACCAAGCCGGGACAGTGTTACTCGCTAAATAACAAGTATGTACAGTGTTTCTCGCTAAATTCCAAGTATGTGCAGTGGTACTCGCTAAATACCAAGCATGTAGAGTGTTACTAGCTAAGTAACAAGTATGTACAGTGGTACTCCCTAAATAACAAGTATGTACAGAGGTACTCGCTAAAGACCAAGAATGTACAGTGGTACTATCTAAATGCCAAGTATGTACAATGGTACTCGCTAAATAGCAAGTATGTACAGTGGTACTCGCTAAATGCCATGTATGTAAAGTGATTCTCGCTAAATACCAAATATGTACAGAGGTACTCGCTAAAAACCAAGCCGGGACAGTGTTACTCGCTAAATAACAAGTATATACAGTGTTTCTCGCTAAATTCCAAGTATGTGCAGTGGTACTCGCTAAATACCAAGCATGTAGAGTGTTACTAGCTAAGTAACAAGTATGTACAGTGGTACTCACTAAGGAACAAGTATGTACAGTGGTACTATCTAAATGCCAAGTATGTACAGTGGTACTCTCTAAATAGCAAGTATGTACAGTGGTACTCACTAAATGCTATGTATGTACAGTGGTACTCACTAAATACCAGTTATTTACAGAGGTGCGTCCTAAATACCAAGTATGTTGAGTGGTACCAGCTAAATAACAAGTATTTACATTGGCACTCGCTAAATACCAAGTGTGTACAGTGGTACTCGCTAAATGCCATGTATGTAAAGTGATTCTCGCTAAATACCAAATATGTACAGAGGTACTCGCTAAATACCAAGTATGTACGGTGTTACTCGCTAAATAACAAGTATGTACAGTGCTGGTCGCTAAATTCCAATTATGTGCAGTGGTACTCGCTAAATACCAAGCATGTAGGGTGTTACTAGCTAAGTAACAAGTATGTACAGTGGTACTCGCTAAATAACAAGTATGTACAGAGGCATTCGCTAAATACCAAGTATGTACAGTGGTACTCACTAAATGCCATGTATGTAAAGTGATTCTCGCTAAATACCAAATATGTACATAGGTACTCGCTAAATACCAAGTATGTACAGTGTTACAAGCTAAATAACAAGTATGTAAAGTGCTGCTCGCTAAATTCCAAGTATGTGCAGTGGTACTCGCTAAATACCAAGCATGTAGAGTGTTACTATCTAAATACCAAGTATGTACAGTGGTACTCACTAAATAACAAATATGTACAGTGGTACTCGCTAAATGCCATGTATGTACAGTGGTACTCACTAAATACCAGGTATTTACAGATGTGCTTACTAAATACCAAGTATGTACAGTGGTACTTGCTAAATGCCATGTATGTAAAGTGATTCTCGCTAAATACCAAATATGTACAGTGGTACTCACTAAATTCCAGGTATTTACAGATGTGCTTACAAAATACCATGTATGTTGAGTGGTGCTCGCTAAATAACAAGTATTTACATTGGTACTCGCTAAATACCAAGTATGTAAAGTGGAACTTGCTAAATGCCATGTATGTAAAGTGATTCTCGCTAAATACCAAATATGCACAGAGTTACTCGCTAAATACCAAGCATGTACAGTGTTGCTCGCTAAACTCCAAGTATGTGCAGTGGTAGTCGCTAAATACCAAGCATGTAGAGTGTTAGTAGCTAAGTAACAAGTATTGACAGTGGTACTCGCTAAATAACAAGTATGTACAGAGATACTCGCTGAATACCAAGTATGTACAGTGGTTCTCGCTCAATACCAAGTATGTAGAGTGGTACTAGCTAAATAACAATTATGTACAGTGGTACTCGCTAAATAACTAATATGTACAGTGGTACTCGCTAAATGCCAAGTATGTACAGTGGTACTGGCTAAATACTAAGTATGTAGAGTGGTACTAGATAAATACCATGTATGTACAGTGGTACTAGATAAATACCAAGTAGGTACAGTGGTACTCACTAAATAACAAGTATATACAGGGGTATTCGCTAAATACCAAGTATGTACAGTGGTACTAGCTAATTACCAAGTTTGTACATTGGTTCTCGCTAAATAACAAGTATGTACAGTGGTACTCGCTAAATGCCATGTGTGTAAAGTGATTCTCGCTAAATACCAAATATGTACAGAGGTACTCACTACATACCAAGTATGTACAGTGTTTCTCGCTAAATAACAAGTATGTACAGTGGTCCTCGCTAAATGCCATGTATGTAAAGTGGTCCTCACTAAATACCAGGTATTTAAAGAGGTGCTTGCTAAATACCAAGTATGTTGAGTGGTACTCGCTAAATAACAAGTATTTACATTTGTACTCCCTAAATACCAAGTATGTACAGTGGTACTTGCTAAATGCCATGTATGTAAAGTGATTCTCGCTAAATACCAAATATGTAGAGAGGTACTCGCTAAATACCAAGTATGTACAGTGTTGCTCGCTAAATTCCAAGTATGTGCAGTGGTACTCGCTAAATACCAATCATGTAGAGTGTTAGTAGCTAAGTAACAAGTATTGACAGTGGTACTCGCTAAATAACAAGTATGTACAGAGATACTCGCTGAATACCAAGTATGTACAGTGGTACTATCTAAATGCCATGTATGTACAGTGGTACTCGCTAAATAACAAGTATGTACAGTGGTACTAGCTAAATACCAAGTATGTACAGTGGTACTCGCTAAATGCCATGTATGTACAGTGGTACTCGCTAAATACCAAGTATGTTGAGTGGTACTAGCTAAATAACAATTATGCACAGTGGTACTCGCTAAATAACTAGTATGTACAGTGGTACTCGCTAAATGCCAAGTATGTACAGTGGTACTAGCTAAATACTAAGTATGTTGAGTGGTACTAGATAAATACCATGTATGTACAGTGGTACTAGATAAATACCAAGTAGGTACAGTTGTACTCGCTAAATAACAAGTATATACAGGGGTATTCGCTACATACAAAGTATGTACAATGGTACTAGCTAATTACCAAGTTTGTACATTGGTACTCGCTAAATAACAAGTATGTGCAGTGGTACTCGCTAAATGCCATGTATGTACAGTGGTAATCGCTAAATACCAGGTATTTACAGAGGTGCTTGCTAAATACCAAGTATGTTGAGTGGTACTCGCTAAATAACAAGTATTTACATTGGTACTCGCTAAATACCAAGTATGTACAGAGGTACTCGCTGAATACCAAGTGTGTACAGTTGTACTCGCTAAATGCCATGTATGTACAGTGGTACTCGCTAAATACAAAGTATGTTAAGTGGTACTAGCTAAATACCAAGTATGTACAGTGGTACTCGCTAAATGCCATGTATGTACAGTGGTAATCGCTAAATACCAGGTATTTACAGTGTTACTCGCTAAATAGCAAGTATATACAGAGGTGCTCGCTAAATACCAAGTATGTTGAGTGGTACTAGCTAAATAACAATTATGTACAGCGGTACTCGCTAAAAACCAAGTATGTAGAGTGGTACTAAATAAATACCAAGTATGTTGAGTGGTACTCTCTAAATACCAAGTATGTACAGTCGTACTAGATAATTACCAAGTATGTCCATTGGTACTCGCTAAATAACAAGTATGTACAGGGGTACTCGCTAAATGCTAAGTATGTAGAGTTGTACTCACTAAATAATAAGTATGTACAGTGGTACTCGCTAAATAACAAGTATGTACAGTGGTACCAGCTAAATACTAAGTATGTACAGTGGTACTCGCTAAATGCCATGTATGTACAGTGGTACTCGCTAAATACCAGGTATTTACAGAGGTGCTTGCTAAATACCAAGTATGTTAAGTGATACTAGCTAAAAAACAAGTATGTACAGTGGTACTCGCTAAATAATAAGTATGTACAGTGGTACTAGCTAAATAACAAGTATGTACAGTGGTACTAGCTAAATACCAAGTTTGTACAGTGGTACTCGCTAAATGCCATGTATGTACAGTGGTAATCGCTAAATCCCAGATATTTACAGAGGTGCTTGCTAAATACCAAGTATGTTGAGTGGTACTAGCTAAATAACAATTATGTACAGTGGTACTCGCCAAATGCCAAGTATGTACAGTGGAACTATCTAAATGCCAAGTATGTACAGTGGTACTATCTAAATGCCAAGTATGTACAGTGTTACTCACTAAATAACAAGTATGTAAAGTGGTACTCGCTAAATGCCATGTATGTACAGTGGTACTCACTAAAAACCAGGTATTTACAGACGTGCTTACTAAATACCAAGTATGTTGAGTGGTACTAGCTAAATAACAAGTATTTACAGTGGTACTCGCTAAATAGGAAGTATGTAGAGTGGTACTAGGTAAATACCATGTATGTACATTGGTACTAGCTAAATGCCATGTATGTACAGTGGTACTCGCTAAATACCAAGTATATACAGAGGTGCTCGCTAAATACCAAGTATGTTGAGTGGTACTAGCTAAATAACAATTATGTACAGTGGTACTCACTAAATAACTAGTATGTACAGTGGTGCTCTCTAAATGCCAAGTATGTACAGTGGTACTCGCTAAAAATCAAGTATGTAGAGTGGTACTAAAGAAATACCAAGTATGTACAGTGGTACTCGCTAAATAATAAGAATGTACTGTGGTACTCGCTAAATACCAACTATGTACAGTGGTACTCGCTAAATAACAAGTATGTACAGGGGCACTCGCTACATAACAAGTATGTACAGAGATACTCTCTAAATACCAAGTATGTTGAGTGGTACTCGCTAAATAACAAGTATGTACAGTCGTACTAGATAATTACCAAGTATGTACATTGGTACTCGCTAAATAACAAGTATGTACAGGGGTACTCGCTAAATGCCAAGTATGTAGAGTGATACTAGCTAAATGACAAGTATGTACAGTGGTACTCGCTAAACGCTAAATAACAAGCATGTACAGTGGTACCAGCTAAATTCTAAGTATGTACAGTGGTACTCGCTAAATGCCATGTATGTATAGTAGGCCTGGGCGGTAAATTCCGTTCCGTTCGCGGAATTTGCGGAATTTGGGTAATTTCGCGTTCCGCGGAGAACGCGAAATTGCCCAAAAATCTGCGTTCCGCGACTTCGCGAAATTTTTTGCTTGTTCGCGTTCTCAATATGCGTGTTCACGAGATATTTCACCCCGAGCACGCAAACAGCGATCGCGAACAGGAAAAAAGTATCGCGAACAAGCAATTCCGCGTGTTCGCGGAATTTCTGCGTGTTCGCGGAGATTTTTTACCGTTTCGCGGAGATTTGCGTAACGCGATTACGCAAATTCCGCCCACCCCTAATGTATAGTGGTACTCGCTAAATACCAGGTATTTACAGAGGTGCTTGCTAAATACCAAGTATGTTAAGTGGTACTAGCTAAAAAACAAGTATGTACAGTGGTACTCGCTAAATAATAAGTATGTACAGTGGTACTAGCTAAATACCAAGTATGTACAGTGGTACTCGCTAAATGCCATGTATGTACAGTGGTAATCGCTAAATACCAGGTATTTACAGAGGTGCTTGCTAAATACCAAGTATGTTGAGTGGTACTAGCTAAATAACAATTATGTACAGTGGTACTCGTTAAATGCCAAGTATGTACAGTGGTACTATCTAAATGCCAAGTATGTACAGTGTTACTCACTAAATAACAAGTATGTAAAGTGTTACTCGCTAAATGCCATGTATGTACAGTGGTACTCACTAAATACCAGGTATTTACAGACGTGCTTACTAAATACCAAGTATGTTGAGTGGTACTAGCTAAATACCAAGTATTTACAGTGGTACTCGCTAAATAGGAAGTATGTAGAGTGGTACTAGGTAAATACCATGTATGTACATTGGTACTAGCTAAATGCCATGTATGTACAGTGGTACTCGCTAAATACCAAGTATATACAGAGGTGCTTGCTAAATACCAAGTATGTTGAGTGGTACTAGCTAAATAACAATTATGTACAGTGGTACTCGCTAAATAACTAGTATGTACAGTGGTGCTCTCTAAATGCCAAGTATGTACAGTGGTACTCGCTAAAAATCAAGTATGTAGAGTGGTACTAAAGAAATACCAAGTATGTTCAGTGGTACTCGCTAAATAATAAGAATGTACTCGCTAAATACCAACTATGTACAGTGGTACTCGCTAAATAACAAGTATGTACAGGGGCACTCGCTACATAACAAGTATGTACAGAGATACTCGCTAAATACCAAGTATGTTGAGTGGTACTCGCTAAATAACAAGTATGTACAGTCGTACTAGATAATTACCAAGTATGTACATTGGTACTCGCTAAATAACAAGTATGTACAGGGGTACTCGCTAAATGCCAAGTATGTAGAGTGGTACTAGCTAAATGACAAGTATGTACAGTGGTACTCGCTAAATAGCAAGTATGTACAGTGGTACTCGCTAAATACCAAGTATGTACAGTAGTACTAGCTAAATACTAAGTATGTAGAGTGGTACAAGATAAATACCATGTATGTACAGTGGTTCTAGATAAATACCAAGTAGGTACAGTGGTACTCGCTAATTAACAAGTATATACAGGGGTATTCGCTAAATACCAAGTATGTACAGTGGTACTAGCTAAATGCCAAGTATGTACAGTGGTACTCACTAAATAGGAAGTATGTAGAGTGGTACTAAGTAAATACCATGTATGTACATTGGTACTAGCTAATTGCCATGTATGTACAGTGGTACTCGCTAAATACGAAATATATACAGAGGTGCTCGCTAAATACCAAGTATGTTGAGTGGTACTAGCTAAATAACAATTATGTACAGTGGTACTCGCTAAATAAAAATTATGTACAGTGGTACTCGCTAAAAATCTAGTATGTACAGTGGTACTCGCTAAAAACCAAGTATGTAGAGTGGTACTAAATAAATACCAAGTATGTTGAGTGGTACTCGCTAAATACCAAGTATGTACAGTCGTACTAGATAATTACCAAGTATGTCCATTGGTACTCGCTAAATAACAAGTATGTACAGGGGTACTCGCTAAATGCTAAGTATGTAGAGTTGTACTCACTAAATAATAAGTATGTACAGTGGTACTCGCTAAATAACAAGTATGTACAGTGGTACCAGCTAAATACTAAGTATGTACAGTGGTACTCGCTAAATGCCATGTATGTACAGTGGTACTCGCTAAATACCAGGTATTTACAGAGGTGCTTGCTAAATACCAAGTATGTTAAGTGATACTAGCTAAAAAACAAGTATGTACAGTGGTACTCGCTAAATAATAAGTATGTACAGTGGTACTAGCTAAATAACAAGTATGTACAGCGGTACTAGCTAAATACCAAGTTTGTACAGTGGTACTCGCTAAATGCCATGTATGTACAGTGGTAATCGCTAAATCCCAGATATTTACAGAGGTGCTTGCTAAATACCAAGTATGTTGAGTGGTACTAGCTAAATAACAATTATGTACAGTGGTACTCGCCAAATGCCAAGTATGTACAGTGGAACTATCTAAATGCCAAGTATGTACAGTGGTACTATCTAAATGCCAAGTATGTACAGTGTTACTCACTAAATAACAAGTATGTAAAGTGGTACTCGCTAAATGCCATGTATGTACAGTGGTACTCACTAAATACCAGGTATTTACAGACGTGCTTACTAAATACCAAGTATGTTGAGTGGTACTAGCTAAATAACAAGTATTTACAGTGGTACTCGCTAAATAGGAAGTATGTAGAGTGGTACTAGGTAAATACCATGTATGTACATTGGTACTAGCTAAATGCCATGTATGTACAGTGGTACTCGCTAAATACCAAGTATATACAGAGGTGCTCGCTAAATACCAAGTATGTTGAGTGGTACTAGCTAAATAACAATTATGTACAGTGGTACTCGCTAAATAACTAGTATGTACAGTGGTGCTCTCTAAATGCCAAGTATGTACAGTGGTACTCGCTAAAAATCAAGTATGTAGAGTGGTACTAAAGAAATACCAAGTATGTACAGTGGTACTCGCTAAATAATAAGAATGTACTGTGGTACTCGCTAAATACCAACTATGTACAGTGGTACTCGCTAAATAACAAGTATGTACAGGGGCACTCGCTACATAACAAGTATGTACAGAGATACTCTCTAAATACCAAGTATGTTGAGTGGTACTCGCTAAATAACAAGTATGTACAGTCGTACTAGATAATTACCAAGTATGTACATTGGTACTCGCTAAATAACAAGTATGTACAGGGGTACTCGCTAAATGCCAAGTATGTAGAGTGATACTAGCTAAATGACAAGTATGTACAGTGGTACTCGCTAAACGCTAAATAACAAGCATGTACAGTGGTACCAGCTAAATTCTAAGTATGTACAGTGGTACTCGCTAAATGCCATGTATGTATAGTAGGCCTGGGCGGTAAATTCCGTTCCGTTCGCGGAATTTGCGGAATTTGGGTAATTTCGCGTTCCGCGGAGAACGCGAAATTGCCCAAAAATCTGCGTTTCGCGACTTCGCGAAATTTTTTGCTTGTTCGCGTTCTCAATATGCGTGTTCACGAGATATTTCACCCCGAGCACGCAAACAGCGATCGCGAACAGGAAAAAAGTATCGCGAACAAGAAATTCCGCGTGTTCGCGGAATTTCTGCGTGTTCGCGGAGATTTTTTACCGTTTCGCGGAGAGTTGCGTAACGCGATTACGCAAATTCCGCCCACCCCTAATGTATAGTGGTACTCGCTAAATACCAGGTATTTACAGAGGTGCTTGCTAAATACCAAGTATGTTAAGTGGTACTAGCTAAAAAACAAGTATGTACAGTGGTACTCGCTAAATAATAAGTATGTACAGTGGTACTAGCTAAATACCAAGTATGTACAGTGGTACTCGCTAAATGCCATGTATGTACAGTGGTAATCGCTAAATACCAGGTATTTACAGAGGTGCTTGCTAAATACCAAGTATGTTGAGTGGTACTAGCTAAATAACAATTATGTACAGTGGTACTCGTTAAATGCCAAGTATGTACAGTGGTACTATCTAAATGCCAAGTATGTACAGTGTTACTCACTAAATAACAAGTATGTAAAGTGTTACTCGCTAAATGCCATGTATGTACAGTGGTACTCACTAAATACCAGGTATTTACAGACGTGCTTACTAAATACCAAGTATGTTGAGTGGTACTAGCTAAATAACAAGTATTTACAGTGGTACTCGCTAAATAGGAAGTATGTAGAGTGGTACTAGGTAAATACCATGTATGTACATTGGTTCTAGCTAAATGCCATGTATGTACAGTGGTACTCGCTAAATACCAAGTAAATACAGAGGTGCTTGCTAAATACCAAGTATGTTGAGTGGTACTAGCTAAATAACAATTATGTACAGTGGTACTCGCTAAATAACTAGTATGTACAGTGGTGCTCTCTAAATGCCAAGTATGTACAGTGGTACTCGCTAAAAATCAAGTATGTAGAGTGGTACTAAAGAAATACCAAGTATGTTCAGTGGTACTCGCTAAATAATAAGAATGTACTCGCTAAATACCAACTATGTACAGTGGTACTCGCTAAATAACAAGTATGTACAGGGGCACTCGCTACATAACAAGTATGTACAGAGATACTCGCTAAATACCAAGTATGTTGAGTGGTACTCGCTAAATAACAAGTATGTACAGTCGTACTAGATAATTACCAAGTATGTACATTGGTACTCGCTAAATAACAAGTATGTACAGGGGTACTCGCTAAATGCCAAGTATGTAGAGTGGTACTAGCTAAATGACAAGTATGTACAGTGGTACTCGCTAAATAGCATGTATGTACAGTGGTACTCGCTAAATACCAAGTATGTACAGTAGTACTAGCTAAATACTAAGTATGTAGAGTGGTACTAGATAAATACCATGTATGTACAGTGGTTCTAGATAAATACCAAATAGGTACAGTGGTACTCGCTAATTAACAAGTATATACAGGGGTATTCGCTAAATACCAAGTATGTACAGTGGTACTAGCTAAATGCCAAGTATGTACAGTGGTACTCACTAAATAGGAAGTATGTAGAGTGGTACTAGGTAAATACCATGTATGTACATTGGTACTAGCTAATTGCCATGTATGTACAGTGGTACTCGCCAAATACGAAATATATACAGAGGTGATCGCTAAATACCAAGTATGTTGAGTGGTACTAGCTAAATAACAATTATGTACAGTGGTACTCGCTAAATAAAAATTATGTACAGTGGTACTCGCTAAAAATCTAGTATGTACAGTGGTACTCGCAAAATGCCAAGTAATTAGAGTGGTACTCGCTAAAAAGCAAGTATGTAGAGTGGTACTAAATAAATACCAAGTATGTACAGTGGTACTCGCTAAATACCAAGTATGTACAGTGGTACTCGCTAAATAACAAGTATGTACAGGGGCACTCGCTAAAGAACAAGTATGTAGAGAGGTACTCGCTAAATACCAAGTATGTTGAGTGGCACCCGCTAAATGCCAAGTATGTACAGTCGTACTAGATAATTACCAAGTTTGTACATTGGTACTCGCTAAATAACAAGTATGTACAGTGGTACTCGCTAAATGCCATGTATGTACAGTGGTAATCGCTAAATACCAGGTATTTACAGAGGTGCTTGCTAAATACCAAGTATGTTGAGTGGTACTAGCTAAATAACAATTATGTACAGTGGTACTCGCTAAATGCCAAGTATGTACAGTGGTACTATCTAAATGCCAAGTATGTACAGTGTTACTCACTAAATAACAAGTATGTAAAGTGGTACCCGCTAAATGCCATGTATGTACAGTGGTACTAACTTAATACCAGGTATTTACAGACGTGCTTACTAAATACCAAGTATGTTGAGTGGTACTAGCTAAATAGCAAGTATTTACAGTGGTACTCGCTAAATGCCATGTGTGTAAAGTGATTCTCGCTAAATACCAAATATGTACAGAGGTACTCGCTAAATACCAAGTATGTACAGTGTTTCTCGCTAAATGCCATGTATGTACAGTGGTACTGACTAAATACCAGGTATTTACAGAGGTGCTTGCTAAATACCAAGTATGTGGAGTGGTACTCGCTAAATAACAAGTATGTACAGTGGTGCTTTTTAAATGCCAAGTATGTACAGTGGTACTCGCTAAAAATCAAGTATGTAGAGTGGTACTAAAGAAATACCAAGTATGTACAGTGGTACTCGCTAAATAATAAGAATGTACTCGCTAAATACCAACTATGTACAGTGGTACTCGCTAAATAACAAGTATGTACAGGGGCACTCGCTACATAACAAGTATGTACAGAGATACTCGCTAAATACCAAGTATGTTGAGTGGTACTCGCTAAATAACAAGTATGTACAGTCGTACTAGATAATTACCAAGTATGTACATTGGTACTCGCTAAATAACAAGTATGTACAGGGGTACTCGCTAAATGCCAAGTATGTAGAGTGGTACTAGCTAAATGACAAGTATGTACAGTGGTACTCGCTAAATAGCATGTATGTACAGTGGTACTCGCTAAATACCAAGTATGTACAGTAGTACTAGCTAAATACTAAGTATGTAGAGTGGTACTAGATAAATACCATGTATGTACAGTGGTTCTAGATAAATACCAAATAGGTACAGTGGTACTCGCTAATTAACAAGTATATACAGGGGTATTCGCTAAATACCAAGTATGTACAGTGGTACTAGCTAAATGCCAAGTATGTACAGTGGTACTCACTAAATAGGAAGTATGTAGAGTGGTACTAGGTAAATACCATGTATGTACATTGGTACTAGCTAATTGCCATGTATGTACAGTGGTACTCGCCAAATACGAAATATATACAGAGGTGATCGCTAAATACCAAGTATGTTGAGTGGTACTAGCTAAATAACAATTATGTACAGTGGTACTCGCTAAATAAAAATTATGTACAGTGGTACTCGCTAAAAATCTAGTATGTACAGTGGTACTCGCAAAATGCCAAGTAATTAGAGTGGTACTCGCTAAAAAGCAAGTATGTAGAGTGGTACTAAATAAATACCAAGTATGTACAGTGGTACTCGCTAAATAATAAGTATGTACAGTGGTACTCGCTAAATACCAAGTATGTACAGTGGTACTCGCTAAATAACAAGTATGTACAGGGGCACTCGCTAAAGAACAAGTATGTAGAGAGGTACTCGCTAAATACCAAGTATGTTGAGTGGCACCCGCTAAATGCCAAGTATGTACAGTCGTACTAGATAATTACCAAGTTTGTACATTGGTACTCGCTAAATAACAAGTATGTACAGTGGTACTCGCTAAATGCCATGTATGTACAGTGGTAATCGCTAAATACCAGGTATTTACAGAGGTGCTTGCTAAATACCAAGTATGTTGAGTGGTACTAGCTAAATAACAATTATGTACAGTGGTACTCGCTAAATGCCAAGTATGTACAGTGGTACTATCTAAATGCCAAGTATGTACAGTGTTACTCACTAAATAACAAGTATGTAAAGTGGTACCCGCTAAATGCCATGTATGTACAGTGGTACTAACTTAATACCAGGTATTTACAGACGTGCTTACTAAATACCAAGTATGTTGAGTGGTACTAGCTAAATAGCAAGTATTTACAGTGGTACTCGCTAAATGCCATGTGTGTAAAGTGATTCTCGCTAAATACCAAATATGTACAGAGGTACTCGCTAAATACCAAGTATGTACAGTGTTTCTCGCTAAATGCCATGTATGTACAGTGGTACTGACTAAATACCAGGTATTTACAGAGGTGCTTGCTAAATACCAAGTATGTGGAGTGGTACTCGCTAAATAACAAGTATGTACAGTGGTGCTTTTTAAATGCCAAGTATGTACAGTGGTACTCGCTAAAAATCAAGTATGTAGAGTGGTACTAAAGAAATACCAAGTATGTACAGTGGTACTCGCTAAATAATAAGAATGTACTCGCTAAATACCAACTATGTACAGTGGTACTCGCTAAATAACAAGTATGTACAGGGGCACTCGCTACATAACAAGTATGTACAGATACTCACTAAATAACAAGTATGTAAAGTGTTACTCGCTAAATGCCATGTATGTACAGTGGTACTCACTAAATACCAGGTATTTACAGACGTGCTTACTAAATACCAAGTATGTTGAGTGGTACTAGCTAAATAACAAGTATTTACAGTGGTACTCGCTAAATAGGAAGTATGTAGAGTGGTACTAGGTAAATACCATGTATGTACATTGGTACTAGCTAAATGCCATGTATGTACAGTGGTACTCGCTAAATACCAAGTATATACAGAGGTGCTCGCTAAATACCAAGTATGTTGAGTGGTACTAAAGAAATACCAAGTATGCACAGTGGTACTCGCTAAATAATAAGTATGTACAGTGGTACTAGCTAAATAACAAGTATGTACAGTGGTACAAGCTAAATACCAAGTATGTACAGTGGTACTCGCTAAATGCCATGTATGTACAGTGGTACTCTCTAAATACAAGGTATTTACAGAGCTGCTTGCTAAATACCAAGTATGTTGAGTGGTACTAGCTAAATAACAATTATGTACAGTGGTACTCGCTAAATAACAAGTATGTACAGTGGTACTCGCTAAATACCAAGTATGTACAGTGGTACTAGCTAAATACTAAGTATGTAGAGTGGTACTAGATAAATAACATGTATGCACAGTGTTACTAGATAAATACCAAGTAGGTACAGTGGTACTCACTAAATAACAAGTATATAATATACAGGGGTATTCGCTAAATACCAAGTATGTACAGTGGTACTAGCTAAATGCCAAGTATGTACAGTGGTACTCACTAAATAGGAAGTATGTAGAGTGGTACTAGGTAAATACCATGTATGTACATTGGTACTAGCTAATTGCCATGTATGTACAGTGGTACTCACTAAATACGAAATATATACAGAGGTGCTCGCTAAATACCAAGTATGTTGAGTGGTACTAGCTAAATAACAATTATGTACAGTGGTACTCGCTAAATAACAAGTAAGTACAGTGGTACTCGCTAAATAGGAAGTATGTACAGTGGTACTAGCTAAATACCAAGTATGTACAGTGGTACTCGCTAAATGCCATGTATGTACAGTGGTACTCTCTAAATACCAGGTATTTACAGAGCTGCTTGCTAAATACCAAGTATGTTGAGTGGTGCTAGCTAAATAACAATTATGTACAGTGGTACTCGCTAAATAACAAGTACGTACAGTGGTACTCGCTAAATAACAAGTATATACAGGGGTATATCCTAAATACCAAGTATGTACAGTGGTACTAGCTAAATGCCAAGTATGTACAGTGGTACTCACTAAATAGGAAGTATGTAGAGTGGTACTAGATAAATACCATGTATGTACAGTGGTATTAGATAAATACCAAGTAGGTACAGTGGTACTCGCTAAATAACAAGTATATACAGGGGTATTCGCTAAATACCAAGTATGTACAGTGGTACTAGCTAAATGCCAAGTATGTACAGTGGTACTCACTAAATAGGAAGTATGTAGAGTGGTACTAGGTAAATACCATGTATGTACATTGGTACTAGCTAAATGCCATGTATGTACAGTGGTACTCGCTAAATACCAGGTATTTACAGAGGTGCTTGCTAAATACCAAGTATGTTGAGTGGTACTAGCTAAATAACAATTATGTACAGTGGTACTCGCTAAATGCCAAGTATGTACAGTGGTACTATCTAAATGCCAAGTATGTACAGTGTTACTCACTAAATAACAAGTATGTACAGTGGTACTCGCTAAATGCCATGTATGTACAGTGGTACTCACTAAATACCAGGTATTTACAGACGTGCTTACTAAATACCAAGTATGTTGAGTGGTACTAGCTAAATAACAAGTATGTACAGTGGTACTCGCTAAATGCCATGTGTGTAAAGTGATTCTCGCTAAATACCAAATATGTACAGAGGTACTCGCTAAATACCAAGTATGTACAGTGTTTCTCGCTAAATGCCATGTATGTACAGTGGTACTGACTAAATACCAGGTATTTACAGAGGTGCTTGCTAAATACCAAGTATGTGGAGTGGTACTCGCTAAATAACAAGTATGTACAGTGGTGCTCTCTAAATGCCAAGTATGTACAGTGGTACTCGCTAAAAATCAAGTATGTAGAGTGGTACTAAAGAAATACCAAGTATGTACAGTGGTACTCGCTAAATAATAAGAATGTACTCGCTAAATACCAACTATGTACAGTGGTACTCGCTAAATAACAAGTATGTACAGGGGCACTCGCTACATAACAAGTATGTACAGAGATACTCACTAAATAACAAGTATGTAAAGTGTTACTCGCTAAATGCTATGTATGTACAGTGGTACTCACTAAATACCAGGCATTTACAGACGTGCTTACTAAATACCAAGTATGTTGAGTGGTACTAGCTAAATAACAAGTATTTACAGTGGTACTCGCTAAATAGGAAGTATGTAGAGTGGTACTAGGTAAATACCATGTATGTACATTGGTACTAGCTAAATGCCATGTATGTACAGTGGTACTCGCTAAATACCAAGTATATACAGAGGTGCTCGCTAAATACCAAGTATGTTGAGTGGTACTAAAGAAATACCAAGTATGCACAGTGGTACTCGCTAAATAATAAGTATGTACAGTGGTACTAGCTAAATAACAAGTATGTACAGTGGTACAAGCTAAATACCAAGTATGTACAGTGGTACTCGCTAAATGCCATGTATGTACAGTGGTACTCTCTAAATACAAGGTATTTACAGAGCTGCTTGCTAAATACCAAGTATGTTGAGTGGTACTAGCTAAATAACAATTATGTACAGTGGTACTCGCTAAATAACAAGTATGTACAGTGGTACTCGCTAAATACCAAGTATGTACAGTGGTACTAGCTAAATACTAAGTATGTAGAGTGGTACTAGATAAATAACATGTATGCACAGTGTTACTAGATAAATACCAAGTAGGTACAGTGGTACTCACTAAATAACAAGTATATAATATACAGGGGTATTCGCTAAATACCAAGTATGTACAGTGGTACTAGCTAAATGCCAAGTATGTACAGTGGTACTCACTAAATAGGAAGTATGTAGAGTGGTACTAGGTAAATACCATGTATGTACATTGGTACTAGCTAATTGCCATGTATGTACAGTGGTACTCACTAAATACGAAATATATACAGAGGTGCTCGCTAAATACCAAGTATGTTGAGTGGTACTAGCTAAATAACAATTATGTACAGTGGTACTCGCTAAATAACAAGTACGTACAGTGGTACTCGCTAAATAGGAAGTATGTACAGTGGTACTAGCTAAATACCAAGTA
This sequence comes from Triturus cristatus, assembly GCF_964204655.1. NCBI lineage: Eukaryota > Metazoa > Chordata > Amphibia > Caudata > Salamandridae > Triturus > Triturus cristatus. The sequence continues at coordinate 2,275,915 of NC_140594.1, read as the reverse complement.
TGTACAGTGGTACTCGCTAAATGCCATGTATGTACAGTGGTACTCTCTAAATACCAGGTATTTACAGAGCTGCTTGCTAAATACCAAGTATGTTGAGTGGTGCTAGCTAAATAACAATTATGTACAGTGGTACTCGCTAAATAACAAGTACGTACAGTGGTACTCGCTAAATAACAAGTATATACAGGGGTATTCGCTAAATACCAAGTATGTACAGTGGTACTAGCTAAATGCCAAGTATGTACAGTGGTACTCACTAAATAGGAAGTATGTAGAGTGGTACTAGATAAATACCATGTATGTACAGTGGTATTAGATAAATACCAAGTAGGTACAGTGGTACTCGCTAAATAACAAGTATATACAGGGGTATTCACTAAATACCAAGTATGTACAGTGGTACTAGCTAAATGCCAAGTATGTACAGTGGTACTCACTAAATAGGAAGTATGTAGAGTGGTACTAGGTAAATACCATGTATGTACATTGGTACTAGCTAAATGCCATGTATGTACAGTGGTACTCGCTAAATACCAAGTATATACAGAGGTGCTCGCTAAATACCAAGTATGTTGAGTGGTACTAGCTAAATAACAATTATGTACAGTTGTACTCGCTAAATAACTAGTATGTACAGTGGTACTCGCTAAATGCCAAGTATGTACAGTGGTACTCGCTAAAAACCAAGTATGTAGAGTGGTACTATATAAATACCAAGTATGTACAGTGGTACTCACTAAATAATAAGTATGTACAGTGGTACTCGCTACATACCAAGAATGTACAGTGGTACTCGCTAAATAACAACTATGTACAGGGGCACTCGCTAAATAACAAGTATGTACAGAGGTACACGCTAAATACCAAGTATGTTGAGTGGTACCCGCTAAATACCAAGTATGTACAGTCGTACTAGATAATTACCAAGTATGTACATTGGTACTCGCTAAATACCAAGTATGTACAGGGGTACTCGCTAAATGCCGAGTATGTAGAGTGATACTAGCTAAATGACAAGTATGCACAGTGGTACTCGCTAAATAATAAGTATGTACAGTGGTACTAGCTAAATAACAAGTATGTACAGTGGTACAAGCTAAATACCAAGTATGTACAGTTGTACTCGCTAAATGCCATGTATGTACAGTGGTACTCTCTAAATACCAGGTATTTACAGAGCTGCTTGCTAAATACCAAGTATGTTGAGTGGTCCTAGCTAAATAACAATTATGTACAGTGGTACTCACTAAATACCAAGTATGTACAGTGGTACTAGCTAAATACTAAGTATGTAGAGTGGTACTAGATAAATACCATGTATGTACAGTGGTACTAGATAAATACCAAGTAGGTACAGTGGTACTCGCTAAATAACAAGTATATAATATACAGGGGTATTCGCTAAATACCAAGTATGTACAGTGGTACTAGCTAAATGCCAAGTATGTACAGTGGTACTCACTAAATAGGATGTATGTAGAGTGGTACTAGGTAAATACCATGTATGTACATTGGTACTAGCTAATTGCCATGTATGTACAGTGGTACTCGCTAAATACGAAATATATAGAGAGGTGCTCGCTAAATACTAAGTATGTTGAGTGGTACTAGCTAAATAACTATTATGTACAGTGGTACTCGCTAAATAAAAGTTATGTACAGTGGTACTCGCTAAAAAACTAGTATGTACAGTGGTACTCGCTAAAAACCAAGTATGTAGAGTGGTACTAAATAAATACCAAGTATGTACAGTGGAACTCGCTAAATAATAAGTATGTACAGTGGTACTCGCTAAATAACAAGTATGTACAGTGGTATTCGCTAAATAACAAGTATGTACAGGGGCACTCTCGCTAAATAACAAGTATGTACAGGGGCACTCGCTAAATAACAAGTATGTACAGAGGTACTCGCTAAATACCAAGTATGTTGAGTGGTACTCGCTAAATACCAAGTATGTACAGTCGTACTAGATAATTACCAAGTTTGTACATTGGTACTCGCTAAATAACAAGTATGTACAGTGGTACTCGCTAAATGCCATGTATGTACAGTGGTAATCGCTAAATACCAGGTATTTACAGAGGTGCTTGCTAAATACCAAGTATGTTGAGTCGTACTAGCTAAATAACAATTATGTACAGTGGTACTCTCTAAATGCCAAGTATGTACAGTGTTACTCACTAAATAACAAGTATGTACAGTGGTACTCGCTAAATGCCATGTATGTACAGTGGTACTCCCTAAAACCAGGTATTTACAGACGTGCTTACTAAATACCAAGTATGTTGAGTGGTACTAGCTAAATAACAAGTATTTACATTGGTACTCGCTAAATACCAAGTATGTACAGTGGTACTCGCTAAATGCCATGTGTGTAAAGTGATTCTCGCTAAATACCAAATATGTACAGAGGTACTCGCTAAATACCAAGTATGTACAGTGTTTCTCGCTAAATAACAAGTATGTACAGTGGTCCTCGCTAAATGCCATGTATGTACAGTGGTACTCACTAAATACCAGGTATTTACAGAGGTGCTTGCTAAATACCAAGTATGTTGAGTGGTACTCGCTAAATAACAAGTATTTACATTGGTACTCGCTAAATACCAAGTATGTACAGTGGTACTTGCTAAATGCCATGTATGTAAAGTGATTCTCGCTAAATACCAAATATGTACAGAGGTACTCGCTAAATACCAAGTATGTACAGTGTTGCTCGCTAAATTCCAAGTATGTGCAGTCGTACTCGCTAAATACCAAACATGTAGAGTGTTAGTAGCTAAGTAACAAGTATTTACAGTGGTACTCGCTAAATAACAAGTATGTACAGAGGTACTCGTTGAATACCAAGTATGTATAGTTGTACTATCTAAATGCCAAGTATGTACATTGGTACTCGCTAAATAACTAGTATGTACAGTGATACTAGCTAAATACCAAGTATGTACAGTTGTACTCGCTAAATGCCATGTATGTACAGTGGTACTCGCTAAATACCAAGTATGTAGAGTGGTACTAGCTAAATAACAATTATGGACAGTTGTACTCGCTAAATACCAAGTATATACAGAGGTGCTCGCTAAATAATAAGTATGTACAGTGGTACTAGCTAAATAACAAGTATGTACAGTGGTACTAGCTAAATACCAAGTATGTACAGTGGTACTCGATAAATGCCATGTATGTACAGTGGTACTCTCTAAATACCAGGTATTTACAGAGCTGCTTGCTAAATACCAAGTATGTTGAGTGGTACTAGCTAAATAACAATTATGTACAGTGGTACTCGCTAAATAACAAGTACGTACAGTGGTACTCGCTAGATACCAAGTATGTACAGTGGTACTAGCTAAATGCCAAGTATGTACAGTGGTACTCACTAAATAGGAAGTATGTAGAGTGGTACTAGGTAAATACCATGTATGTACATTGGTACTAGCTAATTGCCATGTATGTACATTGGTACTCGCTAAATAACAAGTATGTACAGGGGTACTCGCTAAATGCCAAGTATGTAGAGTGGTACTAGCTAAATGACAAGTATGTACAGTGGTACTATCTAAATGCCAAGTATGTACATTGGTACTCGCTAAATAGCAAGTATGTACAGTGGTACTCGCTAAATGCCATGTATGTACAGTGGTACTCGCTAAATACCAGGTATTTACAGAGGTGCTACCTAAATACCAAGTATGTTGAGTGGTACTAGCTAAAAAACAAGTATGTACAGTGGTACTCGCTAAATAATAATTATGTACAGTGGTACTCGCTAAATAATAAGTATGTACAGTGGTACTAGCTAAATAACAAGCATGTACAGTGGTACTAGCTAAATGCCATGTATGTACAGTGGTACTCGCTAAATACCAAGTATATACAGAGGTGCTCGCTAAATACCAAGTATGTTGAGTGGTACTAGCTAAATAACAATTATGTACAGTGGTACTCGCTAAATAACTAGTATGTACAGTGGTACTCGCTAAAAATCAAGTATGTAGAGTGGTACTAAAGAAATACCAAGTATGTACAGTGGTACTCACTAAATAATAAGAATGTACTCGCTAAATACCAACTATGTACAGTGGTACTCGCTAAATAACAAGTATGTACAGTGGTGCTCTCTAAATGCCAAGTATGTACAGTGGTACTCGCTAAAAATCAAGTATGTAGAGTGGTACTAAAGAAATACCAAGTATGTACAGTGGTACTCGCTAAATAATAAGAATGTACTCGCTAAATACCAACTATGTACAGTGGTACTCGCTAAATAACAAGTATGTACAGAGATACTCACTAAATAACAAGTATGTAAAGTGTTACTCGCTAAATGCCATGTATGTACAGTGGTACTCACTAAATACCAGGTATTTACAGACGTGCTAACTAAATACCAAGTATGTTGAGTGGTACTAGCTAAATAACAAGTATTTACAGTGGTACTCGCTAAATAGGAAGTATGTAGAGTGGTACTAGGTAAATACCATGTATGTACATTGGTACTAGCTAAATGACATGTATGTACAGTGGTACTCGCTAAATACCAAGTATATACAGAGGTGCTCGCTAAATACCAAGTATGTTGAGTGGTACTAGCTAAATAACAATTATGTACAGTGGTCCTCGCTAAATAACTAGTATGTACAGTGGTGCTCTCTAAATGCCAAGTATGTACAGTGGTACTCGCTAAAAAGTCAAGTATGTAGAGTGGTACTAAAGAAATACCAAGTATGCACAGTGGTACTAGCTAAATAATAAGTATGTACAGTGGTAATAGCTAAATAACAAGTATGTACAGTGGTACAAGCTAAATACCAAGTATGTACAGTGGTACTCGCTAAATGCCATTTATGTACAGTGGTACTCTCTAAATACCAGGTATTTACAGAGCTGCTTGCTAAATACCAAGTATGTTGAGTGGTACTAGCTAAAAAACAATTATGTACAGTGGTACTCGCTAAATAACAAGTATGTACAGTGGTACTCGCTAAATACCAAGTATGTACAGTGGTACTAGCTAAATACTAAGTATGTAGAGTGGTACTAGATCAATAACATGTATGTACAGTGGTACTAGATAAATACCAAGTAGGTACAGTGGTACTCGCTAAATAACAAGTATATAATATACAGGGGTATTCGCTAAATACCAAGTATGTACAGTGGTACTAGCTAAATGCCAAGTATGTACAGTGGTACTCACTAAATAGGAAGTATGTAGAGTGGTACTAGGTAAATACCATGTATGTACATTGGTACTAGCTAATTGCCATGTATGTACAGTGGTACTCGCTAAATACGAAATATATACAGAGGTGCTCGCTAAATACCAAGTATGTTGAGTGGTACTAGCTAAATAACAATTATGTACAGTGGTACTCGCTAAATAAAAATTATGTACAGTGGTACTCGCTAAAAAACTAGTATGTACAGTGGTACTCGCAAAATGCCAAGTATGTAGAGTGGTACTCGCTAAAAAGCAAGTATGTAGAGTGGTACTAAATAAATACCAAGTATGTACAGTGGTACTCGCTAAATAATAAGTATGTACAGTGGTACTCGCTAAATACCAAGTATGTACAGTGGTACTCGCTAAATAACAAGTATGTACAGGGGCACTCGCTAAATAACAAGTATGTAGAGAGGTACTCGCTAAATACCAAGTATGTTGAGTGGTACCCGCTAAATGCCAAGTATGTACAGTCGTACTAGATAATTACCAAGTTTGTACATTGGTACTCGCTAAATAACAAGTATGTACAGTGGTACTCGCTAAATGCCATGTATGTACAGTGGTAATCGCTAAATACCAGGTATTTACAGAGGTGCTTGCTAAATACCAAGTATGTTGAGTGGTACTAGCTAAATAACAATTATGTACAGTGGTACTCGCTAAATGCCAAGTATGTACAGTGGTACTATCTAAATGCCAAGTATGTACAGTGTTACTCACTAAATAACAAGTATGTAAAGTGGTACTCGCTAAATGCCATGTATGTAGAGTGGTACTCACTAAATACCAGGTATTTACAGACGTGCTTACTAAATACCAAGTATGTTGAGTGGTACTAGCTAAATAACAAGTATTTACAGTGGTACTCGCTAAATAGGAAGTATGTAGAGTGGTACTAGGTAAATACCATGTATGTACATTGGTACTAGCTAAAGGCCATGTATGTACAGTGGTACTCACTAAATACCAAGTATATACAGAGGTGCTTGCTAAATACCAAGTATGTTGAGTGGTACTAGCTAAATAACAATTATGTACAGTGGTACTCGCTAAATAACTAGTATGTACAGTGGTGCTCTCTAAATGCCAAGTATGTACAGTGGTACTCGCTAAAAATCAAGTATGTAGAGTGGTACTAAAGAAATACCAAGTATGTACAGTGGTACTCGCTAAATGCCATGTATGTACAGTGGTAATCGCTAAATACCAGGTATTTATAGAGGTGCTTGCTAAATACCAAGTATGTTGAGTGGTACTAGCTAAATAACAATTATGTACAGTGGTACTCGCTAAATGCCAAGTATGTACAGTGGTACTATCTAAATGCCAAGTATGTACAGTGTTACTCACTAAATAACAAGTATGTACAGTGGTACTCGCTAAATGCCATTTATGTACAGTGGTACTCACTAAATACCAGGTATTTACAGACGTGCTTACTAAATACCAAGTATGTTGAGTGGTACTAGCTAAATAACAAGTATGTACAGTGGTACTCGCTAAATGCCATGTGTGTAAAGTGATTCTCGCTAAATACCAAATATGTACAGAGGTACTCGCTAAATACCAAGTGTGTACAGTGTTTCTCGCTAAATGCCATGTATGTACAGTGGTACTGACTAAATACCAGGTATTTACAGAGGTGCTTGCTAAATACCAAGTATGTGGAGTGGTACTCGCTAAATAACAAGTATGTACAGTGGTGCTCTCTAAATGCCAAGTATGTACAGTGGTACTCGCTAAAAATCAAGTATGTAGAGTGGTACTAAAGAAATACCAAGTATGTACAGTGGTACTCGCTAAATAATAAGAATGTACTCGCTAAATACCAACTATGTACAGTGGTACTCGCTAAATAACAAGTATGTACAGGGGCACTCGCTACATAACAAGTATGTATAGAGATACTCACTAAATAACAAGTATGTAAAGTGTTACTCGCTAAATGCCATGTATGTACAGTGGTACTCACTAAATACCAGGTATTTACAGACGTGCTTACTAAATACCAAGTATGTTGAGTGGTACTAGCTAAATAACAAGTATTTACAGTGGTACTCGCTAAATAGGAAGTATGTAGAGTGGTACTAGGTAAATACCATGTATGTACATTGGTACGAGCTAAATGCCATGTATGTACAGTGGTACTCGCTAAATACCAAGTATATACAGAGGTGTTCGCTAAATACCAAGTATGTTGAGTGGTACTAAAGAAATACCAAGTATGCACAGTGGTACTCGCTAAATAATAAGTATGTACAGTGGTACTAGCTAAATAACAAGTATGTACAGTGGTACAAGCTAAATACCAAGTATGTACAGTGGTACTCGCTAAATGCCATGTATGTACAGTGGTACTCTCTAAATACAAGGTATTTACAGAGCTGCTTGCTAAATACCAAGTATGTTGAGTGGTACTAGCTAAATAACAATTATGTACAGTGGTACTCGCTAAATAACAAGTATGTACAGGAGTACTCGCTAAATACCAAGTATGTACAGTGGTACTAGCTAAATACTAAGTATGTAGAGTGGTACTAGATAAATAACATGTATGCACAGTGTTACTAGATAAATACCAAGTAGGTACAGTGGTACTCACTAAATAACAAGTATATAATATACAGGGGTATTCGCTAAATACCAAGTATGTACAGTGGTACTAGCTAAATGCCAAGTATGTACAGTGGTACTCACTAAATAGGAAGTATGTAGAGTGGTACTAGGTAAATACCATGTATGTACATTGGTACTAGCTAATTGCCATGTATGTACAGTGGTACTCACTAAATACGAAATATATACAGAGGTGCTCGCTAAATACCAAGTATGTTGAGTGGTACTAGCTAAATAACAATTATGTACAGTGGTACTCGCTAAATAAAAATTATGTACAGTGGTACTCGCTAAAAAACTAGTATGTACAGTGGTACTTGCAAAATGCCAAGTATGTAGAGTGGTACTCGCTAAAAACCAAGTATGTAGAGTGGTACTAAATAAATACCAAGTATGTACAGTAGTACTCGCTAAATAATAAGAATGTACAGTGGTACTCGCTAAATAACAAGTATGTACAGTGGTACTCGCTAAATAACAAGTATGTACAGGGGCACTCGCTAAATAACAAGTATGTACAGAGGTACTCGCTAAATACCAAGTATGTTGAGTGGTACTCGTTAAATACCAAGTATTTACAGTCGTACTAGATAATTACCAAGTTTGTACATTGGTACTCGCTAAATACCAAATATGTACAGAGGTACTCGCTAAATACCAAGTATGTACAGTGTTGCTCGCTAAATTCCAAGTATGTGCAGTGGTACTCGCTAAATACCAAGCATGTAGAGTGTTAGTAGCTAAGTAACAGGTATGTACAGTGGTACTCGCTAAATAACAAGTATGTACAGAGGTACTCACTGAATACCAAGTATGTACAGTTGTACTATCTAAATACCAAGTATGTACAGTGGTACTCGCTAAATAACAGGTATGTACAGTGATACTAGCTAAATACCAAGTATGTACAGTTGTACTCGCTAAATGCCATATATGTACAGTGGTACTCGCTAAATACCAAGTATGTTGAGTGGTACTAGCTAAATAACAATTATGGACAGTTGTACTCACTAAATACCAAGTATATACAGAGGTGCTCGCTAAATAATAAGTATGTACAGTGGTACTAGCTAAATAACAAGTATGTACAGTGGTACTAGCTAAATACCAAGTATGTACAGTGGTACTCGCTAAATGCCATGTATGTACAGTGGTACTCTCTAAATACCAGGTATTTACAGAGCTGCTTGCTAAATACCAAGTATGTTGAGTGGTGCTAGCTAAATAACAATTATGTACAGTGGTACTCGCTAAATAACAAGTACGTACAGTGGTACTCGCTAAATAACAAGTATATACAGGGGTATTCGCTAAATACCAAGTATGTACAGTGGTACTAGCTAAATGCCAAGTATGTACAGTGGTACTCACTAAATAGGAAGTATGTAGAGTGGTACTAGATAAATACCATGTATGTACAGTGGTATTAGATAAATACCAAGTAGGTACAGTGGTACTCGCTAAATAACAAGTATATACAGGGGTATTCGCTAAATACCAATTATGTACAGTGGTACTAGCTAAATGCCAAGTATGTACAGTGGTACTCACTAAATAGGAAGTATGTAGAGTGGTACTAGGTAAATACCATGTATGTAAATTGGTACTAGCTAAATGCCATGTATGTACAGTGGTACTCGCTAAATACCAAGTATATACAGAGGTGCTCGCTAAATACCAAGTATGTTGAGTGGTACTAGCTAAATAACAATTATGTACAGTTGTACTCGCTAAAATACTAGTATGTACAGTGGTACTCGCTAAATGCCAAGTATGTACAGTGGTACTCGCTAAAAACCAAGTATGTAGAGTGGTACTATATAAATACCAAGTATGTACAGTGGTACTCACTAAATAATAAGTATGTACAGTGGTACTCGCTACATACCAAGAATGTACAGTGGTACTCGCTAAATAACAACTATGTACAGGGGCACTCGCTAAATAACAAGTATGTACAGAGGTACACGCTAAATACCAAGTATGTTGAGTGGTACCCGCTAAATACCAAGTATGTACAGTCGTACTAGATAATTACCAAGTATGTACATTGGTACTCGCTAAATACCAAGTATGTACAGGGGTACTCGCTAAATGCCGAGTATGTAGAGTGATACTAGCTAAATGACAAGTATGCACAGTGGTACTCGCTAAATAATAAGTATGTACAGTGGTACTAGCTAAATAACAAGTATGTACAGTGGTACAAGCTAAATACCAAGTATGTACAGTTGTACTCGCTAAATGCCATGTATGTACAGTGGTACTCTCTAAATACCAGGTATTTACAGAGCTGCTTGCTAAATACCAAGTATGTTGAGTGGTCCTAGCTAAATAACAATTATGTACAGTGGTACTCACTAAATACCAAGTATGTACAGTGGTACTAGCTAAATACTAAGTATGTAGAGTGGTACTAGATAAATACCATGTATGTACAGTGGTACTAGATAAATACCAAGTAGGTACAGTGGTACTCGCTAAATAACAAGTATATAATATACAGGGGTATTCGCTAAATACCAAGTATGTACAGTGGTACTAGCTAAATGCCAAGTATGTACAGTGGTACTCACTAAATAGGATGTATGTAGAGTGGTACTAGGTAAATACCATGTATGTACATTGGTACTAGCTAATTGCCATGTATGTACAGTGGTACTCGCTAAATACGAAATATATAGAGAGGTGCTCGCTAAATACTAAGTATGTTGAGTGGTACTAGCTAAATAACTATTATGTACAGAGGTACTCGCTAAATAAAAGTTATGTACAGTGGTACTCGCTAAAAAACTAGTATGTACAGTGGTACTCGCTAAAAACCAAGTATGTAGAGTGGTACTAAATAAATACCAAGTATGTACAGTGGAACTCGCTAAATAATAAGTATGTACAGTGGTACTCGCTAAATAACAAGTATGTACAGGGGCACTCGCTAAATAACAAGTATGTACAGAGGTACTCGCTAAATACCAAGTATGTTAAGTGGTACTCGCTAAATACCAAGTATGTACAGTCGTACTAGATAATTACCAAGTTTGTACATTGGTACTCGCTAAATAACAAGTATGTACAGTGGTACTCGCTAAATGCCATGTATGTACAGTGGTAATCGCTAAATACCAGGTATTTACAGAGGTGCTTGCTAAATACCAAGTATGTTGAGTGGTACTAGCTAAATAACAATTATGTACAGTGGTACTCTCTAAATGCCAAGTATGTACAGTGTTACTCACTAAATAACAAGTATGTACAGTGGTACTCGCTAAATGCCATGTATGTACAGTGGTACTCCCTAAAACCAGGTATTTACAGACGTGCTTACTAAATACCAAGTATGTTGAGTGGTACTAGCTAAATAACAAGTATTTACATTGGTACTCGCTAAATACCAAGTATGTACAGTGGTACTCGCTAAATGCCATGTGTGTAAAGTGATTCTCGCTAAATACCAAATATGTACAGAGGTACTCGCTAAATACCAAGTATGTACAGTGTTTCTCGCTAAATAACAAGTATGTACAGTGGTCCTCGCTAAATGCCATGTATGTACAGTGGTACTCACTAAATACCAGGTATTTACAGAGGTGCTTGCTAAATACCAAGTATGTTGAGTGGTACTTGCTAAATAACAAGTATTTACATTGGTAATCGCTAAATACCAAGTATGTACAGTGGTACTTGCTAAATGCCATGTATGTAAAGTGATTCTCGCTAAATACCAAATATGTACAGAGGTACTCGCTAAATACCAAGTATGTACAGTGTTGCTCGCTAAATTCCAAGTATGTGCAGTCGTACTCGCTAAATACCAAACATGTAGAGTGTTAGTAGCTAAGTAACAAGTATTTACAGTGGTACTCGCTAAATAACAAGTATGTACAGAGGTACTCGCTAAATACCAAGTATGTATAGTTGTACTATCTAAATGCCAAGTATGTACAGTGGTACTCGCTAAATAACAAGTATGTACAGTGATACTAGCTAAATACCAAGTATGTACAGTTGTACTCGCTAAATGCCATGTATGTAGAGTGGTACTCGCTAAATACCAAGTATGTAGAGTGGTACTAGCTAAACACCAATTATGGACAGTTGTACTCGCTAAATACCAAGTATATACAGAGGTGCTCGCTAAATAATAAGTATGTACAGTGGTACTAGCTAAATAACAAGTATGTACAGTGGTACTAGCTAAATACCAAGTATGTACAGTGGTACTCGCTAAATGCCATGTATGTACAGTGGTACTCTCTAAATACCAGGTATTTACAGAGCTGCTTGCTAAATACCAAGTATGTTGAGTGGTACTAGCTAAATAACAATTATGTACAGTGGTACTCGCTAAATAACAAGTACGTACAGTGGTACTCGCTAGATACCAAGTATGTACAGTGGTACTAGCTAAATACTAAGTATGTAGAGTGGTACTAGATAAATACCATGTATGTACAGTGGTACTAGATAAATACCAAGTAGGTACAGTGGTACTCGCTAAATAACAAGTATATACAGGGGTATTCGCTAAATACCAAGTATGTACAGTGGTACTAGCTAAATGCCAAGTATGTACAGTGGTACTCACTAAATAGGAAGTATGTAGAGTGGTACTAGGTAAATACCATGTATGTACATTGGTACTAGCTAATTGCCATGTATGTACATTGGTACTCGCTAAATAACAAGTGTGTACAGGGGTACTCGCTAAATGCCAAGTATGTAGAGTGGTACTAGCTAAATGACAAGTATGTACAGTGGTACTCACTAAATAATAAGTATGTACATTGGTACTCGCTAAATAACAAGTATGTACAGTGGTACTCGCTAAATGCCATGTATGTACAGTGGTACTCGCTAAATACCAGGTATTTACAGAGGTGCTTCCTAAATACCAAGTATGTTGAGTGGTACTAGCTAAAAAACAAGTATGTACATTGGTACTCGCTAAATAATAATTATGTACAGTGGTACTCGCTAAATAATAAGTATGTACAGTGGTACTAGCTAAATAACAAGCATGTACAGTGGTACTAGCTAAATGCCATGTATGTACAGTGGTACTCGCTAAATACCAAGTATATACAGAGGTGCTCGCTAAATACCAAGTATGTTGAGTGGTACTAGCTAAATAACAATTATGTACAGTGGTACTCGCTAAATAACTAGTATGTACAGTGGTGCTCTCTAAATGCCAAGTATGTACAGTGGTACTCGCTAAAAATCAAGTATGTAGAGTGGTACTAAAGAAATACCAAGTATGTACAGTGGTACTCGCTAAATAATAAGAATGTACTCGCTAAATACCAACTATGTACAGTGGTACTCGCTAAATAACAAGTATGTACAGTGGTGCTCTCTAAATGCCAAGTATGTACAGTGGTACTCGCTAAAAATCAAGTATGTAGAGTGGTACTAAAGAAATACCAAGTATGTACAGTGGTACTCGCTAAATAATAAGAATGTACTCGCTAAATACCAACTATGTACAGTGGTACTCGCTAAATAACAAGTATGTACAGAGATACTCACTAAATAACAAGTATGTAAAGTGTTACTCGCTAAATGCCATGTATGTACAGTGGTACTCACTAAATACCAGGTATTTACAGACGTGCTTACTAAATACCAAGTATGTTGAGTGGTACTAGCTAAATAACAAGTATTTACAGTGGTACTCGCTAAATAGGAAGTATGTAGAGTGGTACTAGGTAAATACCATGTATGTACATTGGTACTAGCTAAATGCCATGTATGTACAGTGGTACTCGCTAAATACCAATTATATACAGAGGTGCTCGCTAAATACCAAGTATGTTGAGTGGTACTAGCTAAATAACAATTATGTACAGTGGTCCTCGCTAAATAACTAGTATGTACAGTGGTGCTCTCTAAATGCCAAGTATGTACAGTGGTACTCGCTAAAAAGTCAAGTATGTAGAGTGGTACTAAAGAAATACCAAGTATGCACAGTGGTACTAGCTAAATAATAAGTATGTACAGTGGTACTAGCTAAATAACAAGTATGTACAGTGGTACAAGCTAAATACCAAGTATGTACAGTGGTACTCGCTAAATGCCATTTATGTACAGTGGTACTCTCTAAATACCAGGTATTTACAGAGCTGCTTGCTAAATACCAAATATGTTGAGTGGTACTAGCTAAATAACAAATATGTACAGTGGTACTCGCTAAATAACAAGTATGTACAGTGGTACTCTCTAAATACCAAGTATGTACAGTGGTACTAGCTAAATACTAAGTATGTAGAGTGGTACTAGATAAATAACATGTATGTACAGTGGTACTAGATAAATACCAAGTAGGTACAGTGGTACTCGCTAAATAACAAGTATATAATATACAGGGGTATTCGCTAAATACCAAGTATGTACAGTGGTACTAGCTAAATGCCAAGTATGTACAGTGGTACTCACTAAATAGAAAGTATGTAGAGTGGTACTAGGTAAATACCATGTATGTACATTGGTACTAGCTAATTGCCATGTATGTACAGTGGTACTCGCTAAATACGAAATATATACAGAGGTGCTCGCTAAATACCAAGTATGTTGAGTGGTACTAGCTAATTAACAATTATGTACAGTGGTACTCGCTAAATAAAAATTATGTACAGTGGTACTCGCTAAAAAACTAGTATGTACAGTGGTACTTGCAAAATGCCAAGTTTGTAGAGTGGTACTCGCAAAAAACCAAGTATGTAGAGTGGTACTAAATAAATACCAAGTATGTACAGTAGTACTCGCTAAATAATAAGTATGTACAGTGGTACTCGCTAAATAACAAGTATGTACAGTGGTACTCGCTAAATAACAAGTATGTACAGGGGCACTCGCTAAATAACAAGTATGTACAGAGGTACTCGCTAAATACCAAGTATGTTGAGGGGTACTCGTTAAATACCAAGTATTTACAGTCGTACTAGATAATTACCAAGTTTGTACATTGGTACTCGCTAAATACCAAATATGTACAGAGGTACTCGCTAAATACCAAGTATGTACAGTGTTGCTCGCTAAATTCCACGTATGTGCAGTGGTACTCGCTAAATACCAAGCATGTAGAGTGTTAGTAGCTAAGTAACAAGTATGTACAGAGGTACTCGCTGAATACCAAGTATGTACAGTTGTACTATCTAAATGCCAAGTATGTACAGTGGTACTCGCTAAATAACAAGTATGTACAGTGATACTAGCTAAATACCAAGTATGTACAGTAGTACTCGCTAAATGCCATGTATGTACAGTGGTACTCGCTAAATACCAAGTATGTTGAGTGGTACTAGCTAAATAACAATTATGGACAGTTGTACTCACTAAATACCAAGTATATACAGAGGTGCTCGCTAAATAATAAGTATGTACAGTGGTACTAGCTAAATAACAAGTATGTACAGTGGTACTAGCTAAATACCAAGTATGTACAGTGGTACTCGCTAAATGCCATGTATGTACAGTGGTACTCTCTAAATACCAGGTATTTACAGAGCTGCTTGCTAAATACCAAGTATGTTGAGTGGTACTAGCTAAATAACAATTATGTACAGTGGTACTCGCTAAATAACAAGTACGTACAGTGGTACTCGCTAAATACCAAGTATGTACAGTGGTACTAGCTAAATACTAAGTATGTAGAGTGGTACTAGATAAATACCATGTATGTACAGTGGTATTAGATAAATACCAAGTAGGTTCAGTGGTACTCGCTAAATAACAAGTATATACAGGGGTATTCGCTAAATACCAAGTATGTACAGTGGTACTAGCTAAATGCCAAGTATGTACAGTGGTACTCACTAAATAGGAAGTATGTAGAGTGGTACTAGGTAAATACCATGTATGTACATTGGTACTAGCTAAATGCCATGTATGTACAGTGGTACTCGCTAAATACCAAGTATATACAGAGGTGCTCGCTAAATACCAAGTATGTTGAGTGGTACTAGCTAAATAACAATTATGTACAGTGGTACTCGGTAAATAAAAATTATGTACAGTGGTACTCGCTAAAAAACTAGTATGTACAGTGGTACTAGCTAAATACCAAGTATGTACAGTTGTACTCGCTAGATGCCATGTATGTAGAGTGGTACTCGCTAAATACCAAGTATGTTGAGTGGTACTAGCTAAATAACAATTATGAACAGTTGTACTCGCTAAATAACTAGTATGTACAGTGGTACTCGCTAAATGCCAAGTATGTACAGTGGTACTCGCTAAAAACCAAGTATGTAGAGTAGTACTATATAAATACCAAGTATGTACAGTGGTACTCACTAAATATTAAGTATGTACAGTGGTACTCGCTACATACCAAGAATGTACAGTGGTACTCGCTAAATAACAAGTATGTACAGGGGCACTCGCTAAATAACAAGTATGTACAGAGGTACACGCTAAATACCAAGTATGTTGAGTGGTACCCGCTAAATACCAAGTATGTACAGTCGTACTAGATAATTACCAAGTATGTACATTGGTACTCGCTAAATACCAAGTATGTACAGGGGTACTCGCTAAATGCCGAGTATGTAGAGTGATACTAGCTAAATGACAAGTATGCACAGTTGTACTCGCTAAATAATAAGTATGTACAGTGGTACTAGCTAAATAACAAGTATGTACAGTGGTACAAGCTAAATACCAAGTATGTACAGTGGTACTCGCTAAATGCCATGTATGTACAGTGGTACTCTCTAAATACCAGGTATTTACAGAGCTGCTTGCTAAATACCAAGTATGTTGAGTGGTACTAGCTAAATAACAATTATGTACAGTGGTACTCGCTAAATAACAAGTATGTTCAGTGGTACTCGCTAAATATCAAGTATGTACAGTGGTACTAGCTAAATACTAAGTATGTAGAGTGGTACTAGATAAATACCATGTATGTACAGTGGTACTAGATAAATACCAAGTAGGTACAGTGGTACTCGCTAAATAACAAATATAAAATATACAGGGGTATTCGCTAAATACCAAGTATGTACAGTGGTACTAGCTAAATGCCAAGTATGTACAGTGGTACTCACTAAATAGGACGTATGTAGAGTGGTACTAGGTAAATACCATGTATGTACATTGGTACTAGCTAATTGCCATGTATGTACAGTGGTACTCGCTAAATACGAAATATATACAGAGGTGCTCGCTAAATACCAAGTATGTTGAGTGGTACTAGCTAAATAACTATTATGTACAGTGGTACTCGCTAAATAAAAATTATGTACAGTGGTACTCGCTAAAAAACTAGTATGTACAGTGGTACTCGCAAAATGCCAAGTATGTAGAGTGGTACTCGCTAAAAACCAAGTATGTAGAGTGGTACTAAATAAATACGAAGTATGTACAGTGGAACTCGCTAAATAATAAGTATGTACAGTGGTACTCGCTAAATAACAAGTATGTACAGTGGTACTCGCTAAATAACAAGTATGTACAGGGGCACTCGCTAAATAACAAGTATGTACAGAGGTACTCGCTAAATACCAAGTATGTTGAGTGGTACTCGCTAAATACCAAGTATGTACAGTCGTACTAGATAATTACCAAGTTTGTACATTGGTACTCGCTAAATAACAAGTATGTACAGTGGTACTGGCTAAATGCCATGTATGTACAGTGGTAATCGCTAAATACCAGGTATTTACAGAGGTGCTTGCTAAATACCAAGTATGTTGAGTGGTACTAGCTAACTAACAATTATGTACAGTGGTACTCTCTAAATGCCAAGTATGTACAGTGGTACTCGCTAAATAACAGGTATGTACAGTGATACTAGCTAAAAACCAAGTATGTACAGTTGTACTCGCTAAATGCCATATATGTACAGTGGTACTCGCTAAATACCAAGTATGTTGAGTGGTACTAGCTAAATAACAATTATGGACAGTTGTACTCACTAAATACCAAGTATATACAGAGGTGCTCGCTAAATAATAAGTATGTACAGTGGTACTAGCTAAATAACAAGTATGTACAGTGGTACTAGCTAAATACCAAGTATGTACAGTGGTACTCGCTAAATGCCATGTATGTACAGTGGTACTCTCTAAATACCAGGTATTTACAGAGCTGCTTGCTAAATACCAAGTATGTTGAGTGGTGCTAGCTAAATAACAATTATGTACAGTGGTACTCGCTAAATAACAAGTACGTACAGTGGTACTCGCTAAATAACAAGTATATACAGGGGTATTCGCTAAATACCAAGTATGTACAGTGGTACTAGCTAA
Organism: Triturus cristatus; assembly: GCF_964204655.1. Classification (NCBI taxonomy): domain Eukaryota; kingdom Metazoa; phylum Chordata; class Amphibia; order Caudata; family Salamandridae; genus Triturus; species Triturus cristatus. Next base: position 2,257,813 of record NC_140594.1, on the reverse strand, counting down.
ATGCCAAGTATGTACAGTGGTACTCACTAAATAGGAAGTATGTAGAGTGGTACTAGATAAATACCATGTATGTACAGTGGTATTAGATAAATACCAAGTAGGTACAGTGGTACTCGCTAAATAACAAGTATATACAGGGGTATTCGCTAAATACCAATTATGTACAGTGGTACTAGCTAAATGCCAAGTATGTACAGTGGTACTCACTAAATAGGAAGTATGTAGAGTGGTACTAGGTAAATACCATGTATGTACATTGGTACTAGCTAAATGCCATGTATGTACAGTGGTACTCGCTAAATACCAAGTATATACAGAGGTGCTCGCTAAATACCAAGTATGTTGAGTGGTACTAGCTAAATAACAATTATGTACAGTTGTACTCGCTAAATAACTAGTATGTACAGTGGTACTCGCTAAATGCCAAGTATGTACAGTGGTACTCTCTAAAAACCAAGTATGTAGAGTGGTACTATATAAATACCAAGTATGTACAGTGGTACTCACTAAATAATAAGTATGTACAGTGGTACTCGCTACATACCAAGAATGTACAGTGGTACTCGCTAAATAACAACTATGTACAGGGGCACTCGCTAAATAACAAGTATGTACAGAGGTACACGCTAAATACCAAGTATGTTGAGTGGTACCCGCTAAATACCAAGTATGTACAGTCGTACTAGATAATTACCAAGTATGTACATTGGTACTCGCTAAATACCAAGTATGTACAGGGGTACTCGCTAAATGCCGAGTATGTAGAGTGATACTAGCTAAATGACAAGTATGCACAGTGGTACTCGCTAAATAATAAGTATGTACAGTGGTACTAGCTAAATAACAAGTATGTACAGTGGTACAAGCTAAATACCAAGTATGTACAGTTGTACTCGCTAAATGCCATGTATGTACAGTGGTACTCTCTAAATACCAGGTATTTACAGAGCTGCTTGCTAAATACCAAGTATGTTGAGTGGTCCTAGCTAAATAACAATTATGTACAGTGGTACTCACTAAATACCAAGTATGTACAGTGGTACTAGCTAAATACTAAGTATGTAGAGTGGTACTAGATAAATACCATGTATGTACAGTGGTACTAGATAAATACCAAGTAGGTACAGTGGTACTCGCTAAATAACAAGTATATACAGGGGTATTCGCTAAATACCAAGTATGTACAGTGGTACTAGCTAAATGCCAAGTATGTACAGTGGTACTCACTAAATAGGATGTATGTAGAGTGGTATTAGGTAAATACCATGTATGTACATTGGTACTAGCTAATTGCCATGTATGTACAGTGGTACTCGCTAAATACGAAATATATAGAGAGGTGCTCGCTAAATACTAAGTATGTTGAGTGGTACTAGCTAAATAACTATTATGTACAGAGGTACTCGCTAAATAAAAGTTATGTACAGTGGTACTCGCTAAAAAACTAGTATGTACAGTGGTACTCGCTAAAAACCAAGTATGTAGAGTGGTACTAAATAAATACCAAGTATGTACAGTGGAACTCGCTAAATAATAAGTATGTACAGTGGTACTCGCTAAATAACAAGTATGTACAGGGGCACTCGCTAAATAACAAGTATGTACAGAGGTACTCGCTAAATACCAAGTATGTTAAGTGGTACTTGCTAAATACCAAGTATGTACAGTCGTACTAGATAATTACCAAGTTTGTACATTGGTACTCGCTAAATAACAAGTATGTACAGTGGTACTCGCTAAATGCCATGTATGTACAGTGGTAATCGCTAAATACCAGGTATTTACAGAGGTGCTTGCTAAATACCAAGTATGTTGAGTGGTACTAGCTAAATAACAATTATGTACAGTGGTACTCTCTAAATGCCAAGTATGTACAGTGTTACTCACTAAATAACAAGTATGTACAGTGGTACTCGCTAAATGCCATGTATGTACAGTGGTACTCCCTAAAACCAGGTATTTACAGACGTGCTTACTAAATACCAAGTATGTTGAGTGGTACTAGCTAAATAACAAGTATTTACATTGGTACTCGCTAAATACCAAGTATGTACAGTGGAACTCGCTAAATGCCATGTGTGTAAAGTGATTCTCGCTAAATACCAAATATGTACAGAGGTACTCGCTAAATACCAAGTATGTACAGTGTTTCTCGCTAAATAACAAGTATGTACAGTGGTCCTCGCTAAATGCCATGTATGTACAGTGGTACTCACTAAATACCAGGTATTTACAGAGGTGCTTGCTAAATACCAAGTATGTTGAGTGGTACTTGCTAAATAACAAGTATTTACATTGGTACTCGCTAAATACCAAGTATGTACAGTGGTACTTGCTAAATGCCATGTATGTAAAGTGCTTCTCGCTAAATACCAAATATGTACAGAGGTACTCGCTAAATACCAAGTATGTACAGTGTTGCTCGCTAAATTCCAAGTATGTGCAGTCGTACTCGCTAAATACCAAACATGTAGAGTGTTAGTAGCTAAGTAACAAGTATTTACAGTGGTACTCGCTAAATAACAAGTATGTACAGAGGTACTCGCTGAATACCAAGTATGTATAGTTGTACTATCTAAATGCCAAGTATGTACAGTGGTACTCGCTAAATAACAAGTATGTACAGTGATACTAGCTAAATACCAAGTATGTACAGTTGTACTCGCTAAATGCCATGTATGTAGAGTGGTACTCGCTAAATACCAAGTATGTAGAGTGGTACTAGCTAAACACCAATTATGGACAGTTGTCCTCGCTAAATACCAAGTACATACAGAGGTGCTCGCTAAATAATAAGTATGTACAGTGGTACTAGCTAAATAACAAGTATGTACAGTGGTACTAGCTAAATACCAAGTATGTACAGTGGTACTCGCTAAATGCCATGTATGTACAGTGGTACTCTCTAAATACCAGGTATTTACAGAGCTGCTTGCTAAATACCAAGTATGTTGAGTGGTACTAGCTAAATAACAATTATGTACAGTGGTACTCGCTAAATAACAAGTACGTACAGTGGTACTCGCTAGATACCAAGTATGTACAGTGGTACTAGCTAAATACTAAGTATGTAGAGTGGTACTAGATAAATACCATGTATGTACAGTGGTACTAGATAAATACCAAGTAGGTACAGTGGTACTCGCTAAATAACAAGTATATACAGGGGTATTCGCTAAATACCAAGTATGTACAGTGGTACTAGCTAAATGCCAAGTATGTCCATGGTACTCACTAAATAGGAAGTATGTAGAGTGGTACTAGGTAAATACCATGTATGTACATTGGTACTAGCTAATTGCCATGTATGTACATTGGTACTCGCTAAATAACAAGTGTGTACAGGGGTACTCGCTAAATGCCAAGTATGTAGAGTGGTACTAGCTAAATGACAAGTATGTACAGTGGTACTCACTAAATAATAAGTATGTACATTGGTACTCGCTAAATAACAAGTATGTACAGTGGTACTCGCTAAATGCCATGTATGTACAGTGGTACTCGCTAAATACCAGGTATTTACAGAGGTGCTTCCTAAATACCAAGTATGTTGAGTGGTACTAGCTAAAAAACAAGTATGTACAGTGGTACTCGCTAAATAATAATTATGTACAGTGGTACTCGCTAAATAATAAGTATGTACAGTGGTACTAGCTAAATAACAAGCATGTACAGTGGTACTAGCTAAATGCCATGTATGTACAGTGGTACTCGCTAAATACCAAGTATATACAGAGGTGCTCGCTAAATACCAAGTATGTTGAGTGGTACTAGCTAAATAACAATTATGTACAGTGGTACTCGCTAAATAACTAGTATGTACAGTGGTGCTCTCTAAATGCCAAGTATGTACAGTGGTACTCGCTAAAAATCAAGTATGTAGAGTGGTACTAAAGAAATACCAAGTATGTACAGTGGTACTCGCTAAATAATAAGAATGTACTCGCTAAATACCAACTATGTACAGTGGTACTCGCTAAATAACAAGTATGTACAGTGGTGCTCTCTAAATGCCAAGTATGTACAGTGGTACTCGCTAAAAATCAAGTATGTAGAGTGGTACTAAAGAAATACCAAGTATGTACAGTGGTACTCGCTAAATAATAAGAATGTACTCGCTAAATACCAACTATGTACAGTGGTACTCGCTAAATAACAAGTATGTACAGAGATACTCACTAAATAACAAGTATGTAAAGTGTTACTCGCTAAATGCCATGTATGTACAGTGGTACTCACTAAATACCAGGTATTTACAGACGTGCTTACTAAATACCAAGTATGTTGAGTGGTACTAGCTAAATAACAAGTATTTACAGTGGTACTCGCTAAATAGGAAGTATGTAGAGTGGTACTAGGTAAATACCATGTATGTACATTGGTACTAGCTAAATGCCATGTATGTACAGTGGTACTCGCTAAATACCAAGTATATACAGAGGTGCTCGCTAAATACCAAGTATGTTGAGTGGTACTAGCTAAATAACAATTATGTACAGTGGTCCTCGCTAAATAACTAGTATGTACAGTGGTGCTCTCTAAATGCCAAGTATGTACAGTGGTACTCGCTAAAAAGTCAAGTATGTAGAGTGGTACTAAAGAAATACCAAGTATGCACAGTGGTACTAGCTAAATAATAAGTATGTACAGTGGTACTAGCTAAATAACAAGTATGTACAGTGGTACAAGCTAAATACCAAGTATGTACAGTGGTACTCGCTAAATGCCATTTATGTACAGTGGTACTCTCTAAATACCAGGTATTTACAGAGCTGCTTGCTAAATACCAAGTATGTTGAGTGGTACTAGCTAAATAACAATTATGTACAGTGGTACTCGCTAAATAACAAGTATGTACAGTGGTACTCGCTAAATACCAAGTATGTACAGTGGTACTAGCTAAATACTAAGTATGTAGAGTGGTACTAGATAAATAACATGTATGTACAGTGGTACTAGATAAATACCAAGTAGGTACAGTGGTACTCGCTAAATAACAAGTATATAATATACAGGGGTATTCGCTAAATACCAAGTATGTACAGTGGTACTAGCTAAATGCCAAGTATGTACAGTGGTACTCACTAAATAGGAAGTATGTAGAGTGGTACTAGGTAAATACCATGTATGTACATTGGTACTAGCTAATTGCCATGTATGTACAGTGGTACTCGCTAAATACGAAATATATACAGAGGTGCTCGCTAAATACCAAGTATGTTGAGTGGTACTAGCTAAATAACAATTATGTACAGTGGTACTCGCTAAATAAAAATTATGTACAGTGGTACTCGCTAAAAAACTAGTATGTACAGTGGTACTTGCAAAATGCCAAGTTTGTAGAGTGGTTTTTGCAAAAAACCAAGTATGTAGAGTGGTACTAAATAAATACCAAGTATGTACAGTAGTACTCGCTAAATAATAAGTATGTACAGTGGTACTCGCTAAATAACAAGTATGTACAGTGGTACTCGCTAAATAACAAGTATGTACAGGGGCACTCGCTAAATAACAAGTATGTACAGAGGTACTCGCTAAATACCAAGTATGTTGAGTGGTACTCGTTAAATACCAAGTATTTACAGTCGTACTAGATAATTACCAAGTTTGTACATTGGTACTCGCTAAATACCAAATATGTACAGAGGTACTCGCTAAATACCAAGTATGTACAGTGTTGCTCGCTAAATTCCACGTATGTGCAGTGGTACTCGCTAAATACCAAGCATGTAGAGTGTTAGTAGCTAAGTAACAAGTATGTACAGAGGTACTCGCTGAATACCAAGTATGTACAGTTGTACTATCTAAATGCCAAGTATGTACAGTGGTACTCGCTAAATAACAAGTATGTACAGTGATACTAGCTAAATACCAAGTATGTACAGTAGTACTCGCTAAATGCCATGTATGTACAGTGGTACTCGCTAAATACCAAGTATGTTGAGTGGTACTAGCTAAATAACAATTATGGACAGTTGTACTCACTAAATACCAAGTATATACAGAGGTGCTCGCTAAATAATAAGTATGTACAGTGGTACTAGCTAAATAACAAGTATGTACGGTGGTACTAGCTAAATACCAAGTATGTACAGTGGTACTCGCTAAATGCCATGTATGTACAGTGGTACTCTCTAAATACCAGGTATTTACAGAGCTGCTTGCTAAATACCAAGTATGTTGAGTGGTACTAGCTAAATAACAATTATGTACAGTGGTACTCGCTAAATAACAAGTACGTACAGTGGGACTCGCTAAATACCAAGTATGTACAGTGGTACTAGCTAAATACTAAGTATGTAGAGTGGTACTAGATAAATACCATGTATGTACAGTGGTATTAGATAAATACCAAGTAGGTTCAGTGGTACTCGCTAAATAACAAGTATATACAGGGGTATTCGCTAAATACCAAGTATGTACAGTGGTACTAGCTAAATGCCAAGTATGTACAGTGGTACTCACTAAATAGGAAGTATGTAGAGTGGTACTAGGTAAATACCATGTATGCACATTGGTACTAGCTAAATGCCATGTATGTACAGTGGTACTCGCTAAATACCAAGTATATACAGAGGTGCTCGCTAAATACCAAGTATGTTGAGTGGTACTAGCTAAATAACAATTATGTACAGTGGTACTCGGTAAATAAAAATTATGTACAGTGGTACTCGCTAAAAAACTAGTATGTACAGTGGTACTAGCTAAATACCAAGTATGTACAGTTGTACTCGCTAGATGCCATGTATGTAGAGTGGTACTCGCTAAATACCAAGTATGTTGAGTGGTACTAGCTAAATAACAATTATGAACAGTTGTACTCGCTAAATAACTAGTATGTACAGTGGTACTCGCTAAATGCCAAGTATGTACAGTGGTACTCGCTAAAAACCAAGTATGTAGAGTAGTATTATATAAATACCAAGTATGTACAGTGGTACTCACTAAATATTAAGTATGTACAGTGGTACTCGCTACATACCAAGAATGTACAGTGGTACTCGCTAAATAACAAGTATGTACAGGGGCACTCGCTAAATAACAAGTATGTACAGAGGTACACGCTAAATACCAAGTATGTTGAGTGGTACCCGCTAAATACCAAGTATGTACAGTCGTACTAGATAATTACCAAGTATGTACATTGGTACTCGCGAAATACCAAGTATGTACAGGGGTACTCGCTAAATGCCGAGTATGTAGAGTGATACTAGCTAAATGACAAGTATGCACAGTTGTACTCGCTAAATAATAAGTATGTACAGTGGTACTAGCTAAATAACAAGTATGTACAGTGGTACAAGCTAAATACCAAGTATGTACAGTGGTACTCGCTAAATGCCATGTATGTACAGTGGTACTCTCTAAATACCAGGTATTTACAGAGCTGCTTGCTAAATACCAAGTATGTTGAGTGGTACTAGCTAAATAACAATTATGTACAGTGGTACTCGCTAAATAACAAGTACGTACAGTGGTACTCACTAAATACCAAGTATGTACAGTGGTACTAGCTAAATACTAAGTATGTAGAGTGGTACTAGATAAATACCATGTATGTACAGTGGTACTAGATAAATACCAAGTAGGTACAGTGGTACTCGCTAAATAACAAGTATATAATATACAGGAGTATTCGCTAAATACCAAGTATGTACAGTGGTACTAGCTAAATGCCAAGTATGTACAGTGGTACTCACTAAATAGGATGTATGTAGAGTGGTACTAGGTAAATACCATGTATGTACATTGGTACTAGCTAATTGCCATGTATGTACAGTGGTACTCGCTAAATACGAAATATATAGAGAGGTGCTCGCTAAATACTAAGTATGTTGAGTGGTACTAGCTAAATAACTATTATGTACAGAGGTACTCGCTAAATAAAAGTTATGTACAGTGGTACTCGCTAAAAAACTAGTATGTACAGTGGTACTCGCTAAAAACCAAGTATGTAGAGTGGTACTAAATAAATACCAAGTATGTACAGTGGAACTCGCTAAATAATAAGTATGTACAGTGGTACTCGCTAAATAACAAGTATGTACAGGGGCACTCGCTAAATAACAAGTATGTACAGAGGTACTCGCTAAATACCAAGTATGTTAAGTGGTACTCGCTAAATACCAAGTATGTACAGTCGTACTAGATAATTACCAAGTTTGTACATTGGTACTCGCTAAATAACAAGTATGTACAGTGGTACTCGCTAAATGCCATGTATGTACAGTGGTAATCGCTAAATACCAGGTATTTACAGAGGTGCTTGCTAAATACCAAGTATGTTGAGTGGTACTAGCTAAATAACAATTATGTACAGTGGTACTCTCTAAATGCCAAGTATGTACAGTGTTACTCACTAAATAACAAGTATGTACAGAGGTACTCGCTAAATGCCATGTATGTACAGTGGTACTCCCTAAAACCAGGTATTTACAGACGTGCTTACTAAATACCAAGTATGTTGAGTGGTACTAGCTAAATAACAAGTATTTACATTGGTACTCGCTAAATACCAAGTATGTACAGTGGTACTCGCTAAATGCCATGTGTGTAAAGTGATTCTCGCTAAATACCAAATATGTACAGAGGTACTCGCTAAATACCAAGTATGTACAGTGTTTCTCGCTAAATAACAAGTATGTACAGTGGTCCTCGCTAAATGCCATGTATGTACAGTGGTACTCACTAAATACCAGGTATTTACAGAGGTGCTTGCTAAATACCAAGTATGTTGAGTGGTACTTGCTAAATAACAAGTATTTACATTGGTACTCGCTAAATACCAAGTATGTACAGTGGTACTTGCTAAATGCCATGTATGTAAAGTGATTCTCGCTAAATACCAAATATGTACAGAGGTACTCGCTAAATACCAAGTATGTACAGTGTTGCTCGCTAAATTCCAAGTATGTGCAGTCGTACTCGCTAAATACCAAACATGTAGAGTGTTAGTAGCTAAGTAACAAGTATTTACAGTGGTACTCGCTAAATAACAAGTATGTACAGAGGTACTCGCTGAATACCAAGTATGTATAGTTGTACTATCTAAATGCCAAGTATGTACAGTGGTACTCGCTAAATAACAAATATGTACAGTGGTACTCGCTAAATAAAAATTATGTACAGTGGTACTCGCTAAAAAACTAGTATGTACAGTGGTACTTGCAAAATGCCAAGTTTGTAGAGTGGTACTCGCAAAAAACCAAGTATGTAGAGTGGTACTAAATAAATACCAAGTATGTACAGTAGTACTCGCTAAATAATAAGTATGTACAGTGGTACTCGCTAAATAACAAGTATGTACAGGGGCACTCGCTAAATAACAAGTATGTACAGAGGTACTCGCTAAATACCAAGAATGTTGAGTGGTACTCGTTAAATACCAAGTATTTACAGTCGTACTAGATAATTACCAAGTTTGTACATTGGTACTCGCTAAATACCAAATATGTACAGAGGTACTCGCTAAATACCAAGTATGTACAGTGTTGCTCACTAAATTCCACGTATGTGCAGTGGTACTCGCTAAATACCAAGCATGTAGAGTGTTAGTAGCTAAGTAACAAGTATGTACAGAGGTACTCGCTGAATACCAAGTATGTACAGTTGTACTATCTAAATGCCAAGTATGTACAGTGGTACTCGCTAAATAACAAGTATGTACAGTGATACTAGCTAAATACCAAGTATGTACAGTAGTACTCGCTAAATGCCATGTATGTACAGTGGTACTCGCTAAATACCAAGTATGTTGAGTGGTACTAGCTAAATAACAATTATGGACAGTTGTACTCACTAAATACCAAGTATATACAGAGGTGCTCGCTAAATAATAAGTATGTACAGTGGTACTAGCTAAATAACAAGTATGTACAGTGGTACTAGCTAAATACCAAGTATGTACAGTGGTACTCGCTAAATGCCATGTATGTACAGTGGTACTCTCTAAATACCAGGTATTTACAGAGCTGCTTGCTAAATACCAAGTATGTTGAGTGGTACTAGCTAAATAACAATTATGTACAGTGGTACTCGCTAAATAACAAGTACGTACAGTGGTACTCGCTAAATACCAAGTATGTACAGTGGTACTAGCTAAATACTAAGTATGGAGAGTGGTACTAGATAAATACCATGTATGTACAGTGGTATTAGATAAATACCAAGTAGGTTCAGTGGTACTCGCTAAATAACAAGTATATACAGGCGTATTCGCTAAATACCAAGTATGTACAGTGGTACTAGCTAAATGCCAAGTATGTACAGTGGTACTCACTAAATAGGAAGTATGTACAGTGGTACTCGCTAAATACCAAGTATATACAGAGGTGCTCGCTAAATACCAAGTATGTTGAGTGGTACTAGCTAAATAACAATTATGTACAGTGGTACTCGGTAAATAAAAATTATGTACAGTGGTACTCGCTAAAAAACTAGTATGTACAGTGGTACTAGCTAAATACCAAGTATGTACAGTTGTACTCGCTAGATGCCATGTATGTAGAGTGGTACTCGCTAAATACCAAGTATGTTGAGTGGTACTAGCTAAATAACAATTATGAACAGTTGTACTCGCTAAATAACTAGTATGTACAGTGGTACTCGCTAAATGCCAAGTATGTACAGTGGTACTCGCTAAAAACCAAGTATGTAGAGTAGTATTATATAAATACCAAGTATGTACAGTGGTACTCACTAAATATTAAGTATGTACAGTGGTACTCGCTACATACCAAGAATGTACAGTGGTACTCGCTAAATAACAAGTATGTACAGGGGCACTCGCTAAATAACAAGTATGTACAGAGGTACACGCTAAATACCAAGTATGTTGAGTGGTACCCGCTAAATACCAAGTATGTACAGTCGTACTAGATAATTACCAAGTATGTACATTGGTACTCGCTAAATACCAAGTATGTACAGGGGTACTCGCTAAATGCCGAGTATGTAGAGTGGTACCAGCTAAATGACAAGTATGCACAGTTGTACTCGCTAAATAATAAGTATGTACAGTGGTACTAGCTAAATAACAAGTATGTACAGTGGTACAAGCTAAATACCAAGTATGTACAGTGGTACTCGCTAAATGCCAGGTATTTACAGAGCTGCTTGCTAAATACCAAGTATGTTGAGTGGTACTAGCTAAATAACAATTATGTACAGTGGTACTCGCTAAATAACAAGTATGTACAGTGGTACTCGCTAAATACCAAGTATGTACAGTGGTACTAGCTAAATACTAAGTATGTAGAGTGGTACTAAATAAATACCATGTATGTACAGTGGTACTAGATAAATACCAAGTAGGTACAGTGGTACTCGCTAAATAACAAATATATAATATACAGGGGTATTCGCTAAATACCAAGTATGTACAGTGGTACTAGCTAAATGCCAAGTATGTACAGTGGTACTCACTAAATAGGACGTATGTAGAGTGGTACTAGGTAAATACCATGTATGTACATTGGTACTAGCTAATTGCCATGTATGTACAGTGGTACTCGCTAAATACGAAATATATACAGAGGTGCTCGCTAAATACCAAGTATGTTGAGTGGTACTAGCTAAATAACTATTATGTACAGTGGTACTCGCTAAATAAAAATTATGTACAGTGGTACTCGCTAAAAAACTAGTATGTACAGTGGTACTCGCAAAATGCCAAGTATGTAGAGTGGTACTCGCTAAAAACCAAGTATGTAGAGTGGTACTAAATAAATACCAAGAATACACAGTGGAACTCGCTAAATAACAAGTATGTACAGTGGTACTCGCTAAATAACAAGTATGTACAGGGGCACTCGCTAAATAACAAGTATGTACAGAGGTACTCGCTAAATACCAAGTATGTTGAGTGGTACTCGCTAAATACCAAGTATGTACAGTCGTACTAGATAATTACCAAGTTTGTACATTGGTACTCGCTAAATAACAAGTATGTACAGTGGTACTCGCTAAATGCCATGTATGTACAGTGGTAATCGCTAAATACCAGGTATTTACAGAGGTGCTTGCTAAATACCAAGTATGTTGAGTGGTACTAGCTAACTAACAATTATGTACAGTGGTACTCTCTAAATGCCAAGTATGTACAGTGTTACTCACTAAATAACAAGTATGTAGAGTGGTACTCGCTAAATGCTATGTATGTACAGTGGTACTCACTAAATACCAGGTATTTACAGACGTGCTTACTAAATACCAAGTATGTTGAGTGGTACTAGCTAAATAACAAGTATTTACATTGGTACTCGCTAAATACCAAGTATGTACAGTGGTACTCGCTAAATGCCATGTGTGTAAATTGATTCTCGCTAAATACCAAATATGTACAGAGGTACTCGCTAAATACCAAGTATGTACAGTGTTTCTCGCTAAATAACAAGTATGTACAGTGGTCCTCGCTAAATGCCATGTATGTACAGTGGTACTCACTAAATACCAGGTATTTACAGAGGTGCTTGCTAAATACCAAGTATGTTGAGTGGTACTCGCTAAATAACAACTATTTACATTGGTACTCGCTAAATACCAAGTATGCACAGTGGTACTTGCTAAATGCCATGTATGTAAAGTGATTCTCGCTAAATACCAAATATGTACAGAGGTACTCGCTAAATACCAAGTATGTACAGTGTTGCTCGCTAAATTCCAAGTATGTGCAGTCGTACTCGCTAAATACCAAACATGTAGAGTGTTAGTAGCTAAGTAACAAGTATTTACAGTGGTACTCGCTAAATAACAAGTATGTACAGAGGTACTCGCTGAATACCAAGTATGTATAGTTGTACTATCTAAATGCCAAGTATGTACAGTGGTACTCGCTAAATAACAAGTATGTACAGTGATACTAGCTAAATACCAAGTATGTACAGTTGTACTCGCTAAATGCCATGTATGTACAGTGGTACTCGCTAAATACCAAGTATGTAGAGTGGTACTAGCTAAATAACAATTATGGACAGTTGTACTCGCTAAATACCAAGTATATACAGAGGTGCTCGCTAAATAATAAGTATGTACAGTGGTACTAGCTAAATAACAAGTATGTACAGTGGTACTAGCTAAATACCAAGTATGTACAGTGGTACTCGCTAAATGCCATGTATGTACAGTGGTACTCTCTAAATACCAGGTATTTACAGAGCTGCATGCTAAATACCAAGTATGTTGAGTGGTACTAGCTAAATAACAATTATGTACAGTGGTACTCGCTAAATAACAAGTACGTACAGTGGTACTCGCTAGATCCCAAGTATGTACAGTGGTACTAGCTAAATACTACGTATGTAGAGTGGTACTAGATAAATACCATGTATGTACAGTGGTACTAGATAAATACCAAGTAGGTACAGTGGTACTCGCTAAATAACAAGTATATACAGGGGTATTCGCTAAATACCAAGTATGTACAGTGGTACTAGCTAAATGCCAAGTATGTACAGTGGTACTCACTAAATAGGAAGTATGTAGAGTGGTACTAGGTAAATACCATGTATGTACATTGGTACTAGCTAATTGCCATGTATGTACATTGGTACTCGCTAAATAACAAGTATGTACAGGGGTACTCGCTAAATGCCAAGTATGTAGAGTGGTACTAGCTAAATGACAAGTATGTACAGTGGTACTCACTAAATAATAAGTATGTACATTGGTACTCGCTAAATAACAATTATGTACAGTGGTACTCGCTAAATGCCATGTATGTACAGTGGTACTCGCTAAATACCAGGTATTTACAGAGGTGCTTCCTAAATACCAAGTATGTTGAGTGGTACTAGCTAAAAAACAAGTATGTACAGTGGTACTCGCTAAATAATAATTATGTACAGTGGTACTCGCTAAATAATAAGTATGTACAGTGGTACTAGCTAAATAACAAGCATGTACAGTGGTACTAGCTAAATGCCATGTATGTACAGTGGTACTCGCTAAATACCAAGTATATACAGAGGTGCTCGCTAAATACCAAGTATGTTGAGTGGTACTAGCTAAATAACAATTATGTACAGTGGTACTCGCTAAATAACTAGTATGTACAGTGGTGCTCTCTAAATGCCAAGTATGTACAGTGGTACTCGCTAAAAAACAAGTATGTAGAGTGGTACTAAAGAAATACCAAGTATGTACAGTGGTACTCGCTAAATAATAAGAATGTACTCGCTAAATACCAACTATGTACAGTGGTACTCGCTAAATAACAAGTATGTACAGTGGTGCTCTCTAAATGCCAAGTATGTACAGTGGTACTCGCTAAAAATCAAGTATGTAGAGTGGTACTAAAGAAATACCAAGTATGTACAGTGGTACTCGCTAAATAATAAGAATGTACTCGCTAAATACCAACTATGTACAGTGGTACTCGCTAAATAACAAGTATGTACAGAGATACTCACTAAATAACAAGTATGTAAAGTGTTACTCGCTAAATGCCATGTATGTACAGTGGTACTCACTAAATACCAGGTATTTACAGACGTGCTTACTAAATACCAAGTATGTTGAGTGGTACTAGCTAAATAACAAGTATTTACAGTGGTACTCACTAAATAGGAAGTATGTAGAGTGGTACTAGGTAAATACCATGTATGTACATTGGTACTAGCTAAATGCCATGTATGTACAGTGGTACTCGCTAAATACCAAGTATATACAGAGGTGCTCGCTAAATACCAAGTATGTTGAGTGGTACTAGCTAAATAACAATTATGTACAGTGGTCCTCGCTAAATAACTAGTGTGTACAGTGGTGCTCTCTAAATGCCAAGTATGTACAGTGGTACTCGCTAAAAAGTCAAGTATGTAGAGTGGTACTAAAGAAATACCAAGTATGCACAGTGGTACTAGCTAAATAATAAGTATGTACAGTGGTACTAGCTAAATAACAAGTATGTACAGTGGTACAAGCTAAATACCAAGTATGTACAGTGGTACTCGCTAAATGCCATTTATGTACAGTGGTACTCTCTAAATACCAGGTATTTACAGAGCTGCTTGCTAAATACCAAGTATGTTGAGTGGTACTAGCTAAATAACAATTATGTACAGTGGTACTCGCTAAATAACAAGTATGTACAGTGGTACTAGATAAATAACATGTATGTACAGTGGTACTAGATAAATACCAAGTAGGTACAGTGGTACTCGCTAAATAACAAGTATATAATATACAGGGGTATTCGCTAAATACCAAGTATGTACAGTGGTACTAGCTAAATGCCAAGTATGTACAGTGGTAATCACTAAATAGGAAGTATGTAGAGTGGTACTAGGTAAATACCGTGTATGTACATTGGTACTAGCTAATTGCCATGTATGTACAGTGGTACTCGCTAAATACGAAATATATACAGAGGTGCTCGCTAAATACCAAGTATGTTGAGTGGTACTAGCTAAATAACAATTATGTACAGTGGTACTCGCTAAATATAAATTATGTACAGTGGTACTCACTAAAAAACTAGGATGTACAGTGGTACTTGCAAAATGCCAAGTATGTAGAGTGGTACTCGCAAAAAACCAAGTATGTAGAGTGGTACTAAATAAATACCAAGTATTTACAGTAGTACTCGCTAAATAATAAGTATGTACAGTGGTACTCGCTAAATAACAAGTATGTACAGTGGTACTCGCTAAATAACAAGTATGTACAGGGGCACTCGCTAAATAACAAGTATGTACAGAGGTACTCGCTAAATACCAAGTATGTTGAGTGGTACTCGTTAAATACCAAGTATTTACAGTCGTACTAGATAATTACCAAGTTTGTACATTGGTACTCGCTAAATACCAAATATGTACAGAGGTACTCGCTAAATACCAAGTATGTACAGTGTTGCTCGCTAAATTCCAAGTATGTGCAGTGGTACTCGCTAAATACCAAGCATGTAGAGTGTTAGTAGCTAAGTAACAAGTATGTACAGAGGTACTCGCTGAATACCAAGTATGTACAGTTGTACTATCTAAATGCCAAGTATGTACAGTGGTACTCGCTAAATAACAAGTATGTACAGTGATACTAGCTAAATACCAAGTATGTACAGTAGTACTCGCTAAATGCCATGTATGTACAGTGGTACTCGCTAAATACCAAGTATGTTGAGTGGTACTAGCTAAATAACAATTATGGACAGTTGTACTCACTAAATACCAAGTATATACCGAGGTGCTCGCTAAATAATAAGTATGTACAGTGGTACTAGCTAAATAACAAGTATGTACAGTGGTACTAGCTAAATACCAAGTATGTACAGTGGTACTCGCTAAATGCCATGTATGTACAGTGGTACTCTCTAAATACCAGGTATTTACAGAGCTGCTTGCTAAATACCAAGTATGTTGAGTGGTACTAGCTAAATAACAATTATGTACAGTGGTACTCGCTAAATAACAAGTACGTACAGTGGTACTCGCTAAATACCAAGTATGTACAGTGGTACTAGCTAAATACTAAGTATGTAGAGTGGTACTAGATAAATACCTTGTATGTACAGTGGTATTAGATAAATACCAAGTAGGTTCAGTGGTACTCGCTAAATAACAAGTATATACAGGGGTATTCGCTAAATACCAAGTATGTACAGTGGTACTAGCTAAATGCCAAGTCTGTACAGTGGTACTCACTAAATAGGAAGTATGTAGAGTGGTAGTAGGTAAATACCATGTATGTACATTGGTACTAGCTAAATGCCATGTATGTACAGTGGTACTCGCTAAATACCAAGTATATACAGAGGTGCTCGCTAAATACCAAGTATGTTGAGTGGTACTAGCTAAATAACAATTATGTACAGTGGTACTCGGTAAATAAAAATTATGTACAGTGGTACTCGCTAAAAAACTAGTATGTACAGTGGTACTAGCTAAATACCAAGTATGTACAGTTGTACTCGCTAGATGCCATGTATGTAGAGTGGTACTCGCTAAATACCAAGTATGTTGAGTGGTACTAGCTAAATAACAATTATGAACAGTTGTACTCTCTAAATAACTAGTATGTACAGTGGTACTCGCTAAATGCCAAGTATGTACAGTGGTACTCGCTAAAAACCAAGTATGTAGAGTGGTACTATATAAATACCAAGTATGTACAGTGGTACTCACTAAATAATAAGTATGTACAGTGGTACTCGCTACATACCAAGAATGTACAGTTGTACTCGCTAAATAACAAGTATGTACAGGGGCACTCGCTAAATAACAAGTATGTACAGAGGTACACGCTAAATACCAAGTACGTTGAGTGGTACCCGCTAAATACCAAGTATGTACAGTCGTACTAGATAATTACCAAGTATGCACATTGGTACTCGCTAAATACCAAGTATGTACAGGGGTACTCGCTAAATGCCGAGTATGTAGAGTGATACTAGCTAAATGACAAGTATGCACAGTGGTACTCGCTAAATAATAAGTATGTACAGTGGAACTAGCTAAATAACAAGCATGTACAGTGGTACTAGCTAAATGCCATGTATGTACAGTGGTACTCGCTAAATAGCAAGTATATACAGAGGTGCTCGCTAAATACCAAGTATGTTGAGTGGTACTAGCTAAATAACAATTATGTACAGTGGTACTCGCTAAATAACTAGTATGTACAGTGGTGCTCTGTAAATGCCAAGTATGTACAGTGGTACTCGCTAAAAATCAAGTATGTAGAGTGGTACTAAAGAAATACCAAGTATGTACAGTGGTACTCGCTAAATAATAAGAATGTACTCGCTAAATACCAACTATGTGCAGTGGTACTCGCTAAATAACAAGTATGTACAGTGGTGCTCTCTAAATGCCAAGTATGTACAGTGGTACTCGCTAAAAATCAAGTATGTAGAGTGGTACTAAAGAAATACCAAGTATGTACAGTGGTACTCGCTAAATAATAAGAATGTACTCGCTAAATACCAACTATGTACAGTGGTACTCGCTAAATAACAAGTATGTACAGGGGCACTCGCTACATAACAAGTATGTACAGAGATACTCACTAAATAACAAGTATGTAAAGTGTTACTCGCTAAATGCCATGTATGTACAGTGGTACTCACTAAATACCAGGTATTTACAGACGTGCTTACTAAATACCAAGTATGTTGAGTGGTGCTAGCTAAATAACAAGTATTTACAGTGGTACTCGCTAAATAGGAAGTATGTAGAGTGGTACTAGGTAAATACCATGTATGTACATTGGTACTAGCTAAATGCCATGTATGTACAGTGGTACTCGCTAAATACCAAGTATATACAGAGGTGCTCGCTAAATACCAAGTATGTTGAGTGGTATTAGCTAAATAACAATTATGTACAGTGGTACTCGCTAAATAACTAGTATGTACAGTGGTGCTCTCTAAATGCCAAGTATGTACAGTGGTACTCGCTAAAAATCAAGTATGTAGAGTGGTACTAAAGAAATACCAAGCATGCACAGTGGTACTCGCTAAATAATAAGTATGTACAGTGGTACTAGCTAAATAACAAGTATGTACAGTGGTACAAGCTAAATACCAAGTATGTACAGTGGTACTCGCTAAATGCCATGTATGTACAGTGGTACTCTCTAAATACCAAGTATTTACAGAGCTGCTTGCTAAATACCAAGTATGTTGAGTGGTACTAGCTAAATAACAATTATGTACAGTGGTACTCGCTAAATAACAAGTATGTACAGTGGTACTCGCTAAATACCAAGTATGTACAGTGGTACTAGCTAAATACTAAGTAAGTACAGTGGTACTAGATAAATAACATGTATGTACAGTGGTACTAGATAAATACCAAGTAGGTACAGTGGTACTCGCTAAATAACAAGTATATAATACACAGGGGTATTCGCTAAATACCAAGTATGTACAGTGGTACTAGCTAAATGCCAAGTATGTACAGTGGTACTCACTAAATAGGAAGTATGTAGAGTGGTACTAGGTAAATACCATGTATGTACATTGGTACTAGCTAATTGCCATGTATGTACAGTGGTACTCGCTAAATACGAAATATATACAGAGGTGCTCGCTAAATACCAAGTATGTTGAGTGGTACTAGCTAAATAACAATTATGTACAGTGGTACTCGGTAAATAAAAATTATGTAAAGTGGTACTCGCTAAAAAACTAGTATGTACAGTGGAACTTGCAAAATGCCAAGTATGTAGAGTGGTACTCGCTAAAAACCAAGTATGTAGAGTGGTACTAAATAAATACCAAGTATGTACAGTAGTACTCGCTAAATATTAAGTATGTACAGTGGTACTCGCTAAATAACATGTATGTACAGTGGTACTCGCTAAATAACAAGTATGTACAGGGGCACTCGCTAAATAACAAGTATGTACAGAGGTACTCGCTAAATACCAAGTATGTTGAGTGGTACTCGTTAAATACCAAGTATTTACAGTCGTACTAGATAAATACCAAGTTTGTACATTGGTACTCGCTAAATACCAAATATGTACAGAGGTACTCGCTAAATACCAAGTATGTACAGTGTTGCTCGCTAAATTCCAAGTATGTGCAGTGGTACTCGCTAAATACCAAGCATGTAGAGTGTTAGTAGCTAAGTAACAAGTATGTACAGTGGTACTCGCTAAATAACAAGTATGTACCGAGGTACTCGCTGAATACCAAGTATGTACAGTTGTACTATCTAAATGCCAAGTATGTACAGTGGTACTCGCTAAATAACAAGAATGTACAGTGATACTAGCTAAATACCAAGTATGTACAGTTTTACTCGCTAAATGCCATGTATGTACAGTGGTACTCGCTAAATACCAAGTATGTACAGTGGTACTAGCTAAATACCAAGTATGTACAGTGGTACTCACTAAATGCCATGTATGTACAGTGGTACTCTCTAAATACCAGGTATTTACAGAGCTGCTTGCTAAATACCAAGTATGTTGAGTGGTACTAGCTAAAAACCAATTATGTACAGTGGTACTTGCTAAATAACAAGTACGTACAGTGGTACTCGCTAAATACCAAGTATGTACAGTGGTACTAGCTAAATACTAAGTATGTAGAGTGGTACTAGATAAATACCATGTATGTACAGTGGTATTAGATAAATACCAAGTAGGTACAGTGGTACTCGCTAAATAACAAGTATATACAGGGGTATTCGCTAAATACCAAATATGTACAGTGGTACTAGCTAAATGCCAAGTATGTACAGTGGTACTCACTAAATAGGAAGTATGTAGAGTGGTACTAGGTAAATACCATGTATGTACATTGGTACTAGCTAAATGCCATGTATGTACAGTGGTACTCGCTAAATACCAAGTATATACAGAGGTGCTCGCTAAATACCAAGTATGTTGAGTGGTACTAGCTAAATAACAATTATGTACAGTGGTACTCGGTAAATAAAAATTATGTACAGTGGTACTCGCTAAAAAACTAGTATGTACAGTGGTACTAGCTAAATACCAAGTATGTACAGTTGTACTCGCTAGATGCCATGTATGCAGAGTGGTACTCGCTAAATACCAAGTATGTTGAGTGGTACTAGCTAAATAACAATTATGTACAGTTGTACTCGCTAAATAACTAGTATGTACAGTGGTACTCGCTAAATACCAAGTATGTACAGTTGCACTCGCTAGATGCCACGTATGTAGAGTGGTACTCACTAAATACCAAGTATGTTGAGTGGTACTAGCTAAATAACAATTATGTACAGTGGTACTCGCTAAATGCCAAGTATGTACAGTGGTACAAGCTAAATACCAAGTATGTACAGTGGTACTCGCTAAATGCCATGTATGTACAGTGGTACTCTCTAAATACCAGGTATTTACAGAGCTGCCTGCTAAATACCAAGTATGTTGAGTGGTACTAGCTAAATAACAATTATGTACAGTGGTACTCGCTAAATAACAAGTATGTACAGTGGTACTCGCTAAATAACAAGTATGTACAGGGGCACTCGCTAAATAACAAGTATGTAAAGAGGTACACGCTAAATACCAAGTATGTTGAGTGGTACCCGCTAAATACCAAGTATGTACAGTCGTACTAGATAATTACCAAGTATGTACATTGGTACTCGCTAAATACCAAGTATGTACAGGGGTACTCGCTAAATGCCGAGTATGTAGAGTGATACTAGCTAAATGACAAGTATGCACAGTGGTACTCGCTAAATAATAAGTATGTACAGTGGTACTAGCTAAATAACAAGTATGTACTGTGGTACAAGCTAAATACCAAGTATGTACAGTGGTACTCGCTAAATGCCATGTATGTACAGTGGTACTCTCTAAATACCAGGTATTTACAGAGCTGCTTGCTAAATACCAAGTATGTTGAGTGGTACTAGCTAAATAACAATTATGTACAGTGGTACTCCCTAAATACCAAGTATGTACAGTGGTACTCGCTAAATACCAAGTATGTACAGTGGTACTAGCTAAATACTAACTATGTAGAGTGGTACTAGATAAATACCATGTATGTACAGTGGTACTAGATAAATACCAAGTAGGTACAGTGGTACTCGCTAAATAACAAGTATATAATATACAGGGGTATTCGCTAAATACCAAGTATGTACAGTGGTACTAGATAAATGCCAAGTATGTACAGTGGTACTCACTAAATAGGACGTATGTAGAGTGGTACTAGGTAAATACCATGTATGTACATTGGTACTAGCTAATTGCCATGTATGTACAGTGGTACTCGCTAAATACGAAATATATACAGAGGTGCTCGCTAAATACCAAGTATGTTGAGTGGTACTAGCTAAATAACTATTATGTACAGTGGTACTCGCTAAATAAAAATTATGTACAGTGGTACTCGCTAAAAAACTAGTATGTACAGTGGTACTCGCAAAATGCCAAGTATGTAGAGTGGTACTCGCTAAAAACCAAGTATGTAGAGTGGTACTAAATAAATACCAAGTATGTACAGTGGAACTCGCTAAATAATAAGTATGTACAGTGGTACTCGCTAAATAACAAGTATGTACAGTGGTACTCGCTAAATAACAAGTATGTACAGGGGCACTTGCTAAATAACAAGTATGTACAGAGGTACTCGCTAAATACCAAGTATGTTGAGTGGTACTCGCTAAATACCAAGTATGTACAGTCGTACTAGATAATTACCAAGTTTGTACATTGGTACTCGCTAAATACCAAATATGTACAGAGGTACTCGCTAAATACCAAGTATGTACAGTGTTGCTCGCTAAATTCCAAGTATGTGCAGTGGTACTCGCTAAATACCAAGCATGTGGAGTGTTAGTAGCTAAGTAACAAGTATGTACAGTGGTACTCGCTAAATAACAAGTATGTACAGAGGTACTCGCTGAATACCAAGTATGTACAGTTGTACTATCTAAATGCCAAGTATGTACAGTGGTACTCGCTAAATAACAAGTATGTACAGTGATACTAGCTAAATACCAAGTATGTACAGTTGTACTCACTAAATGCCATGTATGTACAGTGGTACTCGCTAAATACCAAGTATGTTGAGTGGTACTAGCTAAATAACAATTATGGACAGTTGTACTCACTAAATACCAAGTATATACAGAGGTGCTCGCTAAATAATAAGTATGTACATTGGTACTAGCTAAATACCAAGTATGTACAGTGGTACTCGCTAAATGCCATGTATGTACAGTGGTACTCTCTAAATACCAGGTATTTACAGAGCTGCTTGCTAAATACCAAGTATGTTGAGTGGTACTAGCTAAATAACAATTATGTACAGTGGTACTCGCTAAATAACAAGTACGTACAGTGGTACTCGCTAAATACCAAGTATGTACAGTGGTACTAGCTAAATACTAAGTATGTAGAGTGGTACTAGATAAATACCATGTATGTACAGTGGTATTAGATAAATACCAAGTAGGTACAGTGGTACTCGCTAAATAACAAGTATATACAGGGGTATTCGCTAAATACCAAATATGTACAGTGGTACTAGCTAAATGCCAAGTATGTACAGTGGTACTCACTAAATAGGAAGTATGTAGAGTGGTACTAGGTAAATACCATGTATGTACATTGGTACTAGCTAAATGCCATGTATGTACAGTGGTACTCGCTAAATACCAAGTATATACAGAGGTGCTCACTAAATACCAAGTATGTTGAGTGGTACTAGCTAAATAACAATTATGTACAGTGGTACTCCCTAAATAACAAGTATGTACCGTGGTACTCGCTAAATAACAAGTATGTACAGTGATACTAGCTAAATACCAAGTATGTACAGTTGTACTCGCTAAATGCCATGTATGTACAGTGGTACTCGCTAAATACCAAGTATGTTGAGTGGTACTAGCTAAATAACAATTATGGACAGTTGTACTCACTAAATACCAAGTATATACCGAGGTGCTCGCTAAATAATAAGTATGTACAGTGGTACTAGCTAAATACCAAGTATGTACAGTGGTACTCGCTAAATGCCATGTATGTACAGTGGTACTCTCTAAATACCAGGTATTTACAGAGCTGCTCGCTAAATACCAAGTATGTTGAGTGGTACTAGCTAAATAACAATTATGTACAGTGGTACTCGCTAAATAACAAGTACGTACAGTGGTACTCGCTAAATACCAAGTATGTACAGTGGTACTAGCTAAATACTAAGTATGTAGAGTGGTACTAGATAAATACCATGTATGTACAGTGGTATTAGATAAATACCAAGTAGGTACAGTGGTACTCGCTAAATAACAAGTATATACAGGGGTATTCGCTAAATACCAAATATGTACAGTGGTACTAGCTAAATGCCAAGTATGTACAGTGGTACTCACTAAATAGGAAGTATGTAGAGTGGTACTAGGTAAATACCATGTATGTACATTGGTACTAGCTAAATGCCATGTATGTACAGTGGTACTCACTAAAAACCAAGTATATACAGAGGTGCTCGCTAAATACCAAGTATGTTGAGTGGTACTAGCTAAATAACAATTATGTACAGTGGTACTCGGTAAATAAAAATTATGTACAGTGGTACTCGCTAAAAAACTAGTATGTACAGTGGTACTAGCTAAATACCAAGTATGTACAGTTGCACTCGCTAGATGCCATGTATGTAGAGTGGTACTCGCTAAATACCAAGTATGTTGAGTGGTACTAGCTAAATAACAATTATGTACAGTTGTACTCGCTAAATAACTAGTATGTACAGTGGTACTCGCTAAATGCCAAGTATGTACAGTGGTACTCGCTAAAAACCAAGTATGTAGAGTGGTACTATATAAATACCAAGTATGTACAGTGGTACTCACTAAATAATAAGTATGTACAGTGGTACTCGCTACATACCAAGAATGTACAGTGGTACTCGCTAAATAACAAGTATGTACAGGGGCACTCGCTAAATAACAAGTATGTAAAGAGGTACACGCTAAATACCAAGTATGTTGAGTGGTACCCGCTAAATACCAAGTATGTACAGTCGTACTAGATAATTACCAAGTATGTACATTGGAACTCGCTAAATTCCAAGTATGTACAGGGGTACTCGCTAAATGCCGAGTATGTAGAGTGACACTAGCTAAATGACAAGTATGCACAGTGGTACTCGCTAAATAATAAGTATGTACAGTGGTACTAGCTAAATAACAAGTATGTACAGTGGTACAAGCTAAATACCAAGTATGTACAGTGGTACTCGCTAAATGCCATGTATGTACAGTGGTACTCTCTAAATACCAGGTATTTACAGAGCTGCTTGCTAAATACCAAGTATGTTGAGTGGTACTAGCTAAATAACAATTATGTACAGTGGTACTCCCTAAATACCAAGTATGTACAGTGGTACTCGCTAAATACCAAGTATGTACAGTGGTACTAGCTAAATACTAACTATGTAGAGTGGTACTAGATAAATACCATGTATGTACAGTGGTACTAGATAAATACCAAGTAGGTACAGTGGTACTCGCTAAATAACAAGTATATAATATACAGGGGTATTCGCTAAATACCAAGTATGTACAGTGGTACTAGATAAATGCCAAGTATGTACAGTGGTACTCACTAAATAGGACGTATGTAGAGTGGTACTAGGTAAATACCATGTATGTACATTGGTACTAGCTAATTGCCATGTATGTACAGTGGTACTCGCTAAATACGAAATATATACAGAGGTGCTCGCTAAATACCAAGTATGTTGAGTGGTACTAGCTAAATAACTATTATGTACAGTGGTACTCGCTAAATAAAAATTATGTACAGTGGTACTCGCTAAAAAACTAGTATGTACAGTGGTACTCGCAAAATGCCAAGTATGTAGAGTGGTACTCGCTAAAAACCAAGTATGTAGAGTGGTACTAAATAAATACCAAGTATGTACAGTGGAACTCGCTAAATAATAAGTATGTACAGTGGTACTCGCTAAATAACAAGTATGTACAGTGGTACTCGCTAAATAACAAGTATGTACAGGGGCACTTGCTAAATAACAAGTATGTACAGAGGTACTCGCTAAATACCAAGTATGTTGAGTGGTACTCGCTAAATACCAAGTATGTACAGTCGTACTAGATAATTACCAAGTTTGTACATTGGTACTCGCTAAATACCAAATATGTACAGAGGTACTCGCTAAATACCAAGTATGTACAGTGTTGCTCGCTAAATTCCAAGTATGTGCAGTGGTACTCGCTAAATACCAAGCATGTGGAGTGTTAGTAGCTAAGTAACAAGTATGTACAGTGGTACTCGCTAAATAACAAGTATGTACAGAGGTACTCGCTGAATACCAAGTATGTACAGTTGTACTATCTAAATGCCAAGTATGTACAGTGGTACTCGCTAAATAACAAGTATGTACAGTGATACTAGCTAAATACCAAGTATGTACAGTTGTACTCACTAAATGCCATGTATGTACAGTGGTACTCGCTAAATACCAAGTATGTTGAGTGGTACTAGCTAAATACCAATTATGGACAGTTGTACTCACTAAATACCAAGTATATACAGAGGTGCTCGCTAAATAATAAGTATGTACATTGGTACTAGCTAAATACCAAGTATGTACAGTGGTACTCGCTAAATGCCATGTATGTACAGTGGTACTCTCTAAATACCAGGTATTTACAGAGCTGCTTGCTAAATACCAAGTATGTTGAGTGGTACTAGCTAAATAACAATTATGTACAGTGGTACTCGCTAAATAACAAGTACGTACAGTGGTACTCGCTAAATACCAAGTATGTACAGTGGTACTAGCTAAATACTAAGTATGTAGAGTGGTACTAGATAAATACCATGTATGTACAGTGGTATTAGATAAATACCAAGTAGGTACAGTGGTACTCGCTAAATAACAAGTATATACAGGGGTATTCGCTAAATACCAAATATGTACAGTGGTACTAGCTAAATGCCAAGTATGTACAGTGGTACTCACTAAATAGGAAGTATGTAGAGTGGTACTAGGTAAATACCATGTATGTACATTGGTACTAGCTAAATGCCATGTATGTACAGTGGTACTCGCTAAATACCAAGTATATACAGAGGTGCTCGCTAAATACCAAGTATGTTGAGTGGTACTAGCTAAATAACAATTATGTACAGTGGTACTCCCTAAATAACAAGTATGTACCGTGGTACTCGCTAAATAACAAGTATGTACAGTGATACTAGCTAAATACCAAGTATGTACAGTTGTACTCGCTAAATGCCATGTATGTACAGTCGTACTAGATAATTACCAAGTTTGTACATTGGTACTCGCTAAATACCAAATATGTACAGAGGTACTCGCTAAATACCAAGTATGTACAGTGTTGCTCGCTAAATTCCAAGTATGTGCAGTGGTACTCGCTAAATACCAAGCATGTGGAGTGTTAGTAGCTAAGTAACAAGTATGTACAGTGGTACTCGCTAAATAACAAGTATGTACAGAGGTACTCGCTGAATACCAAGTATGTACAGTTGTACTATCTAAATGCCAAGTATGTACAGTGGTACTCGCTAAATAACAAGTATGTACAGTGATACTAGCTAAATACCAAGTATGTACAGTTGTACTCACTAAATGCCATGTATGTACAGTGGTACTCGCTAAATACCAAGTATGTTGAGTGGTACTAGCTAAATACCAATTATGGACAGTTGTACTCACTAAATACCAAGTATATACAGAGGTGCTCGCTAAATAATAAGTATGTACATTGGTACTAGCTAAATACCAAGTATGTACAGTGGTACTCGCTAAATGCCATGTATGTACAGTGGTACTCTCTAAATACCAGGTATTTACAGAGCTGCTTGCTAAATACCAAGTATGTTGAGTGGTACTAGCTAAATAACAATTATGTACAGTGGTACTCGCTAAATAACAAGTACGTACAGTGGTACTCGCTAAATACCAAGTATGTACAGTGGTACTAGCTAAATACTAAGTATGTAGAGTGGTACTAGATAAATACCATGTATGTACAGTGGTATTAGATAAATACCAAGTAGGTACAGTGGTACTCGCTAAATAACAAGTATATACAGGGGTATTCGCTAAATACCAAATATGTACAGTGGTACTAGCTAAATGCCAAGTATGTACAGTGGTACTCACTAAATAGGAAGTATGTAGAGTGGTACTAGGTAAATACCATGTATGTACATTGGTACTAGCTAAATGCCATGTATGTACAGTGGTACTCGCTAAATACCAAGTATATACAGAGGTGCTCGCTAAATACCAAGTATGTTGAGTGGTACTAGCTAAATAACAATTATGTACAGTGGTACTCCCTAAATAACAAGTATGTACCGTGGTACTCGCTAAATAACAAGTATGTACAGTGATACTAGCTAAATACCAAGTATGTACAGTTGTACTCGCTAAATGCCATGTATGTACAGTGGTACTCGCTAAATACCAAGTATGTTGAGTGGTACTAGCTAAATAACAATTATGGACAGTTGTACTCACTAAATACCAAGTATATACCGAGGTGCTCGCTAAATAATAAGTATGTACAGTGGTACTAGCTAAATACCAAGTATGTACAGTGGTACTCGCTAAATGCCATGTATGTACAGTGGTACTCTCTAAATACCAGGTATTTACAGAGCTGCTCGCTAAATACCAAGTATGTTGAGTGGTACTAGCTAAATAACAATTATGTACAGTGGTACTCGCTAAATAACAAGTACGTACAGTGGTACTCGCTAAATACCAAGTATGTACAGTGGTACTAGCTAAATACTAAGTATGTAGAGTGGTACTAGATAAATACCATGTATGTACAGTGGTATTAGATAAATACCAAGTAGGTACAGTGGTACTCGCTAAATAACAAGTATATACAGGGGTATTCGCTAAATACCAAATATGTACAGTGGTACTAGCTAAATGCCAAGTATGTACAGTGGTACTCACTAAATAGGAAGTATGTAGAGTGGTACTAGGTAAATACCATGTATGTACATTGGTACTAGCTAAATGCCATGTATGTACAGTGGTACTCACTAAAAACCAAGTATATACAGAGGTGCTCGCTAAATACCAAGTATGTTGGGTGGTACTAGCTAAATAACAATTATGTACAGTGGTACTCGGTAAATAAAAATTATGTACAGTGGTACTCGCTAAAAAACTAGTATGTACAGTGGTACTAGCTAAATACCAAGTATGTACAGTTGCACTCGCTAGATGCCATGTATGTAGAGTGGTACTCGCTAAATACCAAGTATGTTGAGTGGTACTAGCTAAATAACAATTATGTACAGTTGTACTCGCTAAATAACTAGTATGTACAGTGGTACTCGCTAAATGCCAAGTATGTACAGTGGTACTCGCTAAAAACCAAGTATGTAGAGTGGTACTATATAAATACCAAGTATGTACAGTGGTACTCACTAAATAATAAGTATGTACAGTGGTACTCGCTACATACCAAGAATGTACAGTGGTACTCGCTAAATAACAAGTATGTACAGGGGCACTCGCTAAATAACAAGTATGTAAAGAGGTACACGCTAAATACCAAGTATGTTGAGTGGTACCCGCTAAATACCAAGTATGTACAGTCGTACTAGATAATTACCAAGTATGTACATTGGAACTCGCTAAATTCCAAGTATGTACAGGGGTACTCGCTAAATGCCGAGTATGTAGAGTGACACTAGCTAAATGACAAGTATGCACAGTGGTACTCGCTAAATAATAAGTATGTACAGTGGTACTAGCTAAATAACAAGTATGTACAGTGGTACAAGCTAAATACCAAGTATGTACAGTGGTACTCGCTAAATGCCATGTATGTACAGTGGTACTCTCTAAATACCAGGTATTTACAGAGCTGCTTGCTAAATACCAAGTATGTTGAGTGGTACTAGCTAAATAACAATTATGTACAGTGGTACTCCCTAAATAACAAGTATGTACAGTGGTACTCGCTAAATACCAAGTATGTACAGTGGTACTAGCTAAATACTAAGTATGTAGAGTGGTACTAGATAAATACCATGTATGTACAGTGGTACTAGATAAATACCAAGTAGGTACAGTGGTACTCGCTAAATAACAAGTATATAATATACAGGGGTATTCGCTAAATACCAAGTATGAACAGTGGTACTAGATAAATGCAAAGTATGTACAGTGGTACTCACTAAATAGGACGTATGTAGAGTGGTACTAGGTAAATACCATGTATGTACATTGGTACTAGCTAATTGCCATGTATGTACAGTGGTACTCGCTATATACGAAATATATACAGAGGTGCTCGCTAAATACCAAGTATGTTGAGTGGTACTAGCTAAATAACTATTATGTACAGTGGTACTCGCTAAATAAAAATTATGTACAGTGGTACTCGCTAAAAAACTAGTATGTACAGTGGTACTCACAAAATGCCAAGTATGTAGAGTGGTACTCGCTAAAAACCAAGTATGTAGAGTGGTACTAAATAAATACCAAGTATGTACAGTGGAACTCGCTAAATAATAAGTATGTACAGTGGTACTCGCTAAATAACAAGTATGTACAGTGGTACTCGCTAAATAACAAGTATGTACAGGGGCACTTGCTAAATAACAAGTATGTACAGAGGTACTCGCTAAATACCAAGTATGTTGAGTGGTACTCGCTAAATACCAAGTATGTACAGTCGTACTAGATAATTACCAAGTTTGTACATTGGTACTCGCTAAATAACAAGTATGTACAGTGGTACTCGCTAAATGCCATGTATGTACAGTGGTAATCGCTAAATACCAGGTATTTACAGAGGTGCTTACTAAATACCAAGTATGTTGAGTGGTACTAGCTAAATAACAAGTATTTACATTGGTACTCGCTAAATACCAAGTATGTACAGTGGTACTCGCTAAATGCCATGTGTGTAAAGTGATTCTCGCTAAATACCAAATATGTACAGAGGTACTCGCTAAATACCAAATATGTACAGTGTTTCTCGCTAAATAACAAGTATGTACAGTGGTCCTCGCTAAATGCCATGTATGTACAGTGGTACTCGCTAAATACCAAATATGTACAGAGGTACTCGCTAAATACCAAGTATGTACAGTGTTTCTCGCTAAATAACAAGTATGTACAGTGGTCCTCGCTAAATGCCATGTATGTACAGTGGTACTCACTAAATACCAGGTATTTACAGAGGTGCTTGCTAAATACCAAGTATGTTGAGTGGTACTCGCTAAATAACAAGTATTTACATTGGTACTCGCTAAATACCAAGTATGCACAGTGGTACTTGCTAAATGCCATGTATGTAAAGTGATTCTCGCTAAATACCAAATATGTACAGAGGTACTCGCTAAATACCAAGTATGTACAGTGTTGCTCGCTAAATTCCAAGTATGTGCAGTCGTACTCGCTAAATACCAAGCATGTAGAGTGTTAGTAGCTAAGTAACAAGTATTTACAGTGGTACTCGCTAAATAACAAGTATGTAGAGAGGTACTCGCTGAATACCAAGTATGTACAGCTGTACTATCTAAATGCCAAGTATGTACAGTGGTACTCGCTAAATAACAAGTATGTACAGTGATACTAGCTAAATACCAAGTGTGTACAGTTGTACTCGCTAAATGCCATGTATGTACAGTGGTACTCGCTAAATACCAAGTATGTTGAGTGGTACTAGCTAAATAACAATTATGGACAGTTGTACTCGCTAAATACCAAGTATATACAGAGGTGCTCGCTAAATAATAAGTATGTACAGTGGTACTAGCTAAATAACAAGTATGTACAGTGGTACTAGCTGTCGTGTACCCCACAATGCTTACCTCGGCTTGTGGAGTGATTCCGCAGGGATGACAAGAGCGCCCACCCCTGCACCCACCTACCCCTTAAGGACAGCAGAACCCAGCAGGGATGAGATGGAAGCAGGGAAGGGAGCCAGTGGGAAGGCAGGAGGCGGCGGGTTGGGTCGATGGACGGTGGCTGGAAGACAGGGAAACAGACCTAGTTAGTAGGTAACCCCACTCTCTCTTGTTCCACCACCGTAATCCACACACAAGAAGAACCTCGTTGTTTCCTCTAGCGAGGACTCACCAGTGTTGGACAGGCTACGGGCCTTAATCCTTATGCCGCTTCGGGCAAAGAAGGTGAGGGGCTGTAACGCTGATCAAATGCCCTCCAACTGTACCTCGCTTCTGAAGGCGCCCGACGGCGCTTGGACAAAGTATGTACGGGCTCTTCCCCTTGGCTGATGGTGAAGCAAAATAAGTAAAACCCAGAAAGCGCTCCTGCGCGATGCTAACAAAATAACTACGAGGCGCTCCTGCGCGGTTCTAACAAAATAACTAAAAAGCGCTCCTGCGCGGCGAATAACAAAAACAAGCCCCGCAACACTCCTGTGTTTGCTAGGCTCCAGTTGGGGAGGAGAGGAATTACCTCGCCTCGATGTTTGGCGTCAATTACCTCCCCTCGATGTTTGGCGTCGATCAGTCAGAAGGCTTACCCAACGGTTCTTCAGATGAAAAGGGTCGGCTCTTGATCGGCGCGACTGGGCTCCAGATACGATCTCCGCTCCTCGGGAATCAAGAAGGAATTCAAAGCGGTGAGTTGGCGGGAAGGCGCGATGATATGCGTTCTTCCCGGAAGTGCTTCTCATGACCTCACGTCCGTGGTGAGGACTAGACCGGGAACCTGCTTTGGACCGGAAGTGAGTCTCCCGGTTCGTGTCTGTGTGTGTGGATGCGGGAGTGCCGGCAAATGCCGCGACCATGACAGTACCCCCCCCGAAATAGATCCCCCACCCGCACCTCCGGAGACCCAGGAAGAGGAAGCAGGACGGGGGCTAAAGGGATGACCCAGATGGAATGCCCGGACTAGGTCGGGAGCATGGCGAACATGAGACAAAGGCTCCCAGGACCGCTCGTCCGGGCCATAACCCTTCCAGTCCACCAGGTAGTAAAGTTTACCCTTAGTACGACGGGACCCCAGGATGGCCCTGACCTCGTACTCAACATGACCCTCCACTACCACCGGAGATGGGGGAGACAGAACAGTGCCACCCGGGCGGACCGGCAGCAGAAGGGACACATGGAAGACTGGGTGGATCTTCATGTGCGGGGGCAGCGAGAGCCGCATAGCCACGGGGTTAACCACCTTATCAATGACATAGGGACCCACGAAACGGGGTAGCAGTTTCTTGGGACCATGCACGTTGAGGTGCCGAACAGAGAGCCACACCTGATCACCCACGCTGTACATGGGTTCTTTTTGACAATGAGCGTCAGCGTGAGTCTTGTATGTGTCTTTCGCTTTGGCCAACTCAAACCGAGCTTGCTGCCAAAGGCTGCGCAGGGCGTTGTGGTAGGCCCGCACTGTCGGCAACAAGCTGGCCCGCGGTACCTCCCAGGAGGAGGTGCGGGGGTGATAGCCGTGGAGACAAAAGAATGCCGACATACCGATGGCTGAATGTTTTCCGTTGTTGTAGGCGTATTCTGCCATCCAGAGTACTTCGGACCATTCCTTCTCGACAGTTAGCAGTAAACAACGGAGGTACTGCTCCATGGTGTGATTCGTTCTTTCGGCCTGCCCGTCGGTCTGGGGGTGGTATGCAGAGGACAGGCGCACCTCCATGTCGAGGATCTTGTACACCTCCTTCCAAAAGTGGGACACAAATTGCGAACCCCGGTCCGTTATGACGGCTGAAGGGATGCCATGGAGGCGCACCACCTCCTGTACAAAGATCAGAGCCAGCTCCGCCGCCGTGGGTAACTTCGCCAAGGGCACGAAATGCGCCATTTTCGACAGGTGATCGACAATGGTGAGTACCGTGGTATGCCCTGTTTTGGTACGGGGTAGGTCCACCACGAAGTCCATAGAGATCGTGTGCCACGGGTATGGTGGCACAGGGATGGAATGCAGAAGACCAACCGGGGGTTCCGAACTATTTTTACTCAATAGACAAACGGTACAGTTCTTTACATGGTTCTTCGTGTCAGACACCATAGACGGCCACCAGAACTGCCGTCGCACAAGTTCAAGCGTTTTGTGGAAGCCGGGGTGGCCTGATAAGACATGATCGTGGCACAGGCTGACTGCCGTCCGCTGGCTGGTACACCCAGGAAGGTATAACCTGGCACCGTGGTACAGCAATCCATCCACGCATGTTACCCCAGCGTTTTCCGCCACCAGAGCTCCCCGGTTTGCATGCTCCGTGTCCTTTTCCAGAAACTCCGAGGATGTCACAACTCCCTGGAAGCGATCCTCCGAGAGTATGGGACCCGGTTCGATGGGGTCGGGTTCCACGTCAGACTCCCCTAGGCGTGATAGGGCATCGGCCTTGGCGTTTTCCTTCCCGGGGCGAAACGTGATGACGAAGTCGTATTCGTTAAAGAATAAGGTCCACCGAAGCTGTCAGGCAGTGAGGGCACGTGCCGATCGTAGGAATTGAAGGTTCCTGTGGTCCGTGTAGATGGTGACCGTGTGCTTCGCGTCCTTCAGGAAATGGCGCCATTCTTCGAACGCGGTCTTGATAGCCAGAAGTTCCCGGTCGGACACCGTGTAGTTGCGTTCCGCTGGTTCGAGTTTCTTGGAATAAAAAGCCACCGGATGTAATAGTCCTGTGCTGGTGTTCCGTTGGGAGAGGACCCCTCCTAAGGCGTCTTTTGAGGCGTCAGCTTCCACCACGAAGGGCTGTTCGGTGACGGGGTGCATCAGAACAGGGGCTAGGGTAAACCGTCTCTTCAGTTCCCGGAACGCGTGGTCCGCTTCCTGATTCCAACCAAACGGCACACCCTTGCGCAACAAGCGTGTAATCGGGGCTACCATCTCCGAGAAACCTGTGATAAACCTCCGGTAGTAGTTGGAGAAACCGAGGTACCGTTGAACCCCCTTTACGGATTCAGGAGGAGGCCACGATAGGATGGCGTCTACCTTCTTATCGTCCAGCTAGATACCCGCAGGAGTGATGATGTGCCCCAGGAACTCAACAGAGGTGACATGAAAAGCGCTTTTTTCCAGTTTGACGTACAACCGGTGTTTCCTTAGTTGTTGAAGGACGGAACGGACATGCTGGACGTGTTCTGCGGAGGACTGGGAGAAAATCAGGATGTCGTCTATGTAGACAACACAGAAGATGTCTATGAATTCCCTCAACACCTCGTCTATGAAGTACTGGAACGCTGCGGGGGCGTTACAGAGTCCGAAAGGCATGACCTGGTATTCGAACAGACCGAACTTCGTCCGAAAGGCGGTTTTCCATTCGTCACCCTTTCGGACTCTGACAAGATGGTAAGCGCCCCGCAGGTCCAGCTTCGTGTAAATGGTGGCGTTTTTCACCTGTTCCAGTAGGTTGGTAATCAAGGGCAGCGGGTAACGGTTTTTCACAGTGATGGTGTTCATTGCCCGGAAGTCTATGCAGGTTCTTAAATCTCCCTCCTTCTTCGATACGAAGAAAAGAGGAGAGGAAACCGGGGACCTGGAATGGCGAATGAACCCGTTGTCCAGAAACACGTCCAAGTACGACCTTAGGTGGAGATTCTCTTTCTCAGTAAGGGAATATATTCTGCTGCATGGCAGCGTAGAGCCGGGAATCAGGTCTATCCGGCAATCAAAGGACCGATGCGGTGGCAGAGTGTTGGCCCCTTTCTTGTCGAACACATCGGCTAGGTCCAGATATTCTTCTGGTATCGCTGCTTGGGACACCACCCCCACACCCTGAAACGGCAGGGAGCGTGCTTGTATGGAGCGATCTCCCAGGATGTTGTCCGTAGCGTAACAGGTTCCACAACAATGTTCGGAATCCAAACTTATCACTCTGGTCACCCAATCAATGCGGGGGTTGTGTTTCACCAACCATGGTAAACCCAATATCACCTTGAATTGAGGAGCATCAATGACGTCAAAGCTGATGAACTCAGCGTGGTGATTTGCAAAGGACATAGTCATGAGCTCGGTTTGATGTCTGATAGGGCCGGAGGTCAAGTCCGTTCCATCGACAGCCTTAACATTTTCGGGTTGGGCCTTCGACACCTTGTTCATGCCCAACGCCCTCGAGTAAACGGCATCAATGAAACAGCCCGTAGCACCGGAATCCACCATAGCAGTCACCTGCCAGGTTCTGCCCGCCTGATTCTGTAATGAAACTTCCACCCCTATGTGGTGGTTACCGTCGAAAACGGCAGGGATCGCTATGGAGCAATACCGAGAACCCAGAGGACGGATCCCTTGGTCTACTGGGTTACCTCGTTTCCCTTCTAGTCGACTTTGGTGATAGGCAGGGCAAAGGGCCTTCGACCCCGAGGTTTTGATGGTTTTACGGGACATTCCCTGACGAAATGTCCGCTTTTGCCGCAGTATAGGCATTGGTCCTGCTTCCTCCTCCGTTCTCGTTCCTGACTGGTCAAGGGCCCTCTTACGCCCCCTATCTGCGTGGGTTCTGCCACCTCTCCCTGGGGAATGGGTTCCTCTCTGGCTTTGTCTGTTCCTCTGTCTCCAAGGGCCAAAAACCGGTTGTCACCGCCCTTTCCTTTCTCGGATCTTCGTTCCTGGAGTCGGAAGTTCATTTTTACTACGAGATCGATGAAGGGGCCGATTTCGTCCGGTGGGTCGGGTAGTTGCGAGATGAGATCCTTCAGGTCATCGCGTAGTCCCCGATAAAACACCGATACCTTTTTGTCCTCAGGCCAGTGGGACTCAATCACTAGTCTACTGAACATGGTGATGTAGTGAAGCAAATCCTGGTTGCCTTGCTTTAGGTTCAGCAACTCATTGTCCGCTGCTTGCACGAAGGTGTGACGAGCGAACATGCGTCGCATGGCTTCCGTGAACGTTGGCAGATGGTGTAGCATGGGATCATCATGTTCAACCAGCGCTATGGACCATTGAGCAGCTTCTCCCCCCATGTATGACAGGATGTAGGCTACCTTGGACGTGTCATCAGGAAAGGCTGAGTTTCTGAACATGAAATGCAGGTGGCATTGATGGATGAAGATACCATACTTGGTGCTGTCACCGTAGAAACGTTCGGGTGGTGCCAGCTGTACGGGATGAGGGGCGATGACTTGAATGGCATTGTTCGGGTTGGTGGTAGCGGTGGACCCCCCAAAGAGGAATGTGGGCTGTCTTAACACGCCTTCTTGCACGGCCCTAGGACTAGGGGTAGTTCCCCACGGGTTGGTGGCCCCAGCTGCTACCTGGCTCTGTAGGGCTGTCATATCTTGACGTAAGGCATGGTTTTCTGCCTGCATAGCAGCTAGCATAACGGCTATGTCGTTTAACGTAACCTCCGGGTCGCCCATGTCATCCAGGTGGAATGGTAAACGTGGGCTTCGAATTCTGTCGTGTACCCCACAATGCTTACCTCGGCTTTTGGAGTGATTCCGCAGGGATGACAAGAGCGCCCGCCCCTGCACCCACCTACCCCTTAAGGACAGCAGAACCCAGCAGGGATGAGATGGAAGCAGGGAAGGGAGCCAGTGGGAAGGCAGGAGGCGGCGGGTTGGGTCGATGGACGGTGGCTGGAAGACAGGGAAACAGACCTAGTTAGTATGTAACCCCACTCTCTCTTGTTCCACCCCCGTAATCCACACACAAGAAGAGCCTCGTTGTTTCCTCTAGCGAGGACTCACCAGTGTTGGACAGGCTACGGGCCTTAATCCTTATGCCGCTTCGGGCAAAGAAGGTGAGGGGCTGTAACGCTGATCAAATGCCCTCCAACTGTACCTCGCTTCTGAAGGCGCCCGACGGCGCTTGGACAAAGTATGTACGGGCTCTTCCCCTTGGCTGATGGTGAAGCAAAATAAGTAAAACCCAGAAAGCGCTCCTGCGCGATGTTAACAAAATAACTACGAGGCGCTCCTGCGCGGTTCTAAAAAATAACTAAAAAGCGCTCCTGCGCGGTGAATAAAAAAACAAGCCCCGCAACACTCCTGTGTTTGCTAGGCTCCAGTTGGGGAGGAGAGGAATTACCTCGCCTCGATGTTCGGCGTCAATTACCTCCCCTCGATGTTTGGCGTCGATCAGTCAGAAGGCTTCCCCAACGGTTCTTCAGATGAAAAGGGTCGGCTCTTGATCGGCGCGGCTGGGCTCCGGATACGATCTCCGCTCCTCGGGAATCAAGAAGGAATTCGAAGCGGTGAGTTGGCGGGAAGATGCGATGATATGCGTTCTTCCCGGAAGTGCTTCTCATGACCTCACGTCCGTGGTGAGGACTAGACCGGGAACCTGCTTTGGACCGGAAGTGAGTCTCCCGGTTCGTGTCTGTGTGTGTGGATGCGGGAGTGCCGGCAAATGCCGCGACCTTGACACTAGCTAAATACCAAGTATGTACAGTGGTACTCGCTAAATGCCATGTATGTACAGTGGTACTCTCTAAATACCAGGTATTTA
Organism: Triturus cristatus; assembly: GCF_964204655.1. Taxonomy (NCBI): domain Eukaryota; kingdom Metazoa; phylum Chordata; class Amphibia; order Caudata; family Salamandridae; genus Triturus; species Triturus cristatus. Next base: position 2,219,982 of record NC_140594.1, on the reverse strand, counting down.
CAGAGCTGCTTGCTAAATACCAAGTATGTTGAGTGGTACTAGCTAAATAACAATTATGTACAGTGGTACTCGCTAAATAACAAGTACGTACAGTGGTACTCGCTAGATACCAAGTATGTACAGTGGTACTAGCTAAATACTAAGTATGTAGAGTGGTACTAGATAAATACCATGTATGTACAGTGGTACTAGATAAATACCAAGCAGGTACAGTGGTACTCGCTAAATAACAAGTATATACAGGGGTATTCGCTAAATACCAAGTATGTACAGTGGTACTAGCTAAATGCCAAGTATGTACAGTGGTACTCACTAAATAGGAAGTATGTACAGTGGTACTAGGTAAATACCATGTATGTACATTGGTACTAGCTAATTGCCATGTATGTACATTGGTACTCGCTAAAAAACAAGTATGTACAGGGGTACTCGCTAAATGCCAAGTATGTAGAGTGGTACTAGCTAAATGACAAGTATGTACAGTGGTACTCACTAAATAATAAGTATGTACATTGGTACTCGCTAAATAACAAGTATGTACAGTGGTACTCGCTAAATGCCATGTATGTACAGTGGTACTCGCTAAATACCAGGTATTTACAGAGGTGCTTCCTAAATACCAAGTATGTTGAGTGGTACTAGCTGAAAAACAAGTATGTACAGTGGTACTCGCTAAATAATAAGTATGTACAGTGGTACTCACTAAATAATAAGTATGTACAGTGGTACTAGCTAAATAACAAGCATGTACAGTGGTACTAGCTAAATACCAAGTATGTACAGTGGCACTCGCTAAATGCCATGTATGTACAGTGGTAATCGCTAAATACCAGGTATTTACAGAGGTGCTTGCTAAATACCAAGTATGTTGAGTGGTACTAGCTAAATAACAATTATGTACAGTGGTACTCGCTAAATGCCAAGTATGTACAGTGGTACTATCTAAATGCCAAGTATGTACAGTGTTACTCACTAAATAACAAGTATGTACAGTGGTACTCGCTAAATGCCATGTATGTACAGTGGTACTCACTAAATACCAGGTATTTACAGACGTGCTTACTAAATACAAAGTATGTTGAGTGGTACTAGCTAAATAACAAGTATTTACAGTGGTACTCGCTAAATAGGAAGTATGTAGAGTGGTACTAGGTAAATACCATGTATGCACATTGGTACTAGCTAAATGCCATGTATGTACAGTGGTACTCGCTAAATACCAAGTATATACAGAGGTGCTCGCTAAATACCAAGTATGTTGAGTGGTACTAAAGAAATACCAAGTATGTACAGTGGTACTCGCTAAATAATAAGTATGTACAGTGGTACTAGCTAAATACCAAGTATGTACAGTGGTACTCGCTAAATGCCATGTATGTACAGTGGTAATCGCTAAATACCAGGTATTTACAGAGGTGCTTGCTAAATACCAAGTATGTTGAGTGGTACTAGCTAAATACCAATTATATACAGTGGTACTCGCTAAATGCCAAATATGTACAGTGGTACTATCTAAATGCCAAGTATGTACAGTGTTACTCACTAAATAACAAGTATGTAAAGTGTTACTCGCTAAATGCCATGTATGTACAGTGGTACTCACTAAATACCAGGTATTTACAGACGTGCTTACTAAATACCAAGTATGTTGAGTGGTACTAGCTAAATAACAAGTATTTACAGTGGTACTCGCTAAATAGGAAGTATGTAGAGTGGTACTAGGTAAATACCATGTATGTACATTGGTACTAGCTAAATGCCATGTATGTACAGTAGTACTCGCTAAATACCAAGTATATACAGAGGTGCTCGCTAAATACCAAGTATGTTGAGTGGTACTAGCTAAATAACAATTATGTACAGTGGTACTCGCTAAATAACTAGTATGTACAGTGGTGCTCTCTAAATGCCAAGTATGTACAGTGGTACTCGCTAAAAATCAAGTATGTAGAGTGGTACTAAAGAAATACCAAGTATGTACAGTGGTACTCGCTAAATAATAAGAATGTACTCGCTAAATACCAACTATGTACAGTGGTACTCGCTAAATAACAAGTATGTACAGGGACACTCGCTACATAACAGGTATGTACAGAGATACTCACTAAATAACAAGTATGTAAAGTGTTACTCGCTAAATGCCATGTATGTACAGTGGTACTCACTAAATACCAGGTATTTACACACGTGCTTACTAAATACCAAGTATGTTGAGTGGTACTAGCTAAATAAGTATTTACAGTGGTACTCGCTAAATAGGAATTATGTAGAGTGGTATTAGGTAAATACCATGTATGTACATTGGTACTAGCTAAATGCCATGTATGTACAGTGGTACTCGCTAAATACCAAGTATATACAGAGGTGCTCGCTAAATACCAAGTATGTTGAGTGGTACTAGCTAAATAACAATTATGTACAGTGGTACTCGCTAAATAACTAGTATGTACAGTGGTGCTCTCTAAATGCCAAGTATGTACAGTGGTACTCGCTAAAAATCAAGTATGTAGAGTGGTACTAAAGAAATACCAAGTATGTACAGTGGTACTCGCTAAATAATAAGAATGTACTCGCTAAATACCAACTATGTACAGTGGTACTCGCTAAATAACAAGTATGTACAGGGGCACTCGCTACATAACAAGTATGTACAGAGATACTCGCTAAATACCAAGTATGTTGAGTGGTACTCGCTAAATAACAAGTATGTACAGTCGTACTAGATAATTACCAAGTATGTACATTGGTACTCGCTAAATAACAAGTATGTACAGTGGTACTAGCTAAATAGCAAATATGTACAGTGGTACTTGCTAAAAAACAAGTATGTACAGTGGTACTAGCTAAATATCAAATATGTACAATGGTACTGGCTAAATAACAAGTATGTACAGTGGCACTAGCTAAATACCAAGTATGTACAGTTGTACTCGCTAGATGCCATGTATGTACAGTGGTACTCGCTAAATACCAAGTATGTTGAGTGGTACTAGCTAAATAACAATTATGTACAGTTGTACTCGCTAAATAACTAGTATGTACAGTGGTACTCGCTAAATGCCAAGTATATTCAGTGGTACTCGCTACATACTAAGAATGTACAGTGGTACTCGCTAAATAACAAGTATGTACAGGGGCACTCGCTAAAAACCAAGTATGTAGAGTGGTACTATATAAATACCAAGTATGTACAGTGGTACTCACTAAATAATAAGTATGTACAGTGGTACTCGCTACATACCAAGAATGTACAGTGGTACTCGCTAAATAACAAGTATGTACAGGGGCACTTGCTAAATAACAAGTATGTACAGAGGTACACGCTAAATACCAAGTATGTTGAGTGGTACCCGCTAAATACCAAGTATGTACAGTCGTACTCGATAATTACCAAGTATGTACATTGGTACTCGCTAAATAACAAGTATGTACAGGGGTACTCGCTAAATGCCGAGTATGTAGAGTGATACTAGCTAAATACCAAGTATGTACAGTGGTACTCGCTAAATGCCATGTATGTACAGTGGTACTCTCTAAATACCAGGTATTTACAGAGCTGCTTGCTAAATACCAAGTATGTTGAGTGGTACTAGCTAAATAAAAATTATGTACAGTGGTACTCCCTAAATAACAAGTATGTACAGTGGTACTCGCTAAATACCAAGTATGTACAGTGGTACTAGCTAAATACTAAGTATGTAGAGTGGTACTAGATAAATACCATGTATGTACAGTGGTACTAGATAAATACCAAGTAGGTACAGTGGTACTCGCTAAATAACAAGTATATAATATACAGGGGTATTCGCTAAATACCAAGTATGTACAGTGGTACTAGCTAAATGCCAAGTATGTACAGTGGTACTCGCTAAATACGAAATATATACAGAGGTGCTCGCTAAATACCAAGTATGTTGAGTAGTACTAGCTAAATAACAATTATGTACAGTGGTACTCGCTAAATAAAAATTATGTACAGTGGTACTCGCTAAAAAACTAGTATGTACAGTGGTACTCGCAAAATGCCAAGTATGTAGAGTGGTACTCGCTAAAAACCAAGTATGTAGAGTGGTACTAAATAAATACCAAGTATGTACAGTGGTACTCGCTAAATAATAAGTATGTACAGTGGTACTCGCTAAATAACAAGTATGTACAGTGGTACTCGCTAAATAACAAGTATGTACAGGGGCACTCGCTAAATAACAAGTATGTACAGAGGTACTCGCTAAATACCAAGTATGTTGAGTGGTACTCGCTAAATACCAAGTATGTACAGTAGTACTAGATAATAACCAAGTTTGTACATTGGTACTCGCTAAATACCAAATATGTACAGAGGTACTCGCTAAATACCAAGTATGTACAGTGTTGCTCACTAAATTCCAAGTATGTGCAGTGGTACTCGCTAAATACCAAGCATGTAGAGTGTTAGTAGCTAAGTAACAAGTATGTACAGTGGTACTCGCTAAATAATAAGTATGTACAGTGGCACTAGCTAAATACCAAGCATGTACAGTGGTACTCGCTAAATGCCATGTATGTACAGTGGTAATCGCTAAATACCAGGTATTTACAGAGGTGCTTGCTAAATACCAAGTATGTTGAGTGGTACTAGCTAAATAACAATTATGTACAGTGGTACTCGCTAAATGCCAAGTATGTACAGTGGTACTATCTAAATGCCAAGTATGTACAGTGTTACTCACTAAATAACAAGTATGTAAAGTGTTACTCGCTAAATGCCATGTATGTACAGTTGTACTCACTAAATACCAGGTATTTACAGATGTGCTTTCTAAATACCAAGTATGTTGAGTGGTACTAGCTAAATAATAAGTATTTACAGTGGTACTCGCTAAATAGGAAGTATGTAGAGTGGTACTCGCTAGATTCCATGTATGTACAGTGGTACTCGCTAAATACCAAGTATGTTGAGTGGTACTAGCTAAATAACAATTATGTACAGTTGTACTCGCTAAATAACTAGTATGTACAGTGGTACTCGCTAAATGCCAAGTATGTACAGGGGCACTCGCTAAAAACCAAGTATGTAGAGTGGTACTATATAAATACCAAGTATGTACAGTGGTACTCACTAAATAATAAGTATGTACAGTGGTACTCGCTACATACCAAGAATGTACAGTGGTACTCGCTAAATAACAAGTATGTACAGGGGCACTCGCTAAATAACAAGTATGTACAGAGGTACACGCTAAATACCAAGTATGTTGAGTGGTACCCGCTAAATACCAAGTATGTACAGTCGTACTAGATAATTACCAAGTATGTACATTGGTACTCGCTAAATAACAAGTATGTACAGGGGTACTCGCTAAATGCCGAGTATGTAGAGTGATACTAGCTAAATGACAAGTATGCACAGTGGTACTCGCTAAATAATAAGTATGTACAGTGGTACTAGCTAAATAACAAGTATGTACAGTGGTACAAGCTAAATACCAAGTATGTACAGTGGTACTCGCTAAATGCCATGTATGTACAGTGGTACTCTCTAAATACCAGGTATTTACAGAGCTGCTTGCTAAATACCAAGTATGTTGAGTGGTACTAGCTAAATAACAATTATGTACAGTGGTACTCGCTAAATAACAAGTATGTACAGTGGTACTCACTAAATACCAAGTATGTACAGTGGTACTAGCTAAATACTAAGTATGTAGAGTGGTACTAGATAAATACCATGTATGTACAGTGGTACTAGATAAATACCAAGTAGGTACAGTGGTACTCGCTAAATAACAAGTATATAATATACAGGGGTATTCGATAAATACCAAGTATGTACAGTGGTACTAGCTAAATGCCAAGTATGTACAGTGGTACTCGCTATATACGAAATATATACAGAGGTGCTCGCTAAATACCAAGTATGTTGAGTGGTACTAGCTAAATAACAATTATGTACAGTGGTACTCGCTAAATAAAAATTATGTACAGTGGTACTCGCTAAAAAACTAGTATGTACAGTGGTACTCGCAAAATGCCAAGTATGTAGAGTGGTACTCGCTAAAAACGAAGTATTTAGAGTGGTACTAAATAAATACCAAGTATGTACAGTGGTACTCGCTAAATAATAAGTATGTACAGTGGTACTCGCTAAATAACAAGTATGTACAGTGGTACTCGCTAAATAACAAGTATGTACAGGGGCACTCGCTAAATAACAAGTATGTACAGAGGTACTCGCTAAATACCAAGTATGTTGAGTGGTACTCGCTAAATACCAAGTATGTACAGTAGTACTAGATAATAACCAAGTTTGTACATTGGTACTCGCTAAATACCAAATATGTACAGAGGTACTCGCTAAATACCAAGTATGTACAGTGTTGCTCGCTAAATTCCAAGTATGTGCAGTGGTACTCGCTAAATACCAAGCATGTAGAGTGTTAGTAGCTAAGTAACAAGTATGTACAGTGGTACTCGCTAAATAATAAGTATGTACAGTGGTACTAGCTAAATACCAAGTATGTACAGTGGTACTCGCTAAATGCCATGTATGTACAGTGGTAATCGCTAAATACCAGGTATTTACAGAGGTGCTTGCTAAATACCAAGTATGTTGAGTGGTACTAGCTAAATAACAATTATGTACAGTGGTACTCGCTAAATGCCAAGTATGTACAGTGGTACTATCTAAATGCCAAGTATGTACAGTGTTACTCACTAAATAACAAGTATGTAGAGTGTTACTCGCTAAATGCCATGTATGTACAGTGGTACTCACTAAATACCAGGTATTTACAGATGTGCTTACTAATTATCAAGTATGTTGAGTGGTACTAGCTAAATAACAAGTATTTACAGTGGTACTCGCTAAATAGGAAGTATGTAGAGTGGTACTAGGTAAATACCATGTATGTACATTGGTACTAGCTAAATGCCATGTATGTACAGTGGTACTCGCTAAATACCAAGTATATACAGAGGTGCTCGCTAAATACCAAGTATGTTGAGTGGTACTAGCTAAATAACAATTATGTACAGTGGTACTCGCTAAATAACTAGTATGTACAGTGGTGCTCTCTAAATGCCAAGTATGTACAGTGGTACTCGCTAAAAATCAAGTATGTAGAGTGGTACTAAAGAAATACCAAGTATGTACAGTGGTACTCGCTAAATAATAAGAATGTACTCGCTAAATACCAACTATGTACAGTGGTACTCGCTAAATAACAAGTATGTACAGTGGTGCTCTCTTAATGCCAAGTATGTAGAGTGGTACTCGCTAAAAATCAAGTATGTAGAGTGGTACTAAAGAAATACCAAGTATGTACAGTGGTACTCGCTAAATAATAAGAATGTACTCGCTAAATACCAACTATGTACAGTGGTACTCGCTAAATAACAAGTATGTACAGGGGCACTCGCTATATAACAAGTATGTACAGAGATACTCACTAAATAACAAGTATGTAAAGTGTTACTCGCTAAATGCCATGTATGTACAGTGGTACTCACTAAATACCAGGTATTTACAGACGTGCTTACTAAATACCAAGTATGTTGAGTGGTACTAGCTAAATAACAAGTATTTACAGTGGTACTCGCTAAATAGGAATTATGTAGAGTGGTACTCTGTAAATACCATGTATGTACATTGGTACTAGCTAAATGCCATGTATGTACAGTGGTACTCGCTAAATACCAAGTATATACAGAGGTGCTCGCTACATACCAAGTATGTTGAGTGGTACTAGCTAAATAACAATTATGTACAGTGGTACTCGCTAAATAACTAGTATGTACAGTGGTGCTCTCTAAATGCCAAGTATGTACAGTGGTACTCGCTAAAAATCAAGTATGTAGAGTGGTACTAAAGAAATACCAAGTATGTACAGTGGTACTCGCTAAATAATAAGAATGTACTCGCTAAATACCAACTATGTACAGTGGTACTCGCTAAATAACAAGTATGTACAGGGGCACTCGCTACATAACAAGTATGTACAGAGATACTCGCTAAATACCAAGTATGTTGAGTGGTACTCGCTAAATAACAAGTATGTACAGTCGTACTAGATAATTACCAAGTATGTACATTGGTACTCGCTAAATAACAAGTATGTACAGGGGTACTCGCTAAATGCCAAGTATGTAGAGTGGTACTAGCTAAATGACAAGTATGTACAGTGGTACTCTCTAAATAACAAGCATGTACAGTGGTACTAGCTAAATAGCAAATATGTACAGTGGTACTTGCTAAAAAACAAGTATGTACAGTGGTACTCGGTAAATAAAAATTATGTACAGTGGTGCTCGCTAAAAAACAAGTATGTACAGTGGTACTCGGTAAATAAAAATTATGTACAGTGGTGCTCGCTAAAAAACTAGTATGTACAGTGGTACTAGCTAAATACCAAATATGTACAGTTGTACTCGCTAGATGCCATGTATGTACAGTGGTACTCGCTAAATACCAAGTATGTTGAGTGGTACTAGCTAAATAACAATTATGTACACTTGTACTCGCTAAATAACTAGTATGTACAGTGGAACTCGCTAAATGCCAAGTATATACAGTGGTACTCGCTAAAAACCAAGTATGTAGAGTGGTACTATATAAATACCAAGTATGTACAGTGGTACTCACTAAATAATAAGTATGTACAGTGGTACTCGCTACATACCAAGAATGTACAGTGGTACTCGCTAAATAACAAGTATGTACAGGGGCACTCGCTAAATAACAAGTATGTACAGAGGTACACGCTAAATACCAAGTATGTTGAGTGGTACCCGCTAAATACCAAGTATGTACAGTCGTACTCGATAATTACCAAGTATGTACATTGGTACTCGCTAAATAACAAGTATGTACAGGGGTACTCGCTAAATGCCGAGTATGTAGAGTGATACTAGCTAAATGACAAGTATGCACAGTGGTACTCGCTAAATAATAAGTATGTACAGTGGTACTAGCTAAATAACAAGTATGTACAGTGGTACAAGCTAAATACCAAGTATGTACAGTGGTACTCGCTAAATGCCATGTATGTACAGTGGTACTCTCTAAATACCAGGTATTTACAGAGCTGCTTGCTAAATACCAAGTATGTTAAGTGGTACTAGCTAAATAACAATTATGTACACTGGTACTCGCTAAATAACAAGTATGTACAGTGGTACTCGCTAAATACCAAGTATGTACAGTGGTACTAGCTAAATACTAAGTATGTAGAGTGGTACTAGATAAATACCATGTATGTACAGTGGTACTAGATAAATACCAAGTATGTACAGTGGTACTCGGTAAATAAAAATTATGTACAGTGGTGCTCGCTAAAAAACTAGTATGTACAGTGGTACTAGCTAAATACCAAATATGTACAGTTGTACTCGCTAGATGCCATGTATGTACAGTGGTACTCGCTAAATACCAAGTATGTTGAGTGGTACTAGCTAAATAACAATTATGTACACTTGTACTCGCTAAATAACTAGTATGTACAGTGGAACTCGCTAAATGCCAAGTATATACAGTGGTACTCGCTAAAAACCAAGTATGTAGAGTGGTACTATATAAATACCAAGTATGTACAGTGGTACTCACTAAATAATAAGTATGTACAGTGGTACTCGCTACATACCAAGAATGTACAGTGGTACTCGCTAAATAACAAGTATGTACAGGGGCACTCGCTAAATAACAAGTATGTACAGAGGTACACGCTAAATACCAAGTATGTTGAGTGGTACCCGCTAAATACCAAGTATGTACAGTCGTACTCGATAATTACCAAGTATGTACATTGGTACTCGCTAAATAACAAGTATGTACAGGGGTACTCGCTAAATGCCGAGTATGTAGAGTGATACTAGCTAAATGACAAGTATGCACAGTGGTACTCGCTAAATAATAAGTATGTACAGTGGTACTAGCTAAATAACAAGTATGTACAGTGGTACAAGCTAAATACCAAGTATGTACAGTGGTACTCGCTAAATGCCATGTATGTACAGTGGTACTCTCTAAATACCAGGTATTTACAGAGCTGCTTGCTAAATACCAAGTATGTTAAGTGGTACTAGCTAAATAACAATTATGTACACTGGTACTCGCTAAATAACAAGTATGTACAGTGGTACTCGCTAAATACCAAGTATGTACAGTGGTACTAGCTAAATACTAAGTATGTAGAGTGGTACTAGATAAATACCATGTATGTACAGTGGTACTAGATAAATACCAAGTAGGTACAGTGGTACTCGCTAAATAACAAGTATATAATATACAGGGGTATTCGCTAAATACCAAGTATGTACAATGGTACTAGCTAAATGCCAAGTATGTACAGTGGTACTCACTAAATAGGACTAATGTAGAGTGGTACTAGGTAAATACCATGTATGTACAATGGTACTAGCTAATTGCCATGTATGTACAGTGGTACTCGCTAAATACGAAATATATACAGAGGTGCTCACTAAATACCAAGTATGTTGAGTGGTACTAGCTAAATAACAATTATGTACAGTGGTACTCGCTAAATAAAAATCATGTACAGTGGTACTCGCTAAAAAACTAGTATGTACAGTGGTACTCGCAAAATGCCAAGTATGTAGAGTGGTACTCGCTAAAAACCAAATATGTAGAGTGGTACTAAATAAATACCAAGTATGTACAGTGGTACTCGCTAAATAACAAGTATGTACAGTGGTACTCGCTAAATAACAAGTATGTACAGAGGTACTCGCTAAATACCAAGTATGTTGAGTGGTACTCGCTAAATACCAAGTATGTACAGTCGTACTAGATAATTACCAAGTTTGTACATTGGTACTCGCTAAATAACAAGTATGTACAGTGGTACTCGCTAAATGCCAGGTATTTACAGAGGTGCTTGCTAAATACCAAGTATGTTGAGTGGTACTAGCTAAATAACAATTATGTACAGTGGTACTCTCTAAATGCCAAGTATGTACAGTGTTACTCACTAAATAACAAGTATGTACAGTGGTACTCGCTAAATGCCAAGTATGTACAGTGGTACTCGATAAAAACCAAGTATGTAGAGTGGTACTATATAAATACCAAGTATGTACAGTGGTACTCGCTAAATAACAAGTATGTACAGGGGCACTCGCTAAATAACAAGTATGTACAGAGGTACACGCTAAATACCAAGTATGTTGAGTGGTACCCGCTAAATACCAAGTACGTACAGTCGTACTAGATAATTACCAAGTATGTACATTGGTACTCGCTAAATAACAAGTATGTACAGGGGTACTCGCAAAATGCCGAGTATGTAGAGTGATACTAGCTAAATGACAAGTATGCACAGTGGTACTCGCTAAATAATAAGTATGTACAGTGGTACTAGCTAAATAACAAGTATGTACAGTGGTACAAGCTAAATACCAAGTATGTACAGTGGTACTCGCTAAATGCCATGTATGTACAGTGGTACTCTCTAAATACCAGGTATTTACAGAGCTGCTTGCTAAATACCAAGTATGTTGAGTGGTACTAGCTAAATAACAATTATGTACAGTGGTACTTGCTAAATAACAAGTATGTACAGTGGTACTCGCTAAATACCAAGTATGTACAGTGGTACTAGCTAAATACTAAGTATGTAGAGTGGTACTAGATAAATACCATGTATGTACAGTGGTACTAGATAAATACCAAGTAGGTACAGTGGTACTCGCTAAATAACAAGTATATAATATACAGGGGTATTCGCTAAATACCAATATGTACAGTGGTACTAGCTAAATGCCAAGTATGTACAGTGGTACTCACTAAATAGGACTTATGTAGAGTGGTACTAGGTAAATACCATATATGTACAATGGTACTAGCTAATTGCCATGTATGTACAGTGGTACTCGCTAAATACGAAATATATACAGAGGTGCTCGCTAAATACCAAGTATGTTGAGTGGTACTAGCTAAATACCAATTATGTACAGTGGTACTCGCTAAATAAAAATTATGTACAGTGGTACTCGCTAAAAAACTAGTATGTACAGTGGTACTCGCAAAATGCCAAGTATGTAGAGTGGTACTCGCTAAAAACCAAGTATGTAGAGTGGTACTAAATAAATACCAAGTATGTACAGTGGTACTCGCTAAATACCAAGTATGTACAGTGGTACTCGCTAAATAACAAGTATGTACAGAGGTACTCGCAAAATACCAAGTATGTTGAGTGGTACTCGCTAAATACCAAGTATGTACAGTCGTACTAGATAATTACCAAGTTTGTACATTGGTACTCGCTAAATAACAAGTATGTACAGTGGTACTCGCTAAATGCCAGGTATTTACAGAGGTGCTTGCTAAATACCAAGTATGTTGAGTGGTACTAGCTAAATAACAATTATGTACAGTGGTACTCTCTAAATGCCAAGTATGTACAGTGTTACTCACTAAATAACAAGTATGTACAGTGTTACTCGCTAAATGCCATGTATGTACAGTGGTACTCATTAAATACCAGGTATTTACATACCTGCTTACTAAATACCAAGTATGTTGAGTGGTACTAGCTAAATAACAAGTATTTTCATTGGTACTCGCTAAATACCAAGTATGTACAGTGGTACTCGCTAAATGCCATGTGTGTAAAGTGATTCTCGCTAAATACCAAATATGTACAGAGGTACTCGCTAAATACCAAGTATGTACAGTGTTTCTCGCTAAATAACAAGTATGTACAGTGGTCCTCGCTAAATGCCATGTATGTACAGTGGTACTCACTAAATACCAGGTATTTACAGAGGTGCTTGCTAAATACCAAGTATGTTGAGTGGTACTCGCTAAATAAAAAGTATTTACATTGGAACTCGCTAAATACCAAGTATGCACAGTGGTACTTGCTAAATGCCATGTATGTAAAGTGATTCTCGCTAAATACCAAATATGTACAGAGGTACTCGCTAAATACCAAGTATGTACAGTGTTGCTCGCTAAATTCCAAGTATGTGCAGTGGTACTCGCTAAATACCAAGCATGTAGAGTGTTAGTAGCTAAGTAACAAGTATGTACAGTGGTACTCGCTAAATAACAAGTATGTACAGAGGTACTCGCTGAATACCAAGTATGTACAGTTGTACTATCTAAATGCCAAGTATGTACAGTGGTACTCGCTAAATAACAAGTATGTACAGTGGTACTAGCTAAATACCAAGTATGTACAGTCGTACTAGATAATTACCAAGTTTGTACATTGGTACTCGCTAAATAACAAGTATGTACAGTGGTACTCGCTAAATGCCAGGTATTTACAGAGGTGCTTGCTAAATACCAAGTATGTTGAGTGGTACTAGCTAAATAACAATTATGTACAGTGGTACTCTCTAAATGCCAAGTATGTACAGTGTTACTCACTAAATAACAAGTATGTACAGTGGTACTCGCTAAATGCCATGTATGTACAGTGGTACTCACTAAATACCAGGTATTTACAGACCTGCTTACTAAATACCAAGTATGTTGAGTGGTACTAGCTAAATAACAAGTATTTTCATTGGTACTCGCTAAATACCAAGTATGTACAGTGGTACTCGCTAAATGCCATGTGTGTAAAGTGATTCTCGCTAAATACCAAATATGGACAGAGGTACTCGCTAAATACCAAGTATGTACAGTGTTTCTCGCTAAATAACAAGTATGTACAGTGGTCCTCGCTAAATGCCATGTATGTACAGTGGTACTCACTAAATACCAGGTATTTACAGAGGTGCTTGCTAAATACCAAGTATGTTGAGTGGTACTCGCTAAATAACAAGTATTTACATTGGTACTCGCTAAATACCAAGTATGCACAGTGGTACTTGCTAAATGCCATGTATGTAAAGTGATTCTCGCTAAATACCAAATACGTACAGAGGTACTCGCTAAATACCAAGTATGTACAGTGTTGCTCGCTAAATTCCAAGTATGTGCAGTGGTACTCGCTAAATACCAAGCATGTAGAGTGTTAGTAGCTAAGTAACAAGTATGTACAGTGGTACTCGCTAAATAACAAGTATGTACAGAGGTACTCGCTGAATACCAAGTATGTGTAGTTGTACTATCTAAATGCCAAGTATGTACAGTGGTACTCGCTAAATAACAAGTATGTACAGTGATACTAGCTAAATACCAAGTATGTACAGTTGTACTCGCTAAATGCCGTGTATGTACAGTGGTACTCGCTAAATACCAAGTATGTTGAGTGGTACTAGCTAAATAACAATTATGGACAGTTGTACTCGCTAAATACCAAGTATATACAAAGGTGCTCGCTAAATAATAAGTATGTACAGTGGTACTAGCTAAATAACAAGTATGTACAGTGGTACTAGCTAAATACCAAGTATGTACAGTGGTACTCGCTAAATGACATGTATGTACAGTGGTACTCTCTAAATACCAGGTATTTACAGAGCTGCTCGCTAAATACCAAGTATGTTGAGTGGTACTAGCTAAATAACAATTATGTACAGTGGTACTCGCTAAATAACAAGTACGTACAGTGGAACTCGCTAGATACCAAGTATGTACAGTGGTACTAGCTAAATACTAAGTATGTAGAGTGGTACTAGATAAATACCATGTATGTACAGTGGTACTAGATAAGTACCAAGTAGGTACAGTGGTACTCGCTAAATAACAAGTATATACAGGGGTATTCGCTAAATACCAAGTATGTACAGTGGTACTAGCTAAATGCCAAGTATGTACAGTGGTACTCACTAAATAGGAAGTATGTAGAGTGGTACTAGGTAAATACCATGTATGTACATTGGTACTAGCTAATTGCCATGTATGTACAGTGGTACTCGCTAAATACCAAGTATATACAGAGGTGCTCGCTAAATACCAAGTATGTTGATTGGTACTAGCTAAATAACAATTATGTACAGTGGTACTCGCTAAATAAAAATTATGTACAGTGGTACTCTCTAAAAAACTAGTATGTACAGTGGCACTCGCAAAATGCCAAGTATGTAGAGTGGTACTCGCTAAAAACCAAGTATGTAGAGTGGTACTAAATAAATACCAAGTATGTACAGTGGTACTCGCTAAATAATAAGTATGTACAGTGGTACTCACTAAATATCAAGTATGTACAGTGGTACTCTCTAAAAAACTAGTATGTACAGTGGTACTCGCAAAATGCCAAGTATGTAGAGTGGTACTCGCTAAAAACCAAGTATGTAGAGTGGTACTAAATAAATACCAAGTATGTACAGTGGTACTCGCTAAATAATAAGTATGTACAGTGGTACTCACTAAATATCAAGTATGTACAGTGGTACTCGCTAAATAACAAGTATGTACAGGGGCACTCGCTAAATAACAAGTATGTACAGAGGTACTCGCTAAATACCAAGTATGTTGAGTGGTACTCGCTAAATACCAAGTATGTACAGTTGTACTAGATAATTACAAAGTTTGTACATTGGTACTCGCTAAATAACAAGTATGTACAGGGGTACTCGCTAAATGCCAAGTATGTAGAGTGGTACTAGCTAAATGACAAGTATGTACAGTGGTACTCACTAAATAATAAGTATGTCAGTGGTACTCGCTAAATAATAGGTATGTACAGTGGTACTAGCTAAATAACAAGTATGTACAGTGGTACTAGCTAAATACCAAGTATGTACAGTGGTACTCGCTAAATGCCATGTATCTACAGTGGTACTCGCTAAATACCAGGTATTTACAGAGGTGCTTGCTAAATACCAAGTATGTTGAGTGGTACTAGCTAAAAAACAAGTATGTACAGTGGTACTCGCTAAATAATAAGTATGTACAGTGGTACTAGCTAAATGACAAGTATGTACAGTGGTACTAGCTAAACAACAAGTATGTACAGTGGTACTCGCTAAATAATAAGTATGTACAGTTGTACTCGCTAAATAATAAGTATGTACAGTGGTACTAGCTAAATAACAAGTATGTACAGTGGTACTAGCTAAATACCAAGTTTGTACAGTGGTACTCGCTAAATGCCATGTATGTACAGTGGTAATCGCTAAATACCAGGTATTTACAGAGGCACTCGCTAAATACCAAGTATGTAGAGTGGTACTAGCTAAATACTAAGTATGTACATTGGTACTAGCTAAATACCATGTATGTAAAGTGGTACTAGATAAATACCAAGTATGTACAGTGGTACTCGCTGAATAACAAGTATATACAGGGGTATTCGCTAAATACCAAGTATGTACAGTGGTAGTAGCTAAATGCCAAGTATGTACAGTGGTACTTGCTAAATAGGAAGTATGTAGAGTGGTACTAGGTAAATACCATGTATGTACATTGGTACTAGCTAAATGCCATGTATGTACAGTGGTACTCGCTAAATGCCAAGTATATACAGAGGTGCTCGCTAAATACCAAGTATGTTGAGTGGTACTAAAAAAATACCAAGTATGTACAGTGGTACTCGCTAAATATTAAGAATGTACTGTGGTACTCACTAAATACCAATTATGTACAGTGGTACTCGCTAAATAACAAGTATGTACAGGGGCACTCGCTATATAACAAGTATGTACAGAGGTAGTCGCTAAATACCAAGTATGTTGAGTGGTACTCGCTAAATAACAAGTATGGACAGTCGTACTAGATAATTAGCAAGTATGTACATTGGTACTCGCTAAATAACAAGTATGTACAGGGGTACTCGCTAAATGCCAAGTATGTAGAGTGGTACTAGCTAAATGACAAGTATGTATAGTGGTACTCGCTAAATAACAAGTATGTACAGTGGTACTAGCTAAATACTAAGTCTCTACAGTGGTACTCGCTAAATGCCATGTATGTGCAGTGGTACTAGCTAAATGACAAGTATGTACAGTGGTACTCGCTAAATAATAAGTATGTACAGTGGTACTCGCTAAATAACAAGTATGTACAGTGGTACTAGCTAAATGCCAAGTATGTACAGTGGTACTCGCTAAATAGGAAGTATGTAGAGTGGTACTAGGTAAATACCATATATGTACATTGGTACTAGCTAAATGCCATGTATGTACAGTAGTACTTGCTAAATACCAAGTATATTCAGAGGTGCTCGCTAAATACCAAGTATGTTGAGTGGTACTAGCTAAATAACAATTATGTACCGTGGTACTCGCTAAATAACTAGTATGTCCAGTGGTACTCGCTAAATGCCAAAGTATGTACAGTGGTACTCGCTAAAAACCAAGTAGGTAGAGTGGTACTAAATAAATACCAAGTATGTAGAGTGGTACTAGCTAAATGACAAGTATGTACAGTGGTACTCGCTAAATAACTAGTATGTCCAGTGGTACTCGCTAAATGGCAAGTATGTACAGTGGTACTCGCTAAAAACCAAGTAGGTAGAGTGGTACTAAATAAATACCAAGTATGTACAGTGGTACTAGCTAAATACCAAGTATGTACAGTCGTACTCGCTAAATGCCATGTATGTACAGTGGTACTCGCTAAATACCAAGTATATACAGAGGTGCTCGCTAAATACCAAGTATGTTGAGTGGTACTAGCTAAATAACAATTATGTACAGTGGTACTCGCTAAATAAATAGTATGCACAGTGGTACTCACTAAATGCCAAGTATGTACAGTGGAACTCACTACAAATCAATTATGTAGAGTGGTACTAAAGAAATACCAAGTATTTACAGTGTTACTCGCTAAATATTAAGTATGTACAGTGGTACTCGCTAAATACCAACTATGTACAGTGGTACTCGCTAAATAACAAGTATATACAGGGGCACACGCTAAATAACAAGTATGTACAGGGGTACTCACTAAATACCAAGTATGTTGAGTGGTACTCGCTAAATACCAAGTATGTACAGTCTTACTAGATAATTAGCAAGTATGTACATTGGTAGTTGCTAAATACCAAGTCTGTACAGTGGTACTCGCTAAATGCCATGTATGTACAGTGGTACTAGCTAAATAACAAGTATGTACAGTGGTACTTGCTAAATAATAAGTATGTACAGTGGTACTCGCTAAAAAACAAGTATGTACAGTGGTACTAGCTAAATACCAAGTATGTACAGTGGTACTAGCTAAATGGCAAGTATGTACAGTGGTACTCGCTAAATAGGAAGTATGTACAGTGGCACTAGCTAAATACCATGTATGTACAGTGGTACTCGCTAAATACCAAGTATATACAGAGGTGCTCGCTAAATACCAAGTATGTTGAGTGGTACTAGCTAAATAACAATTATGTACAGTGGTACTCGCTAAATAACTAGTATGTACAGTGGTACTCGCTAAATGCCAAGTATGTACAGTGGTACTCGCTAAAAACCAAGTAGGTAGAGTGGTACTAAATAAATACCAAGTATGTAGAGTGGTACTAGCTAAATGACAAGTATGTACAGTGGTACTCGCTAAATAATAAGTATGTACAGTGGTACTCGCTAAATAACAAGTATGTACAGTGGTACTAGCTAAATACCAAGTATGTACAGTGGTACTCGGCTACTCGCTAAATGCCATGTATGTACAGTGGTACACGCTAAATACCAAGTATGTACAGTGGTACTCGCTAAATAACAAGTATGTACAGGGGCACTCGCTAAATTTCAAGTATGTACAGAGGTACTCGCTAAATACCAAGTATGTTGAGTGGTACTCGCTAAATACCAAGTATATACAGCCGTACTAGATAATTACCAAGTATGTACATTGGTACTCGCTAAATAACAAGTATGTACAGGGGTACTCGCTAAATGCCGAGTATGTAGAGTGATACTAGCTAAATGACAAGTATGCACAGTGGTACTCGCTAAAATAATAAGTATGTACAGTGGTACTAGCTAAATAACAAGTATGTACAGTGGTACAAGCTA
Organism: Triturus cristatus; assembly: GCF_964204655.1. Taxonomy (NCBI): domain Eukaryota; kingdom Metazoa; phylum Chordata; class Amphibia; order Caudata; family Salamandridae; genus Triturus; species Triturus cristatus. The sequence continues at coordinate 2,201,142 of NC_140594.1, read as the reverse complement.
AATACCAAGTATGTACAGTGGTACTCACTAAATGCCATGTATGTACAGTGGTACTCTCTAAATACCAGGTATTTACAGAGCTGCTTGCTAAATACCAAGTATGTTGAGTGGTACTAGCTAAATAACAATTATGTACAGTGGTACTTGCTAAATAACAAGTATGTACAGTGGTACTCGCTAAATACCAAGTATGTACAGTGGTACTAGCTAAATACTAAGTATGTAGAGTGGTACTAGATAAATACCATGTATGTACAGTGGTACTAGATAAATACCAAGTAGGTACAGTGGTACTCGCTAAATAACAAGTATATAATATACAGGGGTATTCGCTAAATACCAATATGTACAGTGGTACTAGCTAAATGCCAAGTATGTACAGTGGTACTCACTAAATAGGACTTATGTAGAGTGGTACTAGGTAAATACCATGTATGTACAATGGTACTAGCTAATTGCCATGTATGTACAGTGGTACTCGCTAAATACGAAATATATACAGAGGTGCTCGCTAAATACCAAGTATGTTGAGTGGTACTAGCTAAATAACAATTATGTACAGTGGTACTCGCTAAATAAAAATTATGTACAGTGGTACTCGCTAAAAAACTAGTATGTACAGTGGTACTCGCAAAATGCCAAGTATGTAGAGTGGTACTCGCTAAAAACCAAGTATGTAGAGTGGTACTAAATAAATACCAAGTATGTACAGTGGTACTCGCTAAATACCAAGTATGTACAGTGGTACTCGCTAAATAACAAGTATGTACAGAGGTACTCGCTAAATACCAAGTATGTTGAGTGGTACTCGCTAAATACCAAGTATGTACAGTCGTACTAGATAATTACCAAGTTTGTACATTGGTACTCGCTAAATAACAAGTATGTACAGTGGTACTCGCTAAATGCCAGGTATTTACAGAGGTGCTTGCTAAATACCAAGTATGTTGAGTGGTACTAGCTAAATAACAATTATGTACAGTGGTACTCTCTAAATGCCAAGTATGTACAGTGTTACTCACTAAATAACAAGTATGTACAGTGGTACTCGCTAAATGCCATGTATGTACAGTGGTACTCACTAAATACCAGGTATTTACAGACCTGCTTACTAAATACCAAGTATGTTGAGTGGTACTAGCTAAATAACAAGTATTTTCATTGGTACTCGCTAAATACCAAGTATGTACAGTGGTACTCGCTAAATGCCATGTGTGTAAAGTGATTCTCGCTAAATACCAAATATGTACAGAGGTACTCGCTAAATACCAAGTATGTACAGTGTTTCTCGCTAAATAACAAGTATGTACAGTGGTCCTCGCTAAATGCCATGTATGTACAGTGGTACTCACTAAATACCAGGTATTTACAGAGGTGCTTGCTAAATACCAAGTATGTTGAGTGGTACTCGCTAAATAAAAAGTATTTACATTGGTACTCGCTAAATACCAAGTATGCACAGTGGTACTTGCTAAATGCCATGTATGTAAAGTGATTCTCGCTAAATACCAAATATGTACAGAGGTACTCGCTAAATACCAAGTATGTACAGTGTTGCTCGCTAAATTCCAAGTATGTGCAGTGGTACTCGCTAAATACCAAGCATGTAGAGTGTTAGTAGCTAAGTAACAAGTATGTACAGTGGTACTCGCTAAATAACAAGTATGTACAGAGGTACTCGCTGAATACCAAGTATGTACAGTTGTACTATCTAAATGCCAAGTATGTACAGTGGTACTCGCTAAATAACAAGTATGTACAGTGGTACTAGCTAAATACCAAGTATGTACAGTCGTACTAGATAATTACCAAGTTTGTACATTGGTACTCGCTAAATAACAAGTATGTACAGTGGTACTCGCTAAATACCAAGTATATACAGAGGTGCTCGCTAAATACCAAGTATGTTGAGTGGTACTAGCTAAATAACAATTATGTACACTTGTACTCGCTAAATAACTAGTATGTACAGTGGTACTCACTAAATAATAAGTATGTACAGTGGTACTCGCTACATACCAAGAATGTACAGTGGTACTCGCTAAATAACAAGTATGTACAGGGGCACTCGCTAAATAACAAGTATGTACAGAGGTACACGCTAAATACCAAGTATGTTGAGTGGTACCCGCTAAATACCAAGTATGTACAGTCGTACTCGATAATTACCAAGTATGTACATTGGTACTCGCTAAATAACAAGTATGTACAGGGGTACTCGCTAAATGCTGAGTATGTAGAGTGATACTAGCTAAATGACAAGTATGCACAGTGGTACTCGCTAAATAATAAGTATGTACAGTGGTACTAGCTAAATAACAAGTATGTACAGTGGTACAAGCTAAATACCAAGTATGTACAGTGGTACTCGCTAAATGCCATGTATGTACAGTGGTACTCTCTAAATACCAGGTATTTACAGAGCTGCTTGCTAAATACCAAGTATGTTAAGTGGTACTAGCTAAATAACAATTATGTACAGTGGTACTCGCTAAATAACAAGTATGTACAGTGGTACTCGCTAAATACCAAGTATGTACAGTGGTACTAGCTAAATACTAAGTATGTAGAGTGGTACTAGATAAATACCATGTATGTACAGTGGTACTAGATAAATACCAAGTAGGTACAGTGGTACTCGCTAAATAACAAGTATATAATATACAGGGGTATTCGCTAAATACCAAGTATGTACAATGGTACTAGCTAAATGCCAAGTGTGTACAGTGGTACTCACTAAATAGGACTAATGTAGAGTGGTACTAGGTAAATACCATGTATGTACAATGGTACTAGCTAATTGCCATGTATGTACAGTGGTACTCGCTAAATACGAAATATATACAGAGGTGCTCACTAAATACCAAGTATGTTGAGTGGTACTAGCTAAATAACAATTATGTACAGTGGTACTCGCTAAATAAAAATCATGTACAGTGGTACTCGCTAAAAAACTAGTATGTACAGTGGTACTCGCAAAATGCCAAGTATGTAGAGTGGTACTCGCTAAAAACCAAATATGTAGAGTGGTACTAAATAAATACCAAGTATGTACAGTGGTACTCGCTAAATAACAAGTATGTACAGTGGTACTCGCTAAATAACAAGTATGTACAGAGGTACTCGCTAAATACCAAGTATGTTGAGTGGTACTCGCTAAATACCAAGTATGTACAGTCGTACTAGATAATTACCAAGTTTGTACATTGGTACTCGCTAAATAACAAGTATGTACAGTGGTACTCGCTAAATGCCAGGTATTTACAGAGGTGCTTGCTAAATACCAAGTATGTTGAGTGGTACTAGCTAAATAACAATTATGTACAGTGGTACTCTCTAAATGCCAAGTATGTACAGTGTTACTCACTAAATAACAAGTATGTACAGTGGTACTCGCTAAATGCCAAGTATGTACAGTGGTACTCGATAAAAACCAAGTATGTAGAGTGGTACTATATAAATACCAAGTATGTACAGTGGTACTCGCTAAATAACAAGTATGTACAGGGGCACTCGCTAAATAACAAGTATGTACAGAGGTACACGCTAAATACCAAGTATGTTGAGTGGTACCCGCTAAATAACAAGTACGTACAGTCGTACTAGATAATTACCAAGTATGTACATTGGTACTCGCTAAATAACAAGTATGTACAGGGGTACTCGCAAAATGCCGAGTATGTAGAGTGATACTAGCTAAATGACAAGTATGCACAGTGGTACTCGCTAAATAATAAGTATGTACAGTGGTACTAGCTAAATACCAAGTATGTACAGTGGTACTCGCTAAATGCCATGTATGTACAGTGGTACTCTCTAAATACCAGGTATTTACAGAGCTGCTTGCTAAATACCAAGTATGTTGAGTGGTACTAGCTAAATAACAATTATGTACAGTGGTACTTGCTAAATAACAAGTATGTACAGTGGTACTCGCTAAATACCAAGTATGTACAGTGGTACTAGCTAAATACTAAGTATGTAGAGTGGTACTAGATAAATACCATGTATGTACAGTGGTACTAGATAAATACCAAGTAGGTACAGTGGTACTCGCTAAATAACAAGTATATAATATACAGGGGTATTCGCTAAATACCAATATGTACAGTGGTACTAGCTAAATGCCATGTATGTACAGTGGTACTCACTAAATACCAGGTATTTACAGACCTGCTTACTAAATACCAAGTATGTTGAGTGGTACTAGCTAAATAACAAGTATTTTCATTGGTACTCGCTAAATACCAAGTATGTACAGTGGTACTCGCTAAATGCCATGTGTGTAAAGTGATTCTCGCTAAATACCAAATATGTACAGAGGTACTCGCTAAATACCAAGTATGTACAGTGTTTCTCGCTAAATAACAAGTATGTACAGTGGTCCTCGCTAAATGCCATGTATGTACAGTGGTACTCACTAAATACCAGGTATTTACAGAGGTGCTTGCTAAATACCAAGTATGTTGAGTGGTACTCGCTAAATAAAAAGTATTTACATTGGTACTCGCTAAATACCAAGTATGCACAGTGGTACTTGCTAAATGCCATGTATGTAAAGTGATTCTCGCTAAATACCAAATATGTACAGAGGTACTCGCTAAATACCAAGTATGTACAGTGTTGCTCGCTAAATTCCAAGTATGTGCAGTGGTACTCGCTAAATACCAAGCATGTAGAGTGTTAGTAGCTAAGTAACAAGTATGTACAGTGGTACTCGCTAAATAACAAGTATGTACAGAGGTACTCGCTGAATACCAAGTATGTACAGTTGTACTATCTAAATGCCAAGTATGTACAGTGGTACTCGCTAAATAACAAGTATGTACAGTGGTACTAGCTAAATACCAAGTATGTACAGTGGTACTAGATAATTACCAAGTTTGTACATTGGTACTCGCTAAATAACAAGTATGTACAGTGGTACTCGCTAAATACCAAGTATATACAGAGGTGCTCGCTAAATACCAAGTATGTTGAGTGGTACTAGCTAAATAACAATTATGTACACTTGTACTCGCTAAATAACTAGTATGTACAGTGGAACTCGCTAAATGCCAAGTATATACAGTGGTACTCGCTAAAAACCAAGTATGTAGAGTGGTACTATATAAATACCAAGTATGTACAGTGGTACTCACTAAATAATAAGTATGTACAGTGGTACTCGCTACATACCAAGAATGTACAGTGGTACTCGCTAAATAACAAGTATGTACAGGGGCACTCGCTAAATAACAAGTATGTACAGAGGTACACGCTAAATACCAAGTATGTTGAGTGGTACCCGCTAAATACCAAGTATGTACAGTCGTACTCGATAATTACCAAGTATGTACATTGGTACTCGCTAAATAACAAGTATGTACAGGGGTACTCGCTAAATGCTGAGTATGTAGAGTGATACTAGCTAAATGACAAGTATGCACAGTGGTACTCGCTAAATAATAAGTATGTACAGTGGTACTAGCTAAATAACAAGTATGTACAGTGGTACAAGCTAAATACCAAGTATGTACAGTGGTACTCGCTAAATGCCATGTATGTACAGTGGTACTCTCTAAATACCAGGTATTTACAGAGCTGCTTGCTAAATACCAAGTATGTTAAGTGGTACTAGCTAAATAACAATTATGTACAGTGGTACTCGCTAAATAACAAGTATGTACAGTGGTACTCGCTAAATACCAAGTATGTACAGTGGTACTAGCTAAATACTAAGTATGTAGAGTGGTACTAGATAAATACCATGTATGTACAGTGGTACTAGATAAATACCAAGTAGGTACAGTGGTACTCGCTAAATAACAAGTATATAATATACAGGGGTATTCGCTAAATACCAAGTATGTACAATGGTACTAGCTAAATGCCAAGTATGTACAGTGGTACTCACTAAATAGGACTAATGTAGAGTGGTACTAGGTAAATACCATGTATGTACAATGGTACTAGCTAATTGCCATGTATGTACAGTGGTACTCGCTAAATACGAAATATATACAGAGGTGCTCACTAAATACCAAGTATGTTGAGTGGTACTAGCTAAATAACAATTATGTACAGTGGTACTCGCTAAATAAAAATCATGTACAGTGGTACTCGCTAAAAAACTAGTATGTACAGTGGTACTCGCAAAATGCCAAGTATGTAGAGTGGTACTCGCTAAAAACCAAATATGTAGAGTGGTACTAAATAAATACCAAGTATGTACAGTGGTACTCGCTAAATAACAAGTATGTACAGAGGTACTCGCTAAATACCAAGTATGTTGAGTGGTACTCGCTAAATACCAAGTATGTACAGTCGTACTAGATAATTACCAAGTTTGTACATTGGTACTCGCTAAATAACAAGTATGTACAGTGGTACTCGCTAAATGCCAGGTATTTACAGAGGTGCTTGCTAAATACCAAGTATGTTGAGTGGTACTAGCTAAATAACAATTATGTACAGTGGTACTCTCTAAATGCCAAGTATGTACAGTGTTACTCACTAAATAACAAGTATGTACAGTGGTACTCGCTAAATGCCAAGTATGTACAGTGGTACTCGATAAAAACCAAGTATGTAGAGTGGTACTATATAAATACCAAGTATGTACAGTGGTACTCGCTAAATAACAAGTATGTACAGGGGCACTCGCTAAATAACAAGTATGTACAGAGGTACACGCTAAATACCAAGTATGTTGAGTGGTACCCGCTAAATAACAAGTACGTACAGTCGTACTAGATAATTACCAAGTATGTACATTGGTACTCGCTAAATAACAAGTATGTACAGGGGTACTCGCAAAATGCCGAGTATGTAGAGTGATACTAGCTAAATGACAAGTATGCACAGTGGTACTCGCTAAATAATAAGTATGTACAGTGGTACTAGCTAAATAACAAGTATGTACAGTGGTACAAGCTAAATACCAAGTATGTACAGTGGTACTCGCTAAATGCCATGTATGTACAGTGGTACTCTCTAAATACCAGGTATTTACAGAGCTGCTTGCTAAATACCAAGTATGTTGAGTGGTACTAGCTAAATAACAATTATGTACAGTGGTACTTGCTAAATAACAAGTATGTACAGTGGTACTCGCTAAATACCAAGTATGTACAGTGGTACTAGCTAAATACTAAGTATGTAGAGTGGTACTAGATAAATACCATGTATGTACAGTGGTACTAGATAAATACCAAGTAGGTACAGTGGTACTCGCTAAATAACAAGTATATAATATACAGGGGTATTCGCTAAATACCAATATGTACAGTGGTACTAGCTAAATGCCAAGTATGTACAGTGGTACTCACTAAATAGGACTTATGTAGAGTGGTACTAGGTAAATACCATATATGTACAATGGTACTAGCTAATTGCCATGTATGTACAGTGGTACTCGCTAAATACGAAATATATACAGAGGTGCTCGCTAAATACCAAGTATGTTGAGTGGTACTAGCTAAATACCAATTATGTACAGTGGTACTCGCTAAATAAAAATTATGTACAGTGGTACTCGCTAAAAAACTAGTATGTACAGTGGTACTCGCAAAATGCCAAGTATGTAGAGTGGTACTCGCTAAAAACCAAGTATGTAGAGTGGTACTAAATAAATACCAAGTATGTACAGTGGTACTCGCTAAATACCAAGTATGTACAGTGGTACTCGCTAAATAACAAGTATGTACAGAGGTACTCGCAAAATACCAAGTATGTTGAGTGGTACTCGCTAAATACCAAGTATGTACAGTCGTACTAGATAATTACCAAGTTTGTACATTGGTACTCGCTAAATAACAAGTATGTACAGTGGTACTCGCTAAATGCCAGGTATTTACAGAGGTGCTTGCTAAATACCAAGTATGTTGAGTGGTACTAGCTAAATAACAATTATGTACAGTGGTACTCTCTAAATGCCAAGTATGTACAGTGTTACTCACTAAATAACAAGTATGTACAGTGGTACTCGCTAAATGCCATGTATGTACAGTGGTACTCATTAAATACCAGGTATTTACAGACCTGCTTACTAAATACCAAGTATGTTGAGTGGTACTAGCTAAATAACAAGTATTTTCATTGGTACTCGCTAAATACCAAGTATGTACAGTGGTACTCGCTAAATGCCATGTGTGTAAAGTGATTCTCGCTAAATACCAAATATGTACAGAGGTACTCGCTAAATACCAAGTATGTACAGTGTTTCTCGCTAACTAACAAGTATGTACAGTGGTCCTCGCTAAATGCCATGTATGTACAGTGGTACTCACTAAATACCAGGTATTTACAGAGGTGCTTGCTAAATACCAAGTATGTTGAGTGGTACTCGCTAAATAAAAAGTATTTACATTGGTACTCGCTAAATACCAAGTATGCACAGTGGTACTTGCTAAATGCCATGTATGTAAAGTGATTCTCGCTAAATACCAAATATGTACAGAGGTACTCGCTAAATACCAAGTATGTACAGTGTTGCTCGCTAAATTCCAAGTATGTGCAGTGGTACTCGCTAAATACCAAGCATGTAGAGTGTTAGTAGCTAAGTAACAAGTATGTACAGTGGTACTCGCTAAATAACAAGTATGTACAGAGGTACTCGCTGAATACCAAGTATGTACAGTTGTACTATCTAAATGCCAAGTATGTACAGTGGTACTCGCTAAATAACAAGTATGTACAGTGGTACTAGCTAAATACCAAGTATGTACAGTCGTACTAGATAATTACCAAGTTTGTACATTGGTACTCGCTAAATAACAAGTATGTACAGTGGTACTCGCTAAATGCCAGGTATTTACAGAGGTGCTTGCTAAATACCAAGTATGTTGAGTGGTACTAGCTAAATAACAATTATGTACAGTGGTACTCTCTAAATGCCAAGTATGTACAGTGTTACTCACTAAATAACAAGTATGTACAGTGGTACTCGCTAAATGCCATGTATGTACAGTGGTACTCACTAAATACCAGGTATTTACAGACCTGCTTACTAAATACCAAGTATGTTGAGTGGTACTAGCTAAATAACAAGTATTTTCATTGGTACTCGCTAAATACCAAGTATGTACAGTGGTACTCGCTAAATGCCATGTGTGTAAAGTGATTCTCGCTAAATACCAAATATGTACAGAGGTACTCGCTAAATACCAAGTATGTACAGTGTTTCTCGCTAAATAACAAGTATGTACAGTGGTCCTCGCTAAATGCCATGTATGTACAGTGGTGCTCACTAAATACCAGGTATTTACAGAGGTGCTTGCTAAATACCAAGTATGTTGAGTGGTACTCGCTAAATAACAAGTATTTACATTGGTACTCGCTAAATACCAAGTATGCACAGTGGTACTTGCTAAATGCCATGTATGTAAAGTGATTCTCGCTAAATACCAAATACGTACAGAGGTACTCGCTAAATACCAAGTATGTACAGTGTTGCTCGCTAAATTCCAAGTATGTGCAGTGGTACTCGCTAAATACCAAGCATGTAGAGTGTTAGTAGCTAAGTAACAAGTATGTACAGTGGTACTCGCTAAATAACAAGTATGTACAGAGGTACTCGCTGAATACCAAGTATGTGTAGTTGTACTATCTAAATGCCAAGTATGTACAGTGGTACTCGCTAAATAACAAGTATGTACAGTGATACTAGCTAAATACCAAGTATGTACAGTTGTACTCGCTAAATGCCATGTATGTACAGTGGTACTCGCTAAATACCAAGTATGTTGAGTGGTACTAGCTAAATAACAATTATGGACAGTTGTACTCGCTAAATACCAAGTATATACAAAGGTGCTCGCTAAATAATAAGTATGTACAGTGGTACTAGCTAAATAACAAGTATGTACAGTGGTACTAGCTAAATACCAAGTATGTACAGTGGTACTCGCTAAATGACATGTATGTACAGAGGTACTCTCTAAATACCAGGTATTTACAGAGCTGCTCGCTAAATACCAAGTATGTTGAGTGGTACTAGCTAAATAACAATTATGTACAGTGGTACTCGCTAAATAACAAGTACGTACAGTGGAACTCGCTAGATACCAAGTATGTACAGTGGTACTAGCTAAATACTAAGTATGTAGAGTGGTACTAGATAAATACCATGTATGTACAGTGGTACTAGATAAGTACCAAGTAGGTACAGTGGTACTCGCTAAATAACAAGTATATACAGGGGTATTCGCTAAATACCAAGTATGTACAGTGGTACTAGCTAAATGCCAAGTATGTACAGTGGTACTCACTAAATAGGAAGTATGTAGAGTGGTACTAGGTAAATACCATGTATGTACATTGGTACTAGCTAATTGCCATGTATGTACAGTGGTACTCGCTAAATACCAAGTATATACAGAGGTGCTCGCTAAATACCAAGTATGTTGATTGGTACTAGCTAAATAACAATTATGTACAGTGGTACTCGCTAAATAAAAATTATGTACAGTGGTACTCTCTAAAAAACTAGTATGTACAGTGGTACTCGCAAAATGCCAAGTATGTAGAGTGGTACTCGCTAAAAACCAAGTATGTAGAGTGGTACTAAATAAATACCAAGTATGTACAGTGGTACTCGCTAAATAATAAGTATGTACAGTGGTACTCACTAAATATCAAGTATGTACAGTGGTACTCTCTAAAAAACTAGTATGTACAGTGGTACTCGCAAAATGCCAAGTATGTAGAGTGGTACTCGCTAAAAACCAAGTATGTAGAGTGGTACTAAATAAATACCAAGTATGTACAGTGGTACTCGCTAAATAATAAGTATGTACAGTGGTACTCACTAAATATCAAGTATGTACAGTGGTACTCGCTAAATAACAAGTATGTACAGGGGCACTCGCTAAATAACAAGTATGTACAGAGGTACTCGCTAAATACCAAGTATGTTGAGTGGTACTCGCTAAATACCAAGTATGTACAGTCGTACTAGATAATTACAAAGTTTGTACATTGGTACTCGCTAAATAACAAGTATGTACAGGGGTACTCGCTAAATGCCAAGTATGTAGAGTGGTACTAGCTAAATGACAAGTATGTACAGTGGTACTCACTAAATAATAAGTATGTCAGTGGTACTCGCTAAATAATAGGTATGTACAGTGGTACTAGCTAAATAACAAGTATGTACAGTGGTACTAGCTAAATACCAAGTATGTACAGTGGTACTCGCTAAATGCCATGTATCTACAGTGGTACTCGCTAAATACCAGGTATTTACAGAGGTGCTTGCTAAATACCAAGTATGTTGAGTCGTACTAGCTAAAAAACAAGTATGTACAGTGGTACTCGCTAAATAATAAGTATGTACAGTGGTACTAGCTAAATGACAAGTATGTACAGTGGTACTAGCTAAACAACAAGTATGTACAGTGGTACTCGCTAAATAATAAGTATGTACAGTTGTACTCGCTAAATAATAAGTATGTACAGTGGTACTAGCTAAATAACAAGTATGTACAGTGGTACTAGCTAAATACCAAGTTTGTACAGTGGTACTCGCTAAATGCCATGTATGTACAGTGGTAATCGCTAAATACCAGGTATTTACAGAGGCACTCGCTAAATACCAAGTATGTAGAGTGGTACTAGCTAAATACTAAGTATGTACATTGGTACTAGCTAAATACCATGTATGTAAAGTGGTACTAGATAAATACCAAGTATGTACAGTGGTACTCGCTGAATAACAAGTATATACAGGGGTATTCGCTAAATACCAAGTATGTACAGTGGTAGTAGCTAAATGCCAAGTATGTACAGTGGTACTTGCTAAATAGGAAGTATGTAGAGTGGTACTAGGTAAATACCATGTATGTACATTGGTACTAGCTAAATGCCATGTATGTACAGTGGTACTCGCTAAATGCCAAGTATATACAGAGGTGCTCGCTAAATACCAAGTATGTTGAGCGGTACTAGCTAAATACCAATTATGTACAGTGGTACTCGCTAAATAACTAGAATGTACAGTGGTGCTCTCTAAATGCCAAGTATGTACAGTGGTACTCGCTAAAAATCAAGTATGTAGAGTGGTACTAAAAAAATACCAAGTATGTACAGTGGTACTCGCTAAATATTAAGAATGTACTGTGGTACTCGCTAAATACCAACTATGTACAGTGGTACTCGCTAAATAACAAGTATGTACAGGGGCACTCGCTATATAACAAGTATGTACAGAGGTAGTCGCTAAATGCCAAGTATGTAGAGTGGTACTAGCTAAATGACAAGTATGTATAGTGGTACTCGCTAAATAACAAGTATGTACAGTGGTACTAGCTAAATACTAAGTCTCTACAGTGGTACTCGCTAAATGCCATGTATGTGCAGTGGTACTAGCTAAATGACAAGTATGTACAGTGGTACTCGCTAAATAATAAGTATGTACAGTGGTACTCGCTAAATAACAAGTATGTACAGTGGTACTAGCTAAATGCCAAGTATGTACAGTGGTACTCGCTAAATAGGAAGTATGTAGAGTGGTACTAGGTAAATACCATATATGTACATTGGTACTAGCTAAATGCCATGTATGTACAGTAGTACTTGCTAAATACCAAGTATATTCAGAGGTGCTCGCTAAATACCAAGTATGTTGAGTGGTACTAGCTAAATAACAATTATGTACCGTGGTACTCGCTAAATTACTAGTATGTCCAGTGGTACTCGCTAAATGCCAAAGTATGTACAGTGGTACTCGCTAAAAACCAAGTAGGTAGAGTGGTACTAAATAAATACCAAGTATGTAGAGTGGTACTAGCTAAATGACAAGTATGTACAGTGGTACTCGCTAAATAACTAGTATGTCCAGTGGTACTCGCTAAATGGCAAGTATGTACAGTGGTACTCGCTAAAAACCAAGTAGGTAGAGTGGTACTAAATAAATACCAAGTATGTACAGTGGTACTAGCTAAATACCAAGTATGTACAGTCGTACTCGCTAAATGCCATGTATGTACAGTGGTACTCGCTAAATACCAAGTATATACAGAGGTGCTCGCTAAATACCAAGTATGTTGAGTGGTACTAGCTAAATAACAATTATGTACAGTGGTACTCGCTAAATAAATAGTATGCACAGTGGTACTCACTAAATGCCAAGTATGTACAGTGGAACTCACTAAAAATCAATTATGTAGAGTGGTACTAAAGAAATACCAAGTATTTACAGTGTTACTCGCTAAATATTAAGTATGTACAGTGGTACTCGCTAAATACCAACTATGTACAGTGGTACTTGCTAAATAACAAGTATATACAGGGGCACTCGCTAAATAACAAGTATGTACAGGGGTACTCACTAAATACCAAGTATGTTGAGTGGTACTCGCTAAATACCAAGTATGTACAGTCGTACTAGATAATTAGCAAGTATGTACATTGGTAGTTGCTAAATACCAAGTCTGTACAGTGGTACTCGCTAAATGCCATGTATGTACAGTGGTACTAGCTAAATAACAAGTATGTACAGTGGTACTTGCTAAATAATAAGTATGTACAGTGGTACTCGCTAAAAAACAAGTATGTACAGTGGTACTAGCTAAATACCAAGTATGTACAGTGGTACTAGCTAAATGGCAAGTATCTACAGTGGTACTCGCTAAATAGGAAGTATGTACAGTGGCACTAGCTAAATACCATGTATGTACAGTGGTACTCGCTAAATACCAAGTATATACAGAGGTGCTCGCTAAATACCAAGTATGTTGAGTGGTACTAGCTAAATAACAATTATGTGCAGTGGTACTCGCTAAATAACTAGTATGTACAGTGGTACTCGCTAAATGCCAAGTATGTACAGTGGTACTCGCTAAATAACAAGTATGTACAGTGGTACTAGCTAAATACCAAGTATGTGCAGTGGTACTCGGCTACTCGCTAAATGCCATGTATGTACAGTGGTACACGCTAAATACCAAGTATGTACAGTGGTACTCGCTAAATAACAAGTATGTACAGGGGCACTCGCTAAATTTCAAGTATGTACAGAGGTACTCGCTAAATACCAAGTATGTTGAGTGGTACTCGCTAAATACCAAGTATATACAGCCGTACTAGATAATTACCAAGTATGTACATTGGTACTCGCTAAATAACAAGTATGTACAGGGGTACTCGCTAAATGCCGAGTATGTAGAGTAATACTAGCTAAATGACAAGTATGCACAGTGGTACTCGCTAAAATAATAAGTATGTACAGTGGTACTAGCTAAATAACAAGTATGTACAGTGGTACAAGCTAAATACCAAGTATGTACAGTGGTACTCGCTAAATGCCATGTATGTACAGTGGTACTCTCTAAATACCAGGTATTTACAGAGCTGCTTGCTAAATACCAAGTATGTTGAGTGGTACTAGCTAAATAACAATTATGTACAGTGGTACTTGCTAAATAACAAGTATGTACAGTGGTACTCGCTAAATACCAAGTATGTACAGTGGTACTAGCTAAATACTAAGTATGTAGAGTGGTACTAGATAAATACCATGTATGTACAGTGGTACTAGATAAATACCAAGTAGGTACAGTGGTACTCGCTAAATAACAAGTATATAATATACAGGGGTATTCGCTAAATACCAATATGTACAGTGGTACTAGCTAAATGCCAAGTATGTACAGTGGTACTCACTAAATAGGACTTATGTAGAGTGGTACTAGGTAAATACCATGTATGTACAATGGTACTAGCTAATTGCCATGTATGTACAGTGGTACTCGCTAAATACGAAATATATACAGAGGTGCTCGCTAAATACCAAGTATGTTGAGTGGTACTAGCTAAATAACAATTATGTACAGTGGTACTCGCTAAATAAAAATTATGTACAGTGGTACTCGCTAAAAAACTAGTATGTACAGTGGTACTCGCAAAATGCCAAGTATGTAGAGTGGTACTCGCTAAAAACCAAGTATGTAGAGTGGTACTAAATAAATACCAAGTATGTACAGTGGTACTCGCTAAATACCAAGTATGTACAGTGGTACTCGCTAAATAACAAGTATGTACAGAGGTACTCGCTAAATACCAAGTATGTTGAGTGGTACTCGCTAAATACCAAGTATGTACAGTCGTACTAGATAATTACCAAGTTTGTACATTGGTACTCGCTAAATAACAAGTATGTACAGTGGTACTCGCTAAATGCCAGGTATTTACAGAGGTGCTTGCTAAATACCAAGTATGTTGAGTGGTACTAGCTAAATAACAATTATGTACAGTGGTACTCTCTAAATGCCAAGTATGTACAGTGTTACTCACTAAATAACAAGTATGTACAGTGGTACTCGCTAAATGCCATGTATGTACAGTGGTACTCACTAAATACCAGGTATTTACAGACCTGCTTACTAAATACCAAGTATGTTGAGTGGTACTAGCTAAATAACAAGTATTTTCATTGGTACTCGCTAAATACCAAGTATGTACAGTGGTACTCGCTAAATGCCATGTGTGTAAAGTGATTCTCGCTAAATACCAAATATGTACAGAGGTACTCGCTAAATACCAAGTATGTACAGTGTTTCTCGCTAAATAACAAGTATGTACAGTGGTCCTCGCTAAATGCCATGTATGTACAGTGGTACTCACTAAATACCAGGTATTTACAGAGGTGCTTGCTAAATACCAAGTATGTTGAGTGGTACTCGCTAAATAAAAAGTATTTACATTGGTACTCGCTAAATACCAAGTATGCACAGTGGTACTTGCTAAATGCCATGTATGTAAAGTGATTCTCGCTAAATACCAAATATGTACAGAGGTACTCGCTAAATACCAAGTATGTACAGTGTTGCTCGCTAAATTCCAAGTATGTGCAGTGGTACTCGCTAAATACCAAGCATGTAGAGTGTTAGTAGCTAAGTAACAAGTATGTACAGTGGTACTCGCTAAATAACAAGTATGTACAGAGGTACTCGCTGAATACCAAGTATGTACAGTTGTACTATCTAAATGCCAAGTATGTACAGTGGTACTCGCTAAATAACAAGTATGTACAGTGGTACTAGCTAAATACCAAGTATGTACAGTCGTACTAGATAATTACCAAGTTTGTACATTGGTACTCGCTAAATAACAAGTATGTACAGTGGTACTCGCTAAATGCCAGGTATTTACAGAGGTGCTTGCTAAATACCAAGTATGTTGAGTGGTACTAGCTAAATAACAATTATGTACAGTGGTACTCTCTAAATGCCAAGTATGTACAGTGTTACTCACTAAATAACAAGTATGTACAGTGGTACTCGCTAAATGCCATGTATGTACAGTGGTACTCACTAAATACCAGGTATTTACAGACCTGCTTACTAAATACCAAGTATGTTGAGTGGTACTAGCTAAATAACAAGTATTTTCATTGGTACTCGCTAAATACCAAGTATGTACAGTGGTACTCGCTAAATGCCATGTGTGTAAAGTGATTCTCGCTAAATACCAAATATGTACAGAGGTACTCGCTAAATACCAAGTATGTACAGTGTTTCTCGCTAAATAACAAGTATGCACAGTGGTCCTCGCTAAATGCCATGTATGTACAGTGGTACTCACTAAATACCAGGTATTTACAGAGGTGCTTGCTAAATACCAAGTATGTTGAGTGGTACTCGCTAAATAACAAGTATTTACATTGGTACTCGCTAAATACCAAGTATGCACAGTGGTACTTGCTAAATGCCATGTATGTAAAGTGATTCTCGCTAAATACCAAATATGTACAGAGGTACTCGCTAAATACCAAGTATGTACAGTGTTGCTCGCTAAATTCCAAGTATGTGCAGTGGTACTCGCTAAATACCAAGCATGTAGAGTGTTAGTAGCTAAGTAACAAGTATGTACAGTGGTACTCGCTAAATAACAAGTATGTACAGAGGTACTCGCTGAATACCAAGTATGTGTAGTTGTACTATCTAAATGCCAAGTATGTACAGTGATACTAGCTAAATACCAAGTATGTAAAGTTGTACTCGCTAAATGCCATGTATGTACAGTGGTACTCGCTAAATACCAAGTATGTTGAGTGGTACTAGCTAAATAACAATTATGGACAGTTGTACTCGCTAAATACCAAATATATACAGAGGTGCTCGCTAAATAATAAGTATGTACAGTGGTACTAGCTAAATACCAAGTATGTACAGTGGTACTAGCTAAATACCAAGTATGTACAGTGGTACTCGCTAAATGACATGTATGTACAGTGGTACTCTCTAAATACCAGGTATGTACAGTGTTACTCACTAAATAACAAGTATGTACAGTGGTACTCGCTAAATGCCATGTATGTACAGTGGTACTCACTAAATACCAGGTATTTACAGACCTGCTTACTAAATACCAAGTATGTTGAGTGGTACTAGCTAAATAACAAGTATTTTCATTGGTACTCGCTAAATACCAAGTATGTACAGTGGTACTCGCTAAATGCCATGTGTGTAAAGTGATTCTCGCTAAATACCAAATATGTACAGAGGTACTCGCTAAATACCAAGTATGTACAGTGTTTCTCGCTAAATAACAAGTATGTACAGTGGTCCTCGCTAAATGCCAGGTATGTACAGTGGTACTCACTAAATACCAGGTATTTACAGAGGTGCTTGCTAAATACCAAGTATGTTGAGTGGTACTCGCTAAATAACAAGTATTTACATTGGTTCTCGCTAAATACCAAGTATGCACAGTGGTACTTGCTAAATGCCATGTATGTAAAGTGATTCTCGCTAAATACCAAATATGTACAGAGGTACTCGCTAAATACCAAGTATGTACAGTGTTGCTCGCTAAATTCCAAGTATGTGCAGTGGTACTCGCTAAATACCAAGCATGTAGAGTGTTAGTAGCTAAGTAACAAGTATGTACAGTGGTACTCGCTAAATAACAAGTATGTACAGAGGTACTCGCTGAATACCAAGTATGTGTAGTTGTACTATCCAAATGCCAAGTATGTACAGTGATACTAGCTAAATACCAAGTATGTAAAGTTGTACTCGCTAAATGCCATGTATGTACAGTGGTACTCGCTAAATACCAAGTATGTTGAGTGGTACTAGCTAAATAACAATTATGGACAGTTGTACTCGCTAAATACCAAGTATATACAGAGGTGCTCGCTAAATAATAAGTATGTACAGTGGTACTAGCTAAATACCAAGTATGTACAGTGGTACTAGCTAAATACCAAGTATGTACAGTGGTACTCGCTAAATGACATGTATGTACAGTGGTACTCTCTAAATACCAGGTATTTACAGAGCTGCTTGCTAAATACCAAGTATGTTGAGTGGTACTAGCTAAATAACAATTATGTACAGTGGTACTCGCTAAATAACAAGTACGTACAGTGGAACTCGCTAGATACCAAGTATGTACAGTGGTACTAGCTAAATACTAAGTATGTAGAGTGGTACTAGATAAATACCATGTATGTACAGTGGTACTAGATAAGTACCAAGTAGGTACAGTGGTACTCGCTAAATAACAAGTATATACAGGGGTATTCGCGAAATACCAAGTATGTACAGTGGTACTCACTAAATAGGAAGTATATAGAGTGGTACTAGGTAAATACCATGTATGTACATTGGTACTAGCTAATTGCCTTGTATGTACAGTGGTACTCGCTAAATACCAAGTATATACAGAGGTGCTCGCTAAATACCAAGTATGTTGATTGGTACTAGCTAAATAACAATTATGTACAGTGGTACTCGCTAAATAAAAATTATGTACAGTGGTACTCTCTAAAAAACTAGTATGTACAGTGGTACTCGCAAAATGCCAAGTATGTAGAGTGGTACTCGCTAAAAACCAAGTATGTAGAGTGGTACTAAATAAATACCAAGTATGTACAGTGGTACTCGCTAAATGATAAGTATGTACAGTGGTACTCACTAAATATCAAGTATGTACAGTGGTACTCGCTAAATAACAAGTATGTACAGGGGCACTCGCTAAATAACAAGTATGTACAGAGGTACTCGTTAAATACCAAGTATGTTGAGTGGTACTCGCTAAATACCAAGTATGTACAGTCGTACTAGATAATTACAAAGTTTGTACATTGGTACTCGCTAAATAACAAGTATGTACAGGGGTACTCGCTAAATGCCAAGTATGTAGAGTGGTACTAGCTAAATGACAAGTATGTACAGTGGTACTCACTAAATAATAAGTATGTCAGTGGTACTCGCTAAATAATAGGTATGTACAGTGGTACTAGCTAAATAACAAGTATGTACAGTGGTACTAGCTAAATACCAAGTATGTACAGTGGTACTCGCTAAATGCCATGTATCTACAGTGGTACTCGCTAAATACCAGGTATTTACAGAGGTGCTTGCTAAATACCAAGTATGTTGAGTGGTACTAGCTAAAAAACAAGTATGTACAGTGGTACTCGCTAAATAATAAGTATGTACAGTGGTACTAGCTAAATAACAAGTATGTACAGTGGTACTAGCTAAAAAACAAGTATGTACAGTGGTACTCGCTAAATAATAAGTATGTACAGTTGTACTCGCTAAATAATAAGTATGTACAGTGGTACTAGCTAAATAACAAGTATGTACAGTGGTACTAGCTAAATACCAAGTATGTAGAGTGGTACTAGCTAAATGACAAGTATGTACAGTGGTACTCACTAAATAATAAGTATGTCAGTGGTACTCGCTAAATAATAGGTATGTACAGTGGTACTAGCTAAATAACAAGTATGTACAGTGGTACTAGCTAAATACCAAGTATGTACAGTGGTACTCGCTAAATGCCATGTATCTACAGTGGTACTCGCTAAATACCAGGTATTTACAGAGGTGCTTGCTAAATACCAAGTATGTTGAGTGGTACTAGCTAAAAAACAAGTATGTACAGTGGTACTCGCTAAATAATAAGTATGTACAGTGGTACTAGCTAAATAACAAGTATGTACAGTGGTACTAGCTAAAAAACAAGTATGTACAGTGGTACTCGCTAAATAATAAGTATGTACAGTTGTACTCGCTAAATAATAAGTATGTACAGTGGTACTAGCTAAATAACAAGTATGTACAGTGGTACTAGCTAAATACCAAGTATGTACAGTGGTACTCGCTAAATGCCATGTATGTACAGTGGTAATCGCTAAATACCAGGTATTTACAGAGGCACTCGCTAAATACCAAGTATGTAGAGTGGTACTAGCTAAATACTAAGTATGTACATTGGTACTAGCTAAATACCATGCATGTAAAGTGGTACTAGATAAATACCAAGTATGTACAGTGGTACTCGCTGAATAACAAGTATATACAGGGGTATTCGCTAAATACCAAGTATGTACAGTGGTACTAGCTAAATGCCAAGTATGTACAGTGGTACTTGCTAAATAGGAAGTATGTAGAGTGGTACTAGGTAAATACCATGTATGTACATTGGTACTAGCTAAATGCCATGTATGTACAGTGGTACTCGCTAAATACCAAGTATATACAGAGGTGCTCGCTAAATACCAAGTATGTTGAGCGGTACTAGCTAAATACCAATTATGTACAGTGGTACTCGCTAAATAACTAGTATGTACAGTGGTGCTCTCTAAATGCCAAGTATGTACAGTGGTACTCGCTAAAAATCAAGTATGTACAGGGGCACTCGCTAAATGCCAAGTATGTAGAGTGGTACTAGCTAAATGACAAGTATGTATAGTGGTACTCGCTAAATAACAAGTATGTACAGTGGTACTAGCTAAATACTAAGTCTCTACAGTGGTACTCGCTAAATGCCATGTATGTACAGTGGTACTAGCTAAATGACAAGTATGTACAGTGGTACTCGCTAAATAATAAGTATGTACAGTGGTACTCGCTAAATAACAAGTATGTACAGTGGTACTAGCTAAATGCCAAGTATGTACAGTGGTACTCGCTAAATAGGAAGTATGTAGAGTGGTACTAGGTAAATACCATATATGTACATTGGTACTAGCTAAATGCCATGTATGTACAGTAGTGCTTGCTAAATACCAAGTATATTCAGAGGTGCTCGCTAAATACCAAGTATGTTGAGTGGTACTAGCTAAATAACAATTATGTACCGTGGTACTCGCTAAATAACTAGTATGTCCAGTGGTACTCGCTAAATGCCAAAGTATGTACAGTGGTACTCGCTAAAAACCAAGTAGGTAGAGTGGTACTAAATAAATACCAAGTATGTAGAGTGGTACTAGCTAAATGACAAGTATGTACAGTGGTACTCGCTAAATAACTAGTATGTCCAGTGGTACTCGCTAAATGGCAAGTATGTACAGTGGTACTCGCTAAAAACCAAGTAGGTAGAGTGGTACTAAATAAATACCAAGTATGTACAGTGGTACTAGCTAAATACCAAGTATGTACAGTGGTACTCGCTAAATGCCATGTATGTACAGTGGTACTCGCTAAATACCAAGTATATACAGAGGTGCTCGCTAAATACCAAGTATGTTGAGTGGTACTAGCTAAATAACAATTATGTACAGTGGTACTCGCTAAATAAATAGTATGCACAGTGGTACTCACTAAATGCCAAGTATGTACAGTGGAACTCACTAAAAATCAATTATGTAGAGTGGTACTAAAGAAATACCAAGTATGTACAGTGTTACTCGCTAAAAATTAAGTATGTACAGTGGTACTCGCTAAATACCAATTATGTACAGTGGTATTCGCTAAATAACAAGTATATACAGGGGCACTCGCTAAATGCCATGTATGTACAGTGGTACTCACTAAATACCAGGTATTTACAGACCTGCTTACTAAATACCAAGTATGTTGAGTGGTACTAGCTAAATAACAAGTATATTCATTGGTACTCGCTAAATACCAAGTATGTACAGTGGTACTCGCTAAATGCCATGTGTGTAAAGTGATTCTCGCTAAATACCAAATATGTACAGAGGTACTCGCTAAATACCAAGTATGTACAGTGTTTCTCGCTAAATAACAAGTATGTACAGTGGTCCTCGCTAAATGCCAGGTATGTACAGTGGTACTCACTAAATACCAGGTATTTACAGAGGTGCTTGCTAAATACCAAGTATGTTGAGTGGTACTCGCTAAATAACAAGTATTTACATTGGTTCTCGCTAAATACCAAGTATGCACAGTGGTACTTGCTAAATGCCATGTATGTAAAGTGATTCTCGCTAAATACCAAATATGTACAGAGGTACTCGCTAAATACCAAGTATGTACAGTGTTGCTCGCTAAATTCCAAGTATGTGCAGTGGTACTCGCTAAATACCAAGCATGTAGAGTGTTAGCAGCTAAGTAACAAGTATGTACAGTGGTACTCGCTAAATAACAAGTATGTACAGAGGTACTCGCTGAATACCAAGTATGTGTAGTTGTACTATCTAAATGCCAAGTATGTACAGTGATACTAGCTAAATACCAAGTATGTAAAGTTGTACTCGCTAAATGCCATGTATGTACAGTGGTACTCGCTAAATACCAAGTATGTTGAGTGGTACTAGCTAAATAACAATTATGGACAGTTGTACTCGCTAAATACCAAGTATATACAGAGGTGCTCGCTAAATAATAAGTATGTACAGTGGTACTAGCTAAATACCAAGTATGTACAGTGGTACTAGCTAAATACCAAGTATGTACAGTGGTACTCGCTAAATGACATGTATGTACAGTGGTACTCTCTAAATACCAGGTATTTACAGAGCTGCTTGCTAAATACCAAGTATGTTAAGTGGTACTAGCTAAATAACAATTATGTACAGTGGTACTCGCTAAATAACAAGTACGTACAGTGGACCTCGCTAGATACCAAGTATGTACAGTGGTACTAGCTAAATACTAAGTATGTAGAGTGGTACTAGATAAATACCATGTATGTACAGTGGTACTAGATAAGTACCAAGTAGGTACAGTGGTACTCGCTAAATAACAAGTATATACAGGGGTATTCGCGAAATACCAAGTATGTACAGTGGTACTCACTAAATAGGAAGTATGTAGAGTGGTACTAGGTAAATACCATGTATGTACATTGGTACTAGCTAATTGCCATGTATGTACAGTGGTACTCGCTAAATACCAAGTATATACAGAGGTGCTCGCTAAATACCAAGTATGTTGATTGGTACTAGCTAAATAACAATTATGTACAGTGGTACTCGCTAAATAAAAATTATGTACAGTGGTACTCTCTAAAAAACTAGTATGTACAGTGGTACTCGCAAAATGCCAAGTATGTAGAGTGGTACTCGCTAAAAACCAAGTATGTAGAGTGGTACTAAATAAATACCAAGTATGTACAGTGGTACTCGCTAAATAATAAGTATGTACAGTGGTACTCACTAAATATCAAGTATGTACAGTGGTACTCGCTAAATAACAAGTATGTACAGGGGCACTCGCTAAATAACAAGTATGTACAGAGGTACTCGTTAAATACCAAGTATGTTGAGTGGTACTCGCTAAATACCAAGTATGTACAGTCGTACTAGATAATTACAAAGTTTGTACATTGGTACTCGCTAAATAACAAGTATGTACAGGGGTACTCGCTAAATGCCAAGTATGTAGAGTGGTACTAGCTAAATGACAAGTATGTACAGTGGTACTCACTAAATAATAAGTATGTCAGTGGTACTCGCTAAATAATAGGTATGTACAGTGGTACTAGCTAAATAACAAGTATGTACAGTGGTACTAGCTAAATACCAAGTATGTACAGTGGTACTCGCTAAATGCCATGTATCTACAGTGGTACTCGCTAAATACCAGGTATTTACAGAGGTGCTTGCTAAATACCAAGTATGTTGAGTGGTACTAGCTAAAAAACAAGTATGTACAGTGGTACTCGCTAAATAATAAGTATGTACAGTGGTACTAGCTAAATAACAAGTATGTACAGTGGTACTAGCTAAAAAACAAGTATGTACAGTGGTACTCGCTAAATAATAAGTATGTACAGTTGTACTCGCTAAATAATAAGTATGTACAGTGGTACTAGCTAAATACCAAGTATGTACAGTGGTACTCGCTAAATGCCATGTATGTACAGTGGTAATCGCTAAATACCAGGTATTTACAGAGGCACTCGCTAAATACCAAGTATGTAGAGTGGTACTAGCTAAATACTAAGTATGTACATTGGTACTCGCTAAATAACAAGTATGTACAGGGGTACTCGCTAAATGCCAAGTATGTAGAGTGGTACTAGCTAAATGACAAGTATGTACAGTGGTACTCACTAAATAATAAGTATGTCAGTGGTACTCGCTAAATAATAGGTATGTACAGTGGTACTAGCTAAATAACAAGTATGTACAGTGGTACTAGCTAAATACCAAGTATGTACAGTGGTACTCGCTAAATGCCATGTATCTACAGTGGTACTCGCTAAATACCAGGTATTTACAGAGGTGCTTGCTAAATACCAAGTATGTTGAGTGGTACTAGCTAAAAAACAAGTATGTACAGTGGTACTCGCTAAATAATAAGTATGTACAGTGGTACTAGCTAAATAACAAGTATGTACAGTGGTACTAGCTAAAAAACAAGTATGTACAGTGGTACTCGCTAAATAATAAGTATGTACAGTTGTACTCGCTAAATAATAAGTATGTACAGTGGTACTAGCTAAATAACAAGTATGTACAGTGGTACTAGCTAAATACCAAGTATGTACAGTGGTACTCGCTAAATGCCATGTATGTACAGTGGTAATCGCTAAATACCAGGTATTTACAGAGGCACTCGCTAAATACCAAGTATGTAGAGTGGTACTAGCTAAATACTAAGTATGTACATTGGTACTAGCTAAATACCATGCATGTAAAGTGGTACTAGATAAATACCAAGTATGTACAGTGGTACTCGCTGAATAACAAGTATATACAGGGGTATTCGCTAAATACCAAGTATGTACAGTGGTACTAGCTAAATGCCAAGTATGTACAGTGGTACTTGCTAAATAGGAAGTATGTAGAGTGGTACTAGGTAAATACCATGTATGTACATTGGTACTAGCTAAATGCCATGTATGTACAGTGGTACTCGCTAAATACCAAGTATATACAGAGGTGCTCGCTAAATACCAAGTATGTTGAGCGGTACTAGCTAAATACCAATTATGTACAGTGGTACTCGCTAAATAACTAGTATGTACAGTGGTGCTCTCTAAATGCCAAGTATGTACAGTGGTACTCGCTAAAAATCAAGTATATAGAGTGGTACTAAAGAAATACCAAGTATGTACAGTGGTACTCGCTAAATATTAAGAATGTACTGTGGTACTCGCTAAATACCAACTATGTACAGTGGTACTCGCTAAATAACAAGTATGTACAGGGGCACTCGCTATATAACAAGTATGTACAGAGGTAGTCGCTAAATACCAAGTATGTTGAGTGGTACTCGCTAAATAACAAGTATGGACAGTCGTACTAGATAATTACCAAGTATGTACATTGGTACTCGCTAAATAACAAGTATGTACAGGGGTACTCGCTAAATGCCAAGTATGTAGAGTGGTACTAGCTAAATGACAAGTATGTATAGTGGTACTCGCTAAATAACAAGTATGTACAGTGGTACTAGCTAAATACTAAGTCTCTACAGTGGTACTCGCTAAATGCCATGTATGTACAGTGGTACTAGCTAAATGACAAGTATGTACAGTGGTACTCGCTAAATAATAAGTATGTACAGTGGTACTCGCTAAATAACAAATATGTACAGTGGTACTAGCTAAATGCCAAGTATGTACAGTGGTACTCGCTAAATAGGAAGTATGTAGAGTGGTACTAGGTAAATACCATATATGTACATTGGTACTAGCTAAATGCCATGTATGTACAGTAGTGCTTGCTAAATACCAAGTATATTCAGAGGTGCTCGCTAAATACCAAGTATGTTGAGTGGTACTAGCTAAATAACAATTATGTACCGTGGTACTCGCTAAATAACTAGTATGTCCAGTGGTACTCGCTAAATGCCAAAGTATGTACAGTGGTACTCGCTAAAAACCAAGTAGGTAGAGTGGTACTAAATAAATACCAAGTATGTAGAGTGGTACTAGCTAAATGACAAGTATGTACAGTGGTACTCGCTAAATAACTAGTATGTCCAGTGGTACTCGCTAAATGGCAAGTATGTACAGTGGTACTCGCTAAAAACCAAGTAGGTAGAGTGGTACTAAATAAATACCAAGTATGTACAGTGGTACTAGCTAAATACCAAGTATGTACAGTGGTACTCGCTAAATGCCATGTATGTACAGTGGTACTCGCTAAATACCAAGTATATACAGAGGTGCTCACTAAATACCAAGTATGTTGAGTGGTACTAGCTAAATAACAATTATGTACAGTGGTACTCGCTAAATAAATAGTATGCACAGTGGTACTCACTAAATGCCAAGTATGTACAGTGGAACTCACTAAAAATCAATTATGTAGAGTGGTACTAAAGAAATACCAAGTATGTACAGTGTTACTCGCTAAATATTAAGTATGTACAGTGGTACTCGCTAAATACCAATTATGTACAGTGGTATTCGCTAAATAACAAGTATATACAGGGGCACTCGCTAAATAACAAGTATGTACTGGGGTACTCACTAAATACCAAGTATGTTGAGTGGTACTCGCTAAATACCAAGTATGTACAGTCGTACTAGATAATTAGCAAGTATGTACATTGGTAGTTGCTAAATACCAAGTCTGTACAGTGGTACTCGCTAAATGCCATGTATGTACAGTGGTACTAGCTAAATGACAAGTATGTACAGTGGTACTCGCTAAATAATAAGTATGTACAGTGGTACTCGCTAAAAAACAAGTATGTACAGTGGTACTAGCTAAATACCAAGTATGTACAGTGGTACTAGCTAAATGGCAAGTATGTACAGTGGTACTCGCTAAATAGGAAGTATGTACAGTGGCACTAGCTAAATAACATGTATGTACAGTGGTACTCGCTAAATACCAAGTATATACAGAGGTGCTCGCTAAATACCAAGTATGTTGAGTGGTACTAGCTAAATAACAATTATGTACAGTGGTACTCGCTAAATAACTAGTATGTACAGTGGTACTCGCTAAATGCCAAGTATGTACAGTGGTACTCGCTAAAAACCAAGTAGGTAGAGTGGTACTAAATAAATACCAAGTATGTAGAGTGGTACTAGCTAAATGACAAGTATGTACAGTGGTACTCGCTAAATAATAAGTATGTACAGTGGTACTCGCTAAATAACAAGTATGTACAGTGGTACTAGCTAAATACCAAGTATGTACAGTGGTACTCGGCTACTCGCTAAATGCCATGTATGTACAGTGGTACTCGCTAAATACCAAGTATGTACAGTGGTACTCGCTAAATAACAAGTATGTACAGGGGCACTCGCTAAATTTCAAGTATGTACAGAGGTACTCGCTAAATACCAAGTATGTTGAGTGGTACTCGCTAAATACCAAGTATGTACAGCCGTACTAGATAATTACCAAGTATGTACATTGGTACTCGCTAAATAACAAGTATGTACAGGGGTACTCGCTAAATGCCAAGGGCTCGATTCACAGAACTAACTTAAGACAAAATCCTAAACTTACTACTTTTGGTATTCATAGAAGTTAGGATTTTGTCTTAAGTTTGTCTTAAGACAAACTTAAGACAGACTTAAGACAGTCTTAGGACAGACTTAAGACAGTCTTAAGACAGACTTAAGACAAACTTAAGACAGACTTAAGACAGACTTAAGACAGACTTAAGTTAGGATTTTGTCTTAAGTTTGTCTTAAGTCTGTTTTAAGTCTGTCTTAAGTCTGTCTTAAGTCTGTCTTAAGTTTGTCTTAAGTTTGTCTTAAGTCTGTCTTAAGACTGTCTTAAGTCTGTCTTAAGACTGTCTTAAGTCTGTCTTAAGTTTGTCTTAAGACAAACTTAAGACAAAATCCTAACTTCTGTGAATACCAAAAGTAGTAAGTTTAGGATTTTGTCTTAAGTTAGTTCTGTGAATCGGAACCCAAGTATGTAGAGTGGTACTAGCTAAATACCAAGTATGTACAGTGGTACTCGCTAAATAACAAGTATGTACAGGGGTACTCGCTAAATAACAAGTATGTACAGTGGTACGAGTTAAATGCCAAGTATGTACAGTGGTACTCGCTAAATAACAAGTATGTAGAGTGGTACTCGCTAAATACTAAGTATGTACAGTGGTACTCACTAAGTGCCAAGTATGTACAGAGGTACTCGCTAAAATTGCAAGTATGTACAGGGGTACTCGCTAAATACCAAGTATGTACAGAGGTACTCGCTAAATACAAAGTATGTACAGTGGTACTAGCTAAATACCAAGTATGTACAGTGGTACTCGCTAAATACCAAGTACCTTAGTCTGGCTGTGGCCCTGCTAATCAGGACCACAGCCTAGCTGCTTCCTTTCTAAAATGGTTTCCATGTACATTAGGTACATATATAATTGGATTCAGGAGTGCCTTATAAGCCCCTAGTATATGGTATACTATGTACCTAGGGCATAGGTTCCTCGGAGGCCTACCAGGGGCTGCAGCATGTATTATGCCACCCCTGCAAAGCACTCGAAAATAACACCACAGGTCTGCTACTGCAGCCTGGGTAAGGGTGTGCTTGCACCCCTTACTGTGGTATAGGCTACCTATATCACTACCCTATACAGACACATATAAACCTATAAGCCCCTCCTATGTCAGACCTTGACAATCCTGAAGGCAGAGTGATTGGTTTTATCGAGAGGGTGTTAAAGCATGAGCTAAGCCCCTCTGCAGCTTTCAGAAATTCTTCCTTATGGCTGGTCTGTGATACAGCCATACCATATACTCTTAAGTGCATTATAACCTCGCGGTAAATGCTAACTTTCGGATGGCTGTATCAAAACATGTCGTCTTTGGTGTCAAATACTTTGGAATACTTGCCCCCGCCAGTTCTGGCGGCGAGGGTAGCATTCCACCCTTCTAGAGGGAGAGACATGTTCACACTGGCTAAACCCGGCAGGACTTTTCTGAGCCCTGGCATCACAAAATGGATGCCTCTGCCACAGACACGGTTCTGGCCTCCTGCTGCTGACCGAAACTCCAGCAGGGGAGGCCTGGACAATAGGTTTCCTGTTGAGGGAAGGTGTCCCCACCTCCCCAGACAGGCTGATGTGTATTGGGGCTGGGCGGGAGCACTCTCTGGTGCTTTGAAGTCCTGCACTGGGGGCGCACTTGGTGTCCCTGTGCATACTCCAGTTCAAACCGGCTGCAGGGGCTACCTGCCCCTGCTCTGGTGCGAAACTGGACAAAGGAAATGGGTGTAACCAGCCCTCTTTCCTGGCCCACCCATAGGTGGGGCCTTAGAGTTAGTTCATCCCCTAAACTTACTATAAATATAGGAATCCAGTCCCTAGGACTTTAAATTAGCCTGGACGAAACTCTGCAATGGAAGGTAAAAACAAGGACCCCCTGAACAGTAAATAGTTTAATTCCTAGGACAGGGTAATTTTAGTATAGTGAGATAAATTCCTAGGCAATCATCGTACAATATGTAAAAAACATCTGTCGTATTATTTTATAGGGAAACAGGAAAGAAATTGTTCTAGACAATTTTCTAAAAGTAAATGATTTATTTTCACATTAATCTTTTCTTGAAGAAAGGAATCACATAACACATTACATGCAATCCTCCATTAAAAATTATATATAAAAATTCTACAGTAATCAAAAATCAATATGACATAAACATAAAGAGTGGCAGCTTTAGAATAGTCGACGCGCGTTTCGGCGTGAACAACGCCTTCATCAGGAGTAGCCACAAAAGTATTTCGAATTTAATTAATTGATTTTATAAAAGGAAGACTGCACTTCTGATATTTTCTTCCCACTTTGGACAATTGTTCAACAGAAGTTTAGTTCACGTCTTTCTTCTGAGTGTGACCTTATTTAGTTACGCATTTATTAAAAACCCTTTTGTTTGAAGAGGAATCGCTAATCAGGACTCCAAAATAGTCAGTATATAAAAATATTTTCCTTAGTTGATAATTCAGTTTGATGGATACGGAGGTTCTTAAAAGGCGCAATAGTATGGATGTGCGCTGGTGTGAAGGTCTTGTGTAGCTTCAGATATACATTATTAAAAACGTTAATTCTGGTTCCGTAGTAGTCGGGCTAAAAGATGGCCTCTGGCGTCTAGCGCACACAACGGGAAACGGGATAACACTGGTATATACTGACTATTTTGGAGTCCTGATTAGCGATTCCTCTTCAAACAAAAGGGTTTTTAATAAATGCGTAACTAAATAAGGTCACACTCAGAAGAAAGACGTGAACTAAACTTCTGTTGAACAATTGTCCAAAGTGGGAAGAAAATATCAGAAGTGCAGTCTTCCTTTTATAAAATCAATTAATTAAATTCGAAATACTTTTGTGGCTACTCCTGATGAAGGCGTTGTTCACGCCGAAACGCGCGTCGACTATTCTAAAGCTGCCACTCTTTATGTTTATGTCATATTGATTTTTGATTACTGTAGAATTTTTATATATAATTTTTAATTGAGGATTGCATGTAATGTGTTATGTGATTCCTTTCTTCAAGAAAAGATTAATGTGAAAATAAATCATTTACTTTTAGAAAATTGTCTAGAACAATTTCTTTCCTGTTTCCCTATAAAATAATACGACAGATGTTTTTTACATATTGTACGATGATTGCCTAGGAATTTATCTCACTATACGAAACTCTGCAATGTACATCCTGAACCTTCGACGTTCTATCCGGACTAGAAGACTGAAGAGATCTCCCTTGGGGTCAAGGAGTGACTCCCCTGCTTGGCAGGCACCAAAAAAGCAATTGACCGGTCTGCAAATCTGAAGCTCCTGCCGGACGCTGAAGTCTCTGTATCCCCAGAGGTGGATTTCCAGACTTCTCCGAGGCTACCCTGAGTCCACAGCAAAGCTGATGCCCATGGCTATCGTGGGTGACGTGGAACCGTGACCCCTGGACACCATGAACTGTTGCAGCAACAGTATCTTCCTGGTGCTCCTTGAAGTTGTGCTTTGGGCTCAGAGTAGCCCCAGCCTTGAGCACCTCCTGCATCAAAGATTTTTGGCCTCCACTCCACGAGTGACCCATGGGCCAGCTTCCAGTGCGACCACTCGAGGCTCCTTTGCGATCACTAGCCCGTTGGCTAGCAGGTCCCCACAAAGGCAACTCCTTGTCTGATTGAGTTTACCTGGTTGCTCCAGACGTGCTCCGACTTACCCTCACTGGGTGAGTCCCTCAGACCTTGCTGGTCTGCACCGCAGTCCTTTCTCTAAATTCCAGTGACTTGCCGTTGCCAAGGCTTGTTGGGTCCATTCTGGTCTCTGACACCACAGCACTCGACAAACTTTAAGGCACAGCTCGAATCTGGCTCGTGGACTTCGTCGACACCTCCTGGACCTCGTGGCTGAAGAGTCAAAACACCCATCAACTCACCTGAAGCACCCGACATCTGTGGGCATTGGTCCATCCTGCCGTAGGTCACTGGCAAGTGACCCAGACTCTGTCCCCTCTGCCTTCATGTTCCTTACATCCTAGATCCAGGCTTGGATCTCTCCGGACACTTTTCCCCTTTACAAGGCAGCAGCAGTTCTTTGCAGGCTTCCATTGAAGTAAACGACACGACCCGACACCAAAAGACACCTATGCACCCGGCTTCCCTGGGTGAGGTAACTCGAATACGCCGGTACTCTCGTGGGTGCTAGCCCTAGTACTTCTTAAGTCCAAAAGGTTTTGGTCCTGACTCGATTAGTGAGCTCCTTCCCTATAATTATGAGGATTTCACCTTTGCTCAGCTTAGGGCCTTATGTTCCATTAGGAAGCTGAAGACAGACAAAAGTCCATCCACCCAGCATCTCATAAAGATACTGAAACTGGATGATATCACAGGGCCAAGTGGGCCTTATGATGTAGACAGTGTGGGTGAGGCAGCACCTGAGGGTGGGTTTAGGGGTGGAAACTCCCCTGACCCTCACTCTAATGCTGGCCAGACTGGTGACAATGACCAGACTCTGGTGAACACAGACCACCAGGATGAGGATGAGGAGGAGGACAATAATGCCTCTTCCTTTATTCCTCCTGGTAGGCCTGACAACAGGGCTAGAAGGAATAGATCTCTGTCAAGGGGATCCATCCAGTCTAACTCCTCTATAGTAACCTCTGTTTCTTTTCACAGAGGGAGGGACACCTCCCAGGTGAGGAGAGAGAGACTGCTGAAATATGAGCAAGACAAGTTCAACCTCAGAAAGCAGCAGATGGCCTTAGATAGGGAAGCCCTGGAGCTCTACAGAGCAAGTAAAAAGGAGGGACTAGAGTCCCTTGGTAGCAGCAATTTCCCTAGAGATAGGGAGAGGTCCTATGACCATAGAAACCTAAATAAGATTGTCCCTCCCTACCAGAGTGGAGATGACATCCACAAATGGATAACTGCCTTGGAGGGTGCCAGTAAAGTACAAAAGATCCCTCCAGGTCAGTGGGCAGCAAACTTATGGCTCTCCTTTTCAGACAAAGGTAGTGGCAAGCTCCTCACTGTAAGAGAAGAGGATGCTGATGACTACAAAGTCTTGAAAAGTGCTGATAGATGGGTTTGGCCTAACCACTGAACAATACAGGTTAAAGTTCAGAGACACCCAAAAGACAAAAAATCAGGACTGGGTTGACTTTGTTGACTGTGCTGCTATGGCTCTGGAAGGATGGTTATTGGGCAGTAAAGTGTGTGACTTCAAAGGATTGTATAATCTGATAATGAGGGAGCAGATTCTTAATAACTGTCAAAATCAGCTGTTGCACCAGTACCTAGTAGACTCGGATCTGACCTCTCCCCAAGAAGTGGGAAAGAAGGCAGACAAATGGGTCAGAACCAAGGTGAGGCAGAAAGTACAGAACCAAGGTGGTGACCCTAAGAAGCAAGATTCCAAAAACTCTGATAAGTGTGGGGAAAAAGGTAAAGACCAGAAGTCTTCACAAAGGCCCCAAAAATCTTCTTCAGGTGGGGATTCACAGGCTAACAAAGGGAAAGGCCAAAAGAAACCTTGGTGCAAAATCTGTAAACCTAAAACTCACTGGACTAGTGACTGCACCCAGGCCAAAGAAAATACTCCAACCACCACCAATGCCCACAAGGCACCTGCTCCCCCTAGTGCAGTTACAATTGGTGGTGGGAATACACAGAATAAGGGTGTAGTAGGGTTGACCCTGGGTTCTGAGATGGACTCTGGCCTAGTCAGAGTACCAACTCAGGCTGTGCTTGTCAGTGTTTTGGGCATGGATATGTCCCCCTTTGTGAGCCCCAGTAACCTGGGCAAATACAGACAGCAGCCTTTAATTAATGGAGCAGAAGCTTGGGCATTCAGGGACACAGGAGCAAGTGTCACAATGGTGACAAAAGATCTTGTGGATCCTGGGCAGATTATACTTGGTGAAATGTAACAAGTGACCAATGCTAGCAAGGTCAGAACAGACCATTCTCTGGCAGTTGTTAACTTCTCCTGGGGAGGGGTAACTGGCCTTAAGAAGGTTGTGGTAAGTGCGGTCCTACCAGTACAGCTCTTGCTTGGCAATGATCTGGAAACTTCAGCTTGGGCTGAAGTGGAGCTTAGGACACATGCAGAAATGTTAGGGATCCCTGCACATGTCTTTGCTGTGACCAGGTCACATGCAAAAATGTCAACAGCTGGACAGGCCCTGGATTCGGGAATAATGGGGTACAAAAGGGGGTGGTGATGGACGGAGCATCAGAACCAATCAAACACTCACACCCAGTCAAC
This sequence comes from Triturus cristatus, assembly GCF_964204655.1. Lineage (NCBI taxonomy): Eukaryota > Metazoa > Chordata > Amphibia > Caudata > Salamandridae > Triturus > Triturus cristatus. Next base: position 2,167,329 of record NC_140594.1, on the reverse strand, counting down.
AGATCTGGGTTTGATCCATCACTGTTCTTTAGCCCACTCTGTCACCCCAGTTCAGACATGGCCATATGCAAATCAGTCTGACCCTGTGCCACATGGGAACAGTCCAGCCCGAACTGCCAAGCCATGCCTTCCCTGGACCGGAAACAAGCTTCCTAGGACCGGTTTCTGGCATTTCAGCCGTCTTCAGCCAGGCTCGCTTGAATCCAGTGGCAAAGTGAGCAAGGGACTCACCTCTGAGCATACCCTGCCAACCTATGGCGAACAAAGCGGTACAAAAGGAAGTGGTGATGGACGGATCATCAGAACCAATCAAACACTCACACCCAGTCAACAGATCTGGGTTTGATCCATCACCGTTCTTTAGCCCACTCTGCCACCCCAGTTCAGACATGGCCATATGCAAATCAGTCTGACCCTGTGCCTCATGGGAACAGTCCAGCCCGAACTGCCAAGCCATGCCTTCCCTGGACCGGAAACAAGCTTCCTAGGACCGGTTTCTAGCATTTCAGCTGTCTTCAGCCAGGCTCGCTTGAATCCAGTGGTAAAGTGAGCAAGGGACTCACGTCTGAGCATACCCTGCCAACTTATGGCGAACAAAGCGGTACAAAAGGAGGTGGTGATGGACGGAGCATCAGAACCAATCAAACACTCACACCCAGTCAACAGATCTGGGTTTGATCCATCACCGTTCTTTAGCCCACTCTGCCACCCCAGTTCAGACATGGCCATATGCAAATCAGTCTGACCCTGTGCCTCATGGGAACAGTCCAGCCCGAACTGCCAAGCCATGCCTTCCCTGGACCGGAAACAAGCTTCCTAGGACCGGTTTCTGGCATTACAGCCGTCTTCAGCCAGGCTCGCTTGAATCCAGTGGCAAAGTGAGCAAGGGACTCACGTCTGAGCATACCCTGCCAACTTATGGCGAACAAAGCGGTACAAAAGGGGGTGGTGATGGACGGAGCATCAGAACCAATCAAACACTCACACCCAGTCAACAGATCTGGGTTTGATCCATCACTGTTCTTTAGCCCACTCTGCCACCCCAGTTCAGACATGGCCATATGCAAATCAGTCTGACCCTGTGCCTCATGGGAACAGTCCAGCCCAAACTGCCAAGCCATGCCTTACCTGGACCGGAAACAAGCTTCCTAGGACCGGTTTCTGGCATTTCAGCCGTCTTCAGCCAGGCTCGCTTGAATCCAGTGGCAAAGTGAGCAAGGGACTCACGTCTGAGCATACCCTGCCAACTTATGGCGAACAAAGCGGTACAAAAGGGGGGGTGGTGATGGACGGAGCATCAGAACCAATCAAACACTCACACCCAGTCTTTTAAATAGATCATTCAAGAGATTATAGACTGGTAATACAAGCTGCTTTACATTCCTTCAAGACTTAGCCTGAAGGCTGCTCTCCATAGGTACCACTACGATAGCTTTCATATAAGGTTGTCTTTAACCATTCACCATTAGGGGATGTTTGGACTGATACTAGTTGCCCACTAAAACTAATGGACAGCATATATCAGGTCACCTTCTCACACTTGCTAAATACCAAGTATGTAGAGTGGTACTCGCTAAATAACAAGTATGTACAGTGGTACTCGCTAAATGGCAAGTATGTACAGTGGTACTCGCTAAATAACAAGTATGTACAGTGGTACTAGCTAAATACCAAGTATGTGCAGTGGTACTCGCTAAATAACAAGTATGTACAGGGGTACTCGCTAAATACCAAGTATGTACAGAGGTACTCGCTAATTACCAAGTATGAACAGTGGTACTCACTAAATACCAAGTATGTACAGTGGTACTAGCTAATTACCAAGCATGTAGAGTGGTACTAGCTAAATACAAGGAGGTACAGTGGCACTCGCTAAATACCAAGTATGTACAGTGGTACTAGCTAATTACCAAGCATGTAGAGTGGTACGCGCTAAATGCCAAGTATGTACAGTGGTGCTCGCTAAACACCAAATATGTAGAGTGGTACTTGCTAAATAACAAGTATGTACAGTGGTACTCGCTAAATAACAAGTATGTCCAGTGGTACTCACTAAATGGCAAGTATATACAGTGGTACTCGCTAAATAACAAGTATAGTACACTGGTACTCGCTAAATAACAAGTATGTACAGTGGTACTAGTTAAATAGCAAGTATGTACAGTGGTACTTGCTAAATACCAAGTATGTACAGTGGTACTGGCTAAATACCAAGCATGTACAGTGGTACTAGCTAAATACCATGTATGTACAGTGGTACTCGCTAAATAACAAGTATGTAGCGTATGTAAAGTGGTATTGGCTAAATAGCAAGTATGTACAGTGGTACTAGCTAAATACCAAGTACGTACAGAGGTACTCGCTATATACCAAGTATGCACAGTGATACTTGCTAAATAAAAAGTATGAACAGTGGTACTAGCTAAATACCCAGTATGTACAGTGTTACGAGCTAAATAACAAGTATATACAGTGGTACGAGCTAAATAATAAGTATGTAAAGTGGTACGAGCTAAGTAACAAGTATGTACAGTGGTACGAGCTAAGTAACAAGTATGTACAGTGGTACTCGCTAAATAACAAGTATGTACAGTGATACTAGCTAAATAGCAAGTATGTACAGTGGTACTTGCTAAATACCAAGTATGAACAGTGGTACTGGCTAAATACCAAGTATTTACAGTGGTACTAGCTAAATACCATGTATGTACAGTGGTACTCGCTTAACAACAAGTATGTACAGTATGTAAAGTGGTATTGGCTAAATAGCAAGCATGTACAGTGGTACTCGCTAAATACCAATTATGTACAGTGGTACTCGCTAAATAACAAGTATGTACAGTGGTATTCGCTAAATGCCAAGTATGTACAGTGGTAGTCGCTAACTGACAAGTATGTACAGTGGTACTCGCTAAATAACGAGTATGTACACTGGTACTAGCTAAATACCAAGTATGTACAGTGGTACTCACTAAATAACAAGTATGTACAGTGGTACTAGCTAAATACCAAGTACGTACAGAGGTACTCGCTTTATACCAAGTATGTACAGTGATACTCGCTAAATATCAAGTATGTACAGTCGTACTAGCTAAATACCCAGTTTGTACAGTGGTACTCTCTAAATAACAAGTTTGTACAGTGGTATGAGCTAAGTAACAAGTATCTACCGTGGTAGTCGCTAAATAAAATGTATGTACAGTGGTACTAGCTGAATACCAAGTATGCACAGTGGTAGTCGCTAAATAACAAGTATGTACAGTATGTAAAGTGGTATTGGCTAAATAGCAAGTATGTACAGTGGTACTCGCTAAATAGCAATTATGTACAGTGGTACTCGCTAAATAACAAGTATGTACAGTGGTACTCGCTAAATGCCATGTATGTACAGTGGTATTCGCTAAATAACAAGTATGTACAGTGGTACTCGCTAAATAACAAGTATGAACACTGGTACTAGCTAAATAGCAAGTATGTACAGTGGTACTCGCTAAATATCAAGTACTTACAGAGGTACTCACTTTATACCAAGTATGTACAGTGATACTCGCTAAATACCAAGTATGTACAGTCGTACTAGCTAAATACCCAGTATGTACAGTGGTACGAGCTAAATAACAAGTATGTACAGTGGTACGAGCTAAATAACAAGTATGTACAGTGGTACTCGCTAAATAACAATTATGTACAGTGGTACTCGCTAAATAACAAGTATGTACAGTGGTACTCGCTAAATGCCAAGTATGTACAGTGGTATTCGCTAAATAACAAGTATCTACAGTGGTACTCGCTAAATAACAAGTGTATACACTGGTACTAGCTAAATAGCAAGTATGTACAGTGGTACTCGCTAAATATCAAGTACTTACAGAGGTACTCACTTTATACCAAGTATGTACAGTGATACTCGCTAAATACCAAGTATGTACAGTCATACTAGTTAAATACCCAGTATGTACAGTGGTACGAGCTAAATAACAAGTATGTACAGTGGTACTCGCTAAATAACAAGTATGTACAGTGGTACGAGCTAAGTAACACGTATGTACAGTGGCACTCGCTAAATAACAAGTATGTACAGAGGTACTCACTAAATACCAAGTATGTTGAGTGGTACTCGCTAAATACAAAGTATGTACAGTCGGACTAGATAATTAGCAAGTATGTACATTGGTAGTTGCTAAATACCAAGTCTGTACAGTGGTACTCGCTAAATGCCATGTATGTACAGTGGTACTAGCTAAATGACAAGTATGTACAGTGGTACTCGCTAAATAATAAGTATGTACAGTGGTACTCGCTAAAAAACAAGTATGTACAGTGGTACTAGCTAAATACCAAGTATGTACAGTGGTACTAGCTAAATGGCAAGTATGTACAGTGGCACTAGGTAAATACCATGTATGTACATTGGTACTAGCTAAATGCCTTGTATGTACAGTGGTACTCGCTAAATACCAAGTATGTACAGAGGTGCTCGCTAAATACCAATTATGTTGAGTGGTACTAGCTAAATAACAATTATGTACAGTGGTACTCGCTAAATAACTAGTATGTACAGTGGTACTCGCTAAATGCCAAGTATGTACAGTGGTACTCGCTAAAAACCAAGTAGGTAGAGTGGTACTAAATAAATACCAAGTATGTAGAGTGGTACTAGCTAAATGACAAGTATGTACAGTGGTACTCCCTAAATAATAACTATGTACAGTGGTACTCGCTAAATAACAAGTATGTACAGTGGTACTAGCTAAATACCAAGTATGTACAGTGGTACTCGGCTACTCGCTAAATGCCATGTATGTACAGTGGTACTCGCTAAATAACAAGTATGTACAGGGGCACTCGCTAAATTTCAAGTATGTACAGAGGTACGCGCTAAATACCAAGTATGTACAGTGGTACTCGCTAAATATCAAGTACTTACAGAGGTACTCACTTTATACCAAGTATGTACAGTGATACTCGCTAAATACCAAGTATGTACAGTCGTACTAGCTAAATACCCAGTATGTACAGTGGTACGAGCTAAATAACAAGTATGTACAGTGGTACTGGCTAAATAACAAGTATGTACAGTGGTACGAGCTAAGTAACAAGTATGTACAGTGGCACTCGCTAAATAACAAGTATGTACAGAGGTACTCACTAAATACCAAGTATGTTGAGTTGTACTCGCTAAATACCAAGTATGTACAGTCGGACTAGATAATTAGCAAGTATGTACATTGGTAGTTGCTAAATACCAAGTCTGTGCAGTGGTACTCGCTAAATGCCATGTATGTACAGTGGTACTAGCTAAATGACAAGTATGTACAGTGGTACTCGCTAAATAATAAGTATGTACAGTGGTACTCGCTAAAAAACAAGTATGTACAGAGGTGCTCGCTAAATACCAAGTATGTTGAGTGGTACTAGCTAAATAACAATTATGTACAGTGGTACTCGCTAAATAACTAGTATGTACAGTGGTACTCGCTAAATGCCAAGTATGTACAGTGGTACTCGCTAAAAACCAAGTAGGTAGAGTGGTACTAAATAAATACCAAGTATGTAGAGTGGTACTAGCTAAATGACAAGTATGTACAGTGGTACTCGCTAAATAATAAGTATGTACAGTGGTACTCGCTAAATAACAAGTATGTACAGTGGTACTAGCTAAATACCAAGTATGTACAGTGGTACTCGGCTACTCGCTAAATGCCATGTATGTACAGTGGTACTCGCTAAATAACAAGTATGTACAGGGGCACTCGCTAAATTTCAAGTATGTACAGAGGTACTCTCTAAATACCAAGTATGTTGAGTGGTACTCGCTAAATACCAAGTATGTACAGCCGTACTAGATAATTACCAAGTATGTACAGAGGTAATCGCTTTATACCAAGTATGTATAGTGATACTCGCTAAATATCAAGTATGTACAGTCGTACTAGCTAAATACCCAGTTTGTACAGTGGTACTCTCTAAATAACAAGTTTGTACAGTGGTATGAGCTAAGTAACAAGTATCTACCGTGGTAGTCGCTAAATAAAAAGTATGTACAGTGGTACTAGCTTAATACCAAGTATGTACAGTGGTAGTCGCTAAATAACAAGTATGTACAGTGGAACTAGCTTAATAGCAAGTATGTACAGTGGTACTTGCTAAATAACAAGTATGTACAGTGGTACTGGCTAAATACCAAGTATGTACAGTGGTACTAGCTAAATACCACGTATGTACAATGGTACTCGCTAAATAACAAGTATGTACAGTATGTAAAGTGGTATTGGCTAAATAGCAAGTATGTACAGTGGTACTCGCTAAATACCAATTATGTACAGTGGTACTCGCTAAATACCAAGTATGTACAGAGGTACTCGCTAAATACCAAGTATGTACAGTGTTGCTCGCTAAATTCCAAGTATGTGCAGTGGTACCCGCTAAATAATAAGTATGTACAGTGGTACTAGCTAAATACCAAGTATGTACAGTGGTACTCGCTAAATGCCATGTATGTTCAGTGGTAATCGCTAAATACCGGGTATTTACAGAGGTGCTTGCTAAATACCAAGTATGTTGAGTGGTACTAGCTAAATGCCATGTATGTACAGTGGTACTAGCTAAATGACAAGTATGTACAGTGGTACTCGCTAAATAATAAGTATGTACAGTGGTACTCGCTAAAAAACAAGTATGTACAGAGGTGCTCGCTAAATACCAAGTATGTTGAGTGGTACTAGCTAAATAACAATTATGTACAGTGGTACTCGCTAAATAACTAGTATGTACAGTGGTACTCGCTAAATGCCAAGTATGTACAGTGGTACTATCTAAATGCCAAGTATGTACAGTGTTACTCACTAAATAACAAGTATGTAAAGTGTTACTCGCTAAATGCCATGTATGTACAGTGGTACTCACTAAATACCAGGTATTTACAGACGTGCTTACTAAATACCAAGTATGTTGAGTGGTACTAGCTAAATAACAAGTATTTACAGTGGTACTCGCTAAATAGGAAGTATGTAGAGTGGTAATAGGTAAATACCATGTATGTACATTGGTACTAGCTAAATGCCATGTATGTACAGTGGTACTCGCTAAATACCAAGTATATACAGAGGTGCTCGCTAAATACCAAGTATGTTGAGTGGTACTAGCTAAATAACAATTATGTACAGTGGTACTCGCTAAATAACTAGTATGTACAGTGGTGCTCTCTAAATGCCAAGTATGTACAGTGGTACTCGCTAAAAATCAAGTATGTAGAGTGGTACTAAAGAAATACCAAGTATGTACAGTGGTACTCGCTAAATAATAAGAATGTACTCGCTAAATACCAACTATGTACAGTGGTACTCGCTAAATAACAAGTATGTACAGTGGTGCTCTCTTAATGCCAAGTATGTACAGTGGTACTCGCTAAAAATCAAGTATGTAGAGTGGTACTAAAGAAATACCAAGTATGTACAGTGGTATTCGCTAAATAATAAGAATGTACTCACTAAATACCAACTATGTACAGTGGTACTCGCTAAGTAACAAGTATGTACAGGGGCACTCGCTACATAACAAGTATGTACAGAGATACTCACTAAATAACAAGAATGTAAAGTGTTACTCGCTAAATGCCATGTATGTACAGTGGTACTCACTAAATACCAGGTATTTACAGACGTGCTTACTAAATACCAAGTATGTTGAGTGGTACTAGCTAAATAACAAGTATTTACAGTGGTACTCGCTAAATAGGAATTATGTAGAGTGGTACTAGGTAAATACCATGTATGTACATTGGTACTAGCTAAATGCCATGTATGTACAGTGGTACTCGCTAAATACCAAGTATATACAGAGGTGCTCGCTAAATACCAAGTATGTTGAGTGGTACTAGCTAAATAACAATTATGTACAGTGGTACTCGCTAAATAACTAGTATGTACAGTGGTGCTCTCTAAATGACAAGTATGTACAGTGCTACTCGCTAAAAATCAAGTATGTAGAGTGGTACTAAAGAAATACTAAGTATGTACAGTGGTACTCGCTAAATAATAAGAATGTACTCGCTAAATACCAACTATGTACAGTGGTACTCGCTAAATAACAAGTATGTACAGTAGGCCTGGGCGGTAAATTCCGTTCCGTTCGCGGAATTTGCGAAATTTGGGTAATTTCGCGTTCCGCGGAGAACGCGAAATTGCAAAAAAACTACGTTCCGCAACTTCGCGAAATTTTTTGCTTGTTCGCGTTCTCAATATGCGTGTTCGCGAGATATTTCACCCCGAGCACGCAAACAGCGATCGCGAACAGGAAAAAAGTATCGCGAACAAGCAATTCCGCGTGTTCGCGGAATTTCTGCATGTTCGCGGAGATTTTTTACCGTTTCGCGGAGATTTGCGTAACGCGATTACGCAAATTCCGCCCACCCATAATGTACAGGGGCACTCGCTACATAACAAATATGTACAGAGATACTCGCTAAATACCAAGTATGTTGAGTGGTACTCGCTAAATAACAAGTATGTACAGTGGTACTAGCTAAATACCAAGTATGTACAGTGGTACTCGGCTACTCGCTAAATGCCATGTATGTACAGTGGTACTCGCTAAATAACAAGTATGTACAGGGGCACTCGCTAAATTTCAAGTATGTACAGAGGTACGCGCTAAATACCAAGTATGTACAGTGGTACTCGCTAAATATCAAGTACTTACAGAGGTACTCACTTTATACCAAGTATGTACAGTGATACTCGCTAAATACCAAGTATGTACAGTCGTACTAGCTAAATACCCAGTATGTACAGTGGTACGAGCTAAATAACAAGTATGTACAGTGGTACTGGCTAAATAACAAGTATGTACAGTGGTACGAGCTAAGTAACAAGTATGTACAGTGGCACTCGCTAAATAACAAGTATGTACAGAGGTACTCACTAAATACCAAGTATGTTGAGTTGTACTCGCTAAATACCAAGTATGTACAGTCGGACTAGATAATTAGCAAGTATGTACATTGGTAGTTGCTAAATACCAAGTCTGTGCAGTGGTACTCGCTAAATGCCATGTATGTACAGTGGTACTAGCTAAATGACAAGTATGTACAGTGGTACTCGCTAAATAATAAGTATGTACAGTGGTACTCGCTAAAAAACAAGTATGTACAGAGGTGCTCGCTAAATACCAAGTATGTTGAGTGGTACTAGCTAAATAACAATTATGTACAGTGGTACTCGCTAAATAACTAGTATGTACAGTGGTACTCGCTAAATGCCAAGTATGTACAGTGGTACTCGCTAAAAACCAAGTAGGTAGAGTGGTACTAAATAAATACCAAGTATGTAGAGTGGTACTAGCTAAATGACAAGTATGTACAGTGGTACTCGCTAAATAATAAGTATGTACAGTGGTACTCGCTAAATAACAAGTATGTACAGTGGTACTAGCTAAATACCAAGTATGTACAGTGGTACTCGGCTACTCGCTAAATGCCATGTATGTACAGTGGTACTCGCTAAATAACAAGTATGTACAGGGGCACTCGCTAAATTTCAAGTATGTACAGAGGTACTCTCTAAATACCAAGTATGTTGAGTGGTACTCGCTAAATACCAAGTATGTACAGCCGTACTAGATAATTACCAAGTATGTACAGAGGTAATCGCTTTATACCAAGTATGTATAGTGATACTCGCTAAATATCAAGTATGTACAGTCGTACTAGCTAAATACCCAGTTTGTACAGTGGTACTCTCTAAATAACAAGTTTGTACAGTGGTATGAGCTAAGTAACAAGTATCTACCGTGGTAGTCGCTAAATAAAAAGTATGTACAGTGGTACTAGCTTAATACCAAGTATGTACAGTGGTAGTCGCTAAATAACAAGTATGTACAGTGGAACTAGCTTAATAGCAAGTATGTACAGTGGTACTTGCTAAATAACAAGTATGTACAGTGGTACTGGCTAAATACCAAGTATGTACAGTGGTACTAGCTAAATACCACGTATGTACAATGGTACTCGCTAAATAACAAGTATGTACAGTATGTAAAGTGGTATTGGCTAAATAGCAAGTATGTACAGTGGTACTCGCTAAATACCAATTATGTACAGTGGTACTCGCTAAATACCAAGTATGTACAGAGGTACTCGCTAAATACCAAGTATGTACAGTGTTGCTCGCTAAATTCCAAGTATGTGCAGTGGTACCCGCTAAATAATAAGTATGTACAGTGGTACTAGCTAAATACCAAGTATGTACAGTGGTACTCGCTAAATGCCATGTATGTTCAGTGGTAATCGCTAAATACCGGGTATTTACAGAGGTGCTTGCTAAATACCAAGTATGTTGAGTGGTACTAGCTAAATGCCATGTATGTACAGTGGTACTAGCTAAATGACAAGTATGTACAGTGGTACTCGCTAAATAATAAGTATGTACAGTGGTACTCGCTAAAAAACAAGTATGTACAGAGGTTCTCGCTAAATACCAAGTATGTTGAGTGGTACTAGCTAAATAACAATTATGTACAGTGGTACTCGCTAAATAACTAGTATGTACAGTGGTACTCGCTAAATGCCAAGTATGTACAGTGGTACTATCTAAATGCCAAGTATGTACAGTGTTACTCACTAAATAACAAGTATGTAAAGTGTTACTCGCTAAATGCCATGTATGTACAGTGGTACTCACTAAATACCAGGTATTTACAGACGTGCTTACTAAATACCAAGTATGTTGAGTGGTACTAGCTAAATAACAAGTATTTACAGTGGTACTCGCTAAATAGGAAGTATGTAGAGTGGTAATAGGTAAATACCATGTATGTACATTGGTACTAGCTAAATGCCATGTATGTACAGTGGTACTCGCTAAATACCAAGTATATACAGAGGTGCTCGCTAAATACCAAGTATGTTGAGTGGTACTAGCTAAATAACAATTATGTACAGTGGTACTCGCTAAATAACTAGTATGTACAGTGGTGCTCTCTAAATGCCAAGTATGTACAGTGGTACTCGCTAAAAATCAAGTATGTAGAGTGGTACTAAAGAAATACCAAGTATGTACAGTGGTACTCGCTAAATAATAAGAATGTACTCGCTAAATACCAACTATGTACAGTGGTACTCGCTAAATAACAAGTATGTACAGTGGTGCTCTCTTAATGCCAAGTATGTACAGTGGTACTCGCTAAAAATCAAGTATGTAGAGTGGTACTAAAGAAATACCAAGTATGTACAGTGGTATTCGCTAAATAATAAGAATGTACTCGCTAAATACCAACTATGTACAGTGGTACTCGCTAAGTAACAAGTATGTACAGGGGCACTCGCTACATAACAAGTATGTACAGAGATACTCACTAAATAACAAGAATGTAAAGTGTTACTCGCTAAATGCCATGTATGTACAGTGGTACTCACTAAATACCAGGTATTTACAGACGTGCTTACTAAATACCAAGTATGTTGAGTGGTACTAGCTAAATAACAAGTATTTACAGTGGTACTCGCTAAATAGGAATTATGTAGAGTGGTACTAGGTAAATACCATGTATGTACATTGGTACTAGCTAAATGCCATGTATGTACAGTGGTACTCGCTAAATACCAAGTATATACAGAGGTGCTCGCTAAATACCAAGTATGTTGAGTGGTACTAGCTAAATAACAATTATGTACAGTGGTACTCGCTAAATAACTAGTATGTACAGTGGTGCTCTCTAAATGACAAGTATGTACAGTGGTACTCGCTAAAAATCAAGTATGTAGAGTGGTACTAAAGAAATACTAAGTATGTACAGTGGTACTCGCTAAATAATAAGAATGTACTCGCTAAATACCAACTATGTACAGTGGTACTCGCTAAATAACAAGTATGTACAGTAGGCCTGGGCGGTAAATTCCGTTCCGTTCGCGGAATTTGCGAAATTTGGGTAATTTGAACTAATTTCGCGTTCCGCGGAGAACGCGAAATTGCAAAAAAACTACGTTCCGCAACTTCGCGAAATTTTTTGCTTGTTCGCGTTCTCAATATGCGTGTTCGCGAGATATTTCACCCCGAGCACGCAAACAGCGATCGCGAACAGGAAAAAAGTATCGCGAACAAGCAATTCCGCGTGTTCGCGGAATTTCTGCATGTTCGCGGAGATTTTTTACCGTTTCGCGGAGATTTGCGTGACGCGATTACGCAAATTCCGCCCACCCATAATGTACAGGGGCACTCGCTACATAACAAATATGTACAGAGATACTCGCTAAATACCAAGTATGTTGAGTGGTACTCGCTAAATAACAAGTATGTACAGTCGTACTAGATAATTACCAAGTATGTACATTGGTACTCGCTAAATAACAAGTATGTACAGGGGTACTCGCTAAATGCCAAGTATGTAGAGTGGTACTAGCTAAATGACAAGTATGTACAGTGGTACTCTCTAAATAACAAGCATGTACAGTGGTACTAGCTAAATAGCAAATATGTACAGTGGTACTTGCTAAAAAACAAGTATGTACAGTGGTACTAGCTAAATACCAAATATGTACAATGGTACTGGCTTAATAACAAGTATGTACAGTGGTACTAGCTAAATACCAAGTATGTACAGTTGTACTCGCTAGATGCCATGTATGTGCAGTGGTATTCGCTAAATACCAAGTATGTTGAGTGGTACTAGCTAAATAACAATTATGTACAGTTGTACTCGCTAAATAACTAGTATGTACAGTGGTACTCGCTAAATGCCAAGTATGTACAGTGGTACTCGCTAAAAACCAAGTATGTAGAGTGGTACTATATAAATACCAAGTATGTACAGTGGTACTCACTAAATAATAAGTATGTACAGTGGTACTCGCTACATACCAAGAATGTACAGTGGTACCCGCTAAATAACAACTATGTACAGGGGCACTCGCTAAATATCAAGTATGTACAGAGGTACACGCTAAATACCAAGTATGTTGAGTGATACTAGCTAAATGACAAGTATGCACAGTGGTACTCGCTAAATAATAAGTATGTACAGTGGTACTAGCTAAATAACAAGTATGTACAGTGGTACAAGCTAAATACCAAGTATGTACAGTGGTACTCGCTAAATGCCATGTATGTACAGTGGTACTCTCTAAATACCAGGTATTTACAGAGCTGCTTGCTAAATACCAAGTATGTTGAGTGGTACTAGCTAAATAACAATTATGGGCAGTGGTACTCGCTAAATACCAAGTATGTACAGTGGTACTAGCTAAATACTAAGTATGTAGAGTGGTACTAGATAAATACCATGTATGTACAGTGGTACTAGATAAATACCAAGTAGGAACAGTGGTACTCGCTACATACCAAGAATGTACAGTGGTACTCGCTAAATAACAAGTATGTACAGGGGCACTCGCTAAATAACAAGTATGTACAGAGGTACACGCTAAATACCAAGTATGTTGAGTGATACTAGCTAAATGACAAGTATGCACAGTGGTACTCGCTAAATAATAAGTATGTACAGTGGTACTAGCTAAATAACAAGTATGTACAGTGGTACAAGCTAAATACCAAGTATGTACAGTGGTACTCGCTAAATGCCATGTATGTACAGTGGTACTCTCTAAATACCAGGTATTTACAGAGCTGCTTGCTAAATACCAAGTATGTTGAGTGGTACTAGCTAAATAACAATTATGTACAGTGGTACTCGCTAAATAACAAGTATGTACAGTGGTACTCGCTAAATACCAAGTATGTACAGTGGTACTAGCTAAATACTAAGTATGTAGAGTGGTACTAGATAAATACCATGTATGTACAGTGGTACTAGATAAATACCAAGTAGGAACAGTGGTACTCGCTAAATAACAAGTATATAATATACAGGGGTATTCGCTAAATACCAAGTATGTACAGTGGTACGAGCTAAATGCCAAGTATGTACAGTGTTGCTCGCTAAATTCCAAGTATGTGCAGTGGTACTCGCTAAATACCAAGCATGTAGAGTGGTACTAGCTAAATAACAATTATGTACAGTGGTACTCGCTAAATAAAAATTATGTACAGTGGTACTCGCTAAAAAACTAGTATGTACAGTGGTACTCGCAAAATGCCAAGTATGTAGAGTGGTACTCGCTAAAAACCAAGTATGTAGAGTGGTACTAAATAAATACCAAGTATGTACAGTGGTACTCGCTAAATAATAAGTATGTACAGTGGTACTCGCTAAATAACAAGTATGTACAGTGGTACTCGCTAAATAACAAGTATGTACAGGGGCACTCGCTAAATAACAAGTATGTACAGAGGTACTCGCTAAATACCAAGTATGTTGAGTGGTACTCGCTAAAGACCAAGTATGTACAGTAGTACTAGATAATTACCAAGTTTGTACATTGGTACTCGCTAAATACCAAATATGTACAGAGGTACTCGCTAAATACCAAGTATGTACAGTGTTGCTCGCTAAATTCCAAGTATGTGCAGTGGTACTCGCTAAATACCAAGCATGTAGAGTGTTAGTAGCTAAGTAACAAGTATGTACAGTGGTACTCGCTAAATAACAAGTATGTACAGAGGTACTCGCTGAATACCAAGTATGTACAGTTGTACTATCTAAATGCCAAGTATGTACAGTGGTACTCGCTAAATAACAAGTATGTACAGTGATACTAGCTAAATACCAAGTATGTACAGTTGTACTCGCTAAATGCCATGTATGTACAGTGGTACTCGCTAAATACCAAGTATGTTGAGTGGTACTAGCTAAATAACAATTATGGACAGTTGTACTCGCTAAATACCAAGTATATACAGAGGTGCTCGCTAAATAATAAGTATGTACAGTGGTACTAGCTAAATAACAAGTATGTACAGTGGTACTAGCTAAATACCAAGTATGTACAGTGGTACTCGCTAAATGCCATGTATGTACAGTGGTACTCTCTAAATACCAGGTATTTACAGAGCTGCTTGCTAAATACCAAGTATGTTGAGTGGTACTAGCTAAATAACAATTATGTACAGTGGTACTCGCTAAATAACAAGTACGTACAGTGGTACTCGCTAGATACCAAGTATGTACAGTGGTACTAGCTAAATACTAAGTATGTAGAGTGGTACTAGATAAATACCATGTATGTACAGTGGTATTAGATAAATACCAAGTAGGTACAGTGGTACTCGCTAAATAACAAGTATATACAGGGGTATTCGCTAAATACCAAGTATGTACAGTGGTACTAGCTAAATGCCAAGTATGTACAGTGGTACTCACTAAATAGGAAGTATGTAGAGTGGTACTAGGTAAATACCATGTATGTACATTGGTACTAGCTAATTGCCATGTATGTACAGTGGTACTCGCTAAATACCAAGTATATACAGAGGTGCTCGCTAAATACCAAGTATGTTGAGTGGTACTAGCTAAATAACAATTATGTACAGTGGTACTCGGTAAATAAAAATTATGTACAGTGGTACTCGCTAAAAAACTAGTATGTACAGTGGTACTAGCTAAATACCAAATATGTACAATGGTACTGGCTAAATAACAAGTATGTACAGTGGTACTAGCTAAATACCAAGTATGTACAGTTGTACTCGCTAGATGCCATGTATGTACAGTGGTACTCGCTAAATACCAAGTATGTTGAGTGGTACTAGCTAAATAACAATTATGTACAGTTGTACTCGCTAAATAACTAGTATGTACAGTGGTACTCGCTAAATGCCAAGTATGTACAGTGGTACTCGCTAAAAACCAAGTATGTAGAGTGGTACTATATAAATACCAAGTATGTACAGTGGTACTCACTAAATAATAAGTATGTACAGTGGTACTCGCTACATACCAAGAATGTACAGTGGTACTCGCTAAATAACAAGTATGTACAGGGGCACTCGCTAAATAACAAGTATGTACAGAGGTACACGCTAAATACCAAGTATGTTGAGTGGTACCCGCTAAATACCAAGTATGTACAGTCGTACTAGATAATTACCAAGTATGTACATTGGTACTCGCTAAATAACAAGTATGTACAGGGGTACTCGCTAAATGCCGAGTATGTAGAGTGATACTAGCTAAATGACAAGTATGCACAGTGGTACTCGCTAAATAATAAGTATGTACAGTGGTACTAGCTAAATAACAAGTATGTACAGTGGTACAAGCTAAATACCAAGTATGTACAGTGGTACTCGCTAAATGCCATGTATGTACAGTGGTACTCTCTAAATACCAGGTATTTACAGAGCTGCTTGCTAAATACCAAGTATGTTGAGTGGTACTAGCTAAATACAATTATGTACAGTGGTACTCGCTAAATAACAAGTATGTACAGTGTTATTCGCTAAATACCAAGTATGTACAGTGGTACTAGCTAAATACTAAGTATGTAGAGTGGTACTAGATAAATACCATGTATGTACAGTGGTACTAGATAAATACCAAGTAGGTACAGTGGTACTCGCTAAATAACAAGTATATAATATACAGGGGTATTCGCTAAATACCAAGTATGTACAGTGGTACTAGCTAAATGCCAAGTATGTACAGTGGTACTCACTAAATAGGACTTATGTAGAGTGGTACTAGCTAATTGCCATGTATGTACAGTGGTACTCGCTAAATACGAAATATATACAGAGGTGCTCGCTAAATACCAAGTATGTTGAGTGGTACTAGCTAAATAACAATTATGTACAGTGGTACTCGCTAAATAAAAATTATGTACAGTGGTACTCGCTAAAAAACTAGTATGTACAGTGGTACTCGCAAAATGCCAAGTATGTAGAGTGGTACTCGCTAAAAACCAAGTATGTAGAGTGGTACTAAA
The DNA here is from genome assembly GCF_964204655.1 of Triturus cristatus. Taxonomy (NCBI): domain Eukaryota; kingdom Metazoa; phylum Chordata; class Amphibia; order Caudata; family Salamandridae; genus Triturus; species Triturus cristatus. The sequence goes on along the minus strand of NC_140594.1, from coordinate 2,150,513 downwards.
TAAATACCAAGTATGTACAGTGGTACTCGCTAAATAATAAGTATGTACAGTGGTACTCGCTAAATAACAAGTATGTACAGTGGTACTCGCTAAAAACCAAGTATGTACAGAGGTACTCGCTAAATACCAAGTATGTTGAGTGGTACTCGCTAAATACCAAGTATGTACAGTCGTACTAGATAATTACCAAGTTTGTACATTGGTACTCGCTAAATAACAGGTATGTACAGTGGTACTCGCTAAATGCCAGGTATTTACAGAGGTGCTTGCTAAATACCAAGTATGTTGAGTGGTACTAGCTAAATAACAATTATGTACAGTGGTACTCTCTAAATGCCAAGTATGTACAGTGTTACTCACTAAATAACAAGTATGTACAGTGGTACTCGCTAAATGCCATGTATGTACAGTGGTACTCACTAAATACCAGGTATTTACAGACCTGCTTACTAAATACCAAGTATGTTGAGTGGTACTAGCTAAATAACAAGTATTTTTATTGGTACTCGCTAAATACCAAGTATGTACAGTGGTACTCGCTAAATACCAAGTGTGTAAAGTGATTCTCGCTAAATACCAAATATGTACAGAGGTGCTTGCTAAATACCAAGTATGTTGAGTGGTACTCGCTAAATAACAATTATGTACAGTGGTACTCGCTAAATAACAAGTATGTACAGTGGTACTCGCTAAATACCAAGTATGTACAGTGGTACTAGCTAAATACTAAGTATGTAGAGTGGTACTAGATAAATACCATGTATGTACAGTGGTACTAGATAAATACCAAGTATGCACAGTGGTACTTGCTAAATGCCATGTATGTAAAGTGATTGTCGCTAAATACCAAATATGTACAGAGGTACTCGCTAAATACCAAGTATGTACAGTGTTGCTCGCTAAATTCCAAGTATGTGCAGTGGTACTCGCTAAATACCAAGCATGTAGAGTGTTAGTAGCTAAGTAACAAGTATGTACAGTGGTACTCGCTAAATAACAAGTATGTACAGAGGTACTCGCTGAATACCAAGTATGTACAGTTGTACTATCTAAATGCCAAGTATGTACAGTGGTACTCGCTAAATAACAAGTATGTACAGTGATACTAGCTAAATACCAAGTATGTACAGTTGTACTCGCTAAATGCCATGTATGTACAGTGGTACTCGCTAAATACCAAGTATGTTGAGTGGTACTAGCTAAATAACAATTATGGACAGTTGTACTCGCTAAATACCAAGTATATACAGAGGTGCTCGCTAAATAATAAGTATGTACAGTGGTACTAGCTAAATAACAAGTATGTACAGTGGTACTAGCTAAATACCAAGTATGTACAGTGGTACTCGCTAAATGACATGTATGTACAGTGGTACTCTCTAAATACCAGGTATTTACAGAGCTGCTTGCTAAATACCAAGTATGTTGAGTGGTACTAGCTAAATAACAATTATGTACAGTGGTACTCGCTAAATAACAAGTACCTACAGTGTTACTCGCTAGATACCAAGTATGTACAGTGGTACTAGCTAAATACTAAGTATGTAGAGTGGTACTAGATAAATACCATGTATGTACAGTGGTACTAGATAAGTACCAAGTAGGTACAGTGGTACTCGCTAAATAACAAGTATATACAGGGATACCAAGTATGTACAGTGGTACTAGCTAAATGCCAAGTATGTACAGTGGTACTCACTAAATAGGAAGTATGTAGAGTGGTACTAGGTAAATACCATGCATGTACATTGGTACTAGCTAATTGCCATGTATGTACAGTGGTACTCGCTAAATACCAAGTATATACAGAGGTGCTCGCTAAATACCAAGTATGTTGAGTGGTACTAGCTAAATAACAATTATGTACAGTGGTACTCGCTAAATAAAAATTATGTACAGTGGTACTCACTAAAAAACTAGTATGTACAGTGGTACTCGCAAAATGCCAAGTATGTAGAGTGGTACTCGCTAAAAACCAAGTATGTAGAGTGGTACTAAATAAATACCAAGTATGTACAGTGGTACTCGCTAAATAATAAGTATGTACAGTGGTACTCACTAAATATCAAGTATGTACAGTGGTACTCGCTAAATAACAAGTATGTACAGGGGCACTCGCTAAATAACAAGTATGTACAGAGGTACTCGCTAAATACCAAGTATGTTGAGTGGTACTCGCTAAATACCAAGTATGTACAGTCGTACTAGATAATTACAAAGTTTGTACATTGGTACTCGCTAAATAACAAGTATGTACAGGGGTACTTGCTAAATGCCAAGTATGTAGAGTGGTACTAGCTAAATGACAAGTATGTACAGTGGTACTCACTAAATAATAAGTATGTCAGTGGTACTCGCTAAATAATAGGTATGTACAGTGGTACTAGCTAAATAACAAGTATGTACAGTGGTACTAGCTAAATACCAAGTATGTACAGTGGTACTCGCTAAATGCCATGTATCTACAGTGGTACTCGCTAAATACCAGGTATTTACAGAGGTGCTTGCTAAATACCAAGTATGTTGAGTGGTACTAGCTAAAAAACAAGTATGTACAGTGGTACTCGCTAAATAATAAGTATGTACAGTGGTACTAGCTAAATAACAAGTATGTACAGTGGTACTAGCTAAAAAACAAGTATGTACAGTGGTACTCGCTAAATAATAAGTATGTACAGTGGTACTAGCTAAATACCAAGTATGTACAGTGGTACTCGCTAAATGCCATGTATGTACAGTGGTAATCGCTAAATACCAGGTATTTACAGAGGCACTCGCTAAATACCAAGTATGTAGAGTGGTACTAGCTAAATACAAAGTATGTACATTGGTACTAGCTAAATACCATGTATGTAAAGTGGTACTAGATAAATACCATGTATGTACAGTGGTACTCGCTGAATAACAAGTATATACAGGGGTATTCGCTAAATACCAAGTATGTACAGTGGTACTAGCTAAATGCCAAGTATGTACAGTGGTACTTGCTAAATAGGAAGTATGTAGAGTGGTACTAGGTAAATACCATGTATGTACATTGGTACTAGCTAAATGCCATGTATGTACAGTGGTACTCGCTAAATACCAAGTATATACAGAGGTGCTCGCTAAATACCAAGTATGTTGAGCGGTACTAGCTAAATAACAATTATGTACAGTGGTACTCGCTAAATAACTAGTATGTACAGTGGTGCTCTCTAAATGCCAAGTATGTACAGTGGTACTCGCTAAAAATCAAGTATGTAGAGTGGTACTAAAGAAATACAAAGTATGTACAGTGGTACTCGCTAAATATTAAGAATGTACTGTGGTACTCGCTAAATACCAACTATGTACAGTGGTACTCGCTAAATAGCAAGTATGTACAGGGGCACTCGCTATATAACAAGTATGTACAGAGGTAGTCGCTAAATACCAAGTATGTTGAGTGGTACTCGCTAAATAACAAGTATGGACAGTCGTACTAGATAATTACCAAGTATGTACATTGGTACTCGCTAAATAACAAGTATGTACAGGGGTACTCGCTAAATGCCAAGTATGTGGAGTGGTACTAGCTAAATGACAAGTATGTATAGTGGTACTCGCTAAATAACAAGTATGTACAGTGGTACTAGCTAAATACCAAGTCTCTACAGTGGTACTCGCTAAATGCCATGTATGTACAGTGGTACTAGCTAAATGACAAGTATGTACAGTGGTACTCGCTAAATAATAAGTATGTAAAGTGGTACTCACTAAATGCCAAGAATGTACAGTGGAACTCACTAAAAATCAATTATGTAGAGTGGTACTAAAGAAATACCAAGTATGTACAGTGTTACTCGCTAAATATTAAGTATGTACAGTGGTACTCGCTAAATACCAACTATGTACAGTGGTACTCGCTAAATAACAAGTATATACAGGGGCACTCGCTAAATAACAAGTATGTACAGGGGTACTCACTAAATACCAAGTATGTTGAGTGGTACTCGCTAAATACCAAGTATGTACAGTCGTACTAGTTAATTAGCAAGTATGTACATTGGTAGTTGCTAAATACCAAGTCTGTACAGTGGTACTCGCTAAATGCCATGTATGTACAGTGGTACTAGCTAAATGACAAGTATGCACAGTGGTACTTGCTAAATAATAAGTATGTACAGTGGTACTCGCTAAAAAACAAGTATGTACAGTGGTACTAGCTAAATACCAAGTATGTACAGTGGTACTAGCTAAATGGCAAGTATGTACAGTGGTACTCGCTAAATAGGAAGTATGTACAGTGGCACTAGGTAAATACCATGTATGTACATTGGTACTAGCTAAATGCCATGTATGTACAGTGGTACTCGCTAAATACCAAGTATATACAGAGGTGCTCGCTAAATACCAAGTATGTTGAGTGGTACTAGCTAAATAACAATTATGTACAGTGGTACTCGCTAAATAACTAGTATGTACAGTGGTACTCGCTAAATGCCAGGTATTTACAGAGGTGCTTGCTAAATACCAAGTATGTTGAGTGGTACTAGCTAAATAACAATTATGTACAGTGGTACTCTCTAAATGCCAAGTATGTACAGTGTTACACACTAAATAACAAGTATGTACAGTGGTACTCGCTAAATGCCATGTATGTACAGTGGTACTCACTAAATACCAGGTATTTACAGACCTGCTTACTAAATACCAAGTATGTTGAGTGGTACTAGCTAAATAACAAGTATTTTCATTGGTACTCGCTAAATACCAAGTATGTACAGTGGTACTCGCTAAATGCCATGTGTGTAAAGTGATTCTCGCTAAATACCAAATATGTACAGAGGTACTCGCTAAATACCAAGTATGAACAGTGTTTCTCGCTAAATAACAAGTATGTACAGTGGTCCTCGCTAAATGCCATGTATGTACAGTGGTACTCACTAAATACCAGGTATTTACAGAGGTGCTTGCTAAATACCAAGTATGTTGAGTGGTACTCGCTAAATAACAAGTATTTACATTGGTACTCGCTAAATACCAAGTATGCACAGTGGTACTTGCTAAATGCCATGTATGTAAAGTGATTGTCGCTAAATACCAAATATGTACAGAGGTACTCGCTAAATACCAAGTATGTACAGTGTTGCTCGCTAAATTCCAAGTATGTGCAGTGGTACTCGCTAAATACCAAGCATGTAGAGTGTTAGTAGCTAAGTAACAAGTATGTACAGTGGAACTCGCTAAATAACAAGTATGTACAGAGGTACTCGCTAAATACCAAGTATGTACAGTTGTACTATCTAAATGCCAAGTATGTACAGTGGTACTCGCTAAATAACAAGTATGTACAGTGATACTAGCTAAATACCAAGTATGTACAGTTGTACTCGCTAAATGCCATGTATGTACAGTGGTACTCGCTAAATACCAAGTATGTTGAGTGGTACTAGCTAAATAACAATTATGGACAGTTGTACTCGCTAAATACCAAGTATATACAGAGGTGCTCGCTAAATAATAAGTATGTACAGTGGTACTAGCTAAATAACAAGTATGTACAGTGGTACTAGCTAAATACCAAGTATGTACAGTGGTACTCGCTAAATGACATGTATGTACAGTGGTACTCTCTAAATACCAGGTATTTACAGAGCTGCTTGCTAAATACCAAGTATGTTGAGTGGTACTAGCTAAATAACAATTATGTACAGTGGTACTCGCTAAATAACAAGTACGTACAGTGGTACTCGCTAGATACCAAGTATGTACAGTGGTACTAGCTAAATACTAAGTATGTAGAGTGGTACTAGATAAATACCGTGTATGTACAGTGGTACTAGATAAGTACCAAGTAGGTACAGTGGTACTCACTAAATAACAAGTATATACAGGGGTATTCGCTAAATACCAAGTATGTACAGTGGTACTAGCTAAATGCCAAGTATGTACAGTGGTACTCACTAAATAGGAAGTATGTAGAGTGGTACTAGGTAAATACCATGTATGTACATTGGTACTAGCTAATTGCCATGTATGCACAGTGGTACTCGCTAAATACCAAGTATATACCGAGGTGCTCGCTAAATACCAAGAATGTTGAGTGGCACTAGCTAAATAACAATTATGTACAGTGGTACTCGCTAAATAAAAATTATGTACAGTGGTACTCGCTAAATAACAAGTATGTACAGTGGTACGAGCTAAGTAACAAGTATGTACAGTGGTACTCGCTAAATACCAAGTATGTTCAGTGGTACTAGCTAAATAACAATTATGTACCGTGGTACTCGCTAAATAACTAGTATGTCCAGTGGTACTCGCTAAATGCCAAAGTATGTACAGTGGTACTCGCTAAAAACCAAGTAGGTAGAGTGGTACTAAATAAATACCAAGTATGTAGAGTGGTACTAGCTAAATGACAAGTATGTACAGTGGTACTCGCTAAATAACTAGTATGTCCAGTGGTACTCGCAAAATGCCAAGTATGTAGAGTGGTACTCGCTAAAAACCAAGTATGTAGAGTGGTACTAAATAAATACCAAGTATGTACAGTGGTACACGCTAAATAATAAGTATGTACAGTGGTACTCACTAAATATCAAGTATGTACAGTGGTACTCGCTAAATAACAAGTATGTACAGGGGCACTCGCTAAATAACAAGTATGTACAGAGGTACTCGCTAAATACCAAGTATGTTGAGTGGTACTCGCTAAATACCAAGTATGTACAGTCGTACTAGATAATTACAAAGTTTGTACATTGGTACTCGCTAAATAACAAGTATGTACAGGGGTACTTGCTAAATGCCAAGTATGTAGAGTGGTACTAGCTAAATGACAAGTATGTACAGTGGTACTCACTAAATAATAAGTATGTCAGTGGTACTCGCTAAATAATAGGTATGTACAGTGGTACTAGCTAAATAACAAGTATGTACAGTGGTACTAGCTAAATACCAAGTATGTACAGTGGTACTCGCTAAATGCCATGTATCTACAGTGGTACTCGCTAAATACCAGGTATTTACAGAGGTGCTTGCTAAATACCAAGTATGTTGAGTGGTACTAGCTAAAAAACAAGTATGTACAGTGGTACTCGCTAAATAATAAGTATGTACAGTGGTACCAGCTAAATAACAAGTATGTACAGTGGTACTAGCTAAAAAACAAGTATGTACAGTGGTACTCGCTAAATAATAAGTATGTACAGTGGTACTAGCTAAATACCAAGTATGTACAGTGGTACTCGCTAAATGCCATGTATGTACAGTGGTAATCGCTAAATACCAGGTATTTACAGAGGCACTCGCTAAATACCAAGTATGTAGAGTGGTACTAGCTAAATACAAAGTATGTACATTGGTACTAGCTAAATACCATGTATGTAAAGTGGTACTAGATAAATACCATGTATGTACAGTGGTACTCGCTGAATAACAAGTATATACAGGGGTATTCGCTAAATACCAAGTATGTACAGTGGTACTAGCTAAATGCCAAGTATGTACAGTGGTACTTGCTAAATAGGAAGTATGTAGAGTGGTACTAGGTAAATACCATGTATGTACATTGGTACTAGCTAAATGCCATGTATGTACAGTGGTACTCGCTAAATACCAAGTATATACAGAGGTGCTCGCTAAATACCAAGTATGTTGAGCGGTACTAGCTAAATAACAATTATGTACAGTGGTACTCGCTAAATAACTAGTATGTACAGTGGTGCTCTCTAAATGCCAAGTATGTACAGTGGTACTCGCTAAAAATCAAGTATGTAGAGTGGTACTAAAGAAATACAAAGTATGTACAGTGGTACTCGCTAAATATTAAGAATGTACTGTGGTACTCGCTAAATACCAACTATGTACAGTGGTACTCGCTAAATAGCAAGTATGTACAGGGGCACTCGCTATATAACAAGTATGTACAGAGGTAGTCGCTAAATACCAAGTATGTTGAGTGGTACTCGCTAAATAACAAGTATGGACAGTCGTACTAGATAATTACCAAGTATGTACATTGGTACTCGCTAAATAACAAGTATGTACAGGGGTACTCGCTAAATGCCAAGTATGTAGAGTGGTACTAGCTAAATGACAAGTATGTATAGTGGTACTCGCTAAATAACAAGTATGTACAGTGGTACTAGCTAAATACCAAGTCTCTACAGTGGTACTCGCTAAATGCCATGTATGTACAGTGGTACTAGCTAAATGACAAGTATGTACAGTGGTACTCGCTAAATAATAAGTATGTACAGTGGTACTCGCTAAATAAATAGTATGTACAGTGGTACTCACTAAATGCCAAGAATGTACAGTGGAACTCACTAAAAATCAATTATGTAGAGTGGTACTAAAGAAATACCAAGTATGTACAGTGTTACTCGCTAAATATTAAGTATGTACAGTGGTACTCGCTAAATACCAACTATGTACAGTGGTACTCGCTAAATAACAAGTATATACAGGGGCACTCGCTAAATAACAAGTATGTACAGGGGTACTCACTAAATACCAAGTATGTTGAGTGGTACTCGCTAAATACCAAGTATGTACAGTCGTACTAGTTAATTAGCAAGTATGTACATTGGTAGTTGCTAAATACCAAGTCTGTACAGTGGTACTCGCTAAATGCCATGTATGTACAGTGGTACTAGCTAAATGACAAGTATGCACAGTGGTACTTGCTAAATAATAAGTATGTACAGTGGTACTCGCTAAAAAACAAGTATGTACAGTGGTACTAGCTAAATACCAAGTATGTACAGTGGTACTAGCTAAATGGCAAGTATGTACAGTGGTACTCGCTAAATAGGAAGTATGTACAGTGGCACTAGGTAAATACCATGTATGTACATTGGTACTAGCTAAATGCCATGTATGTACAGTGGTACTCGCTAAATACCAAGTATATACAGAGGTGCTCGCTAAATACCAAGTATGTTGAGTGGTACTAGCTAAATAACAATTATGTACAGTGGTACTCGCTAAATAACTAGTATGTACAGTGGTACTCGCTAAATGCCAGGTATTTACAGAGGTGCTTGCTAAATACCAAGTATGTTGAGTGGTACTAGCTAAATAACAATTATGTACAGTGGTACTCTCTAAATGCCAAGTATGTACAGTGTTACACACTAAATAACAAGTATGTACAGTGGTACTCGCTAAATGCCATGTATGTACAGTGGTACTCACTAAATACCAGGTATTTACAGACCTGCTTACTAAATACCAAGTATGTTGAGTGGTACTAGCTAAATAACAAGTATTTTCATTGGTACTCGCTAAATACCAAGTATGTACAGTGGTACTCGCTAAATGCCATGTGTGTAAAGTGATTCTCGCTAAATACCAAATATGTACAGAGGTACTCGCTAAATACCAAGTATGAACAGTGTTTCTCGCTAAATAACAAGTATGTACAGTGGTCCTCGCTAAATGCCATGTATGTACAGTGGTACTCACTAAATACCAGGTATTTACAGAGGTGCTTGCTAAATACCAAGTATGTTGAGTGGTACTCGCTAAATAACAAGTATTTACATTGGTACTCGCTAAATACCAAGTATGCACAGTGGTACTTGCTAAATGCCATGTATGTAAAGTGATTGTCGCTAAATACCAAATATGTACAGAGGTACTCGCTAAATACCAAGTATGTACAGTGTTGCTCGCTAAATTCCAAGTATGTGCAGTGGTACTCGCTAAATACCAAGCATGTAGAGTGTTAGTAGCTAAGTAACAAGTATGTACAGTGGTACTCGCTAAATAACAAGTATGTACAGAGGTACTCGCTGAATACCAAGTATGTACAGTTGTACTATCTAAATGCCAAGTATGTACAGTGGTACTCGCTAAATAACAAGTATGTACAGTGATACTAGCTAAATACCAAGTATGTACAGTTGTACTCGCTAAATGCCATGTATGTACAGTGGTACTCGCTAAATACCAAGTATGTTGAGTGGTACTAGCTAAATAACAATTATGGACAGTTGTACTCGCTAAATACCAAGTATATACAGAGGTGCTCGCTAAATAATAAGTATGTACAGTGGTACTAGCTAAATAACAAGTATGTACAGTGGTACTAGCTAAATACCAAGTATGTACAGTGGTACTCGCTAAATGACATGTATGTACAGTGGTACTCTCTAAATACCAGGTATTTACAGAGCTGCTTGCTAAATACCAAGTATGTTGAGTGGTACTAGCTAAATAACAATTATGTACAGTGGTACTCGCTAAATAACAAGTACGTACAGTGGTACTCGCTAGATACCAAGTATGTACAGTGGTACTAGCTAAATACTAAGTATGTAGAGTGGTACTAGATAAATACCGTGTATGTACAGTGGTACTAGATAAGTACCAAGTAGGTACAGTGGTACTCACTAAATAACAAGTATATACAGGGGTATTCGCTAAATACCAAGTATGTACAGTGGTACTAGCTAAATGCCAAGTATGTACAGTGGTACTCACTAAATAGGAAGTATGTAGAGTGGTACTAGGTAAATACCATGTATGTACATTGGTACTAGCTAATTGCCATGTATGCACAGTGGTACTCGCTAAATACCAAGTATATACCGAGGTGCTCGCTAAATACCAAGAATGTTGAGTGGCACTAGCTAAATAACAATTATGTACAGTGGTACTCGCTAAATAAAAATTATGTACAGTGGTACTCGCTAAATAACAAGTATGTACAGTGGTACGAGCTAAGTAACAAGTATGTACAGTGGTACTCGCTAAATACCAAGTATGTTCAGTGGTACTAGCTAAATAACGATTATGTACCGTGGTACTCGCTAAATAACCAGTATGTCCAGTGGTACTCGCTAAATGCCAAAGTATGTACAGTGGTACTCGCTAAAAACCAAGTAGGTAGAGTGGTACTAAATAAATACCAAGTATGTAGAGTGGTACTAGCTAAATGACAAGTATGTACAGTGGTACTCGCTAAATAACTAGTATGTCCAGTGGTACTCGCAAAATGCCAAGTATGTAGAGTGGTACTCGCTAAAAACCAAGTATGTAGAGTGGTACTAAATAAATACCAAGTATGTACAGTGGTACACGCTAAATAATAAGTATGTACAGTGGTACTCACTAAATATCAAGTATGTACAGTGGTACTCGCTAAATAACAAGTATGTACAGGGGCACTCGCTAAATAACAAGTATGTACAGAGGTACTCGCTAAATACCAAGTATGTTGAGTGAAACTCGCTAAATACCAAGTATGTACAGTCGTACTAGATAATTACAAAGTTTGTACATTGGTACTCGCTAAATAACAAGTATGTACAGGGGTACTCGCTAAATGCCAAGTATGTAGAGTGGTACTAGCTAAATGACAAGTATGTACAGTGGTACTCACTAAATAATAAGTATGTCAGTGGTACTCACTGAATAATAGGTATGTACAGTGGTACTAGCTAAATAACAAGTATGTACAGTGGTACTAGCTAAATACCAAGTATGTACAGTGGTACTCACTAAATGCCATGTATCTACAGTGGTACTCGCTAAATACCAGGTATTTACAGAGGTGCTTGCTAAATACCAAGTATGTTGAGTGGTACTAGCTAAAAAACAAGTATGTACAGTGGTACTCGCTAAATAATAAGTATGTACAGTGGTACTAGCTAAATAACAAGTATGTACAGTGGTACTAGCTAAAAAACAAGTATGTACAGTGGTACTCGCTAAATAATAAGTATGTACAGTTGTACTCGCTAAATAATAAGTATGTACAGTGGTACTAGCTAAATAACAAGTATGTACAGTGGTACTAGCTAAATACCAAGTATGTACAGTGGTACTCGCTAAATGCCATGTATGTACAGTGGTAATCGCTAAATACCAGGTATTTACAGAGGCACTCGCTAAATACCAAGTATGTAGAGTGGTACTAGCTAAATACAAAGTATGTACATTGGTACTAGCTAAATACCATGTATGTAAAGTGGTACTAGATAAATACCATGTATGTACAGTGGTACTCGCTGAATAACAAGTATATACAGGGGTATTCGCTAAATACCAAGTATGTACAGTGGTACTAGCTAAATGCCAAGTATGTACAGTGGTACTCACTAAATAGGAAGTATGTAGAGTGGTACTAGGTAAATACCATGTATGTACATTGGTACTAGCTAATTGCCATGTATGCACAGTGGTACTCGCTAAATACCAAGTATATACCGAGGTGCTCGCTAAATACCAAGTATGTTGAGTGGCACTAGCTAAATAACAATTATGTACAGTGGTACTCGCTAAATAAAAATTATGTACAGTGGTACTCGCTAAAAAACTAGTATGTACAGTGGTACTCGCAAAATGCCAAGTATGTAGAGTGGTACTCGCTAAAAACCAAGTATGTAGAGTGGTACTAAATAAATACCAAGTATGTACAGTGGTACTCGCTAAATAATAAGTATGTATCGTGGTACTCACTAAATATCAAGTATGTACATTGGTACTCGCTAAATAACAAGTATGTACAGGGGCACTCGCTAAATAACAAGTATGTACAGAGGTACTCGCTAAATACCAAGTATGTTGAGTGAAACTCGCTAAATACCAAGTATGTACAGTCGTACTAGATAATTACAAAGTTTGTACATTGGTACTCGCTAAATAACAAGTATGTACAGGGGTACTCGCTAAATGCCAAGTATGTAGAGTGGTACTAGCTAAATGACAAGTATGTACAGTGGTACTCACTAAATAATAAGTATGTCAGTGGTACTCACTAAATAATAGGTATGTACAGTGGTACTAGCTAAATAACAAGTATGTACAGTGGTACTAGCTAAATACCAAGTAGGTAGAGTGGTACTAAATAAATACCATGTATGTACATTGGTACTAGCTAAATGCCATGTATGTACAGTGGTACTCGCTAAATACCAAGTATATACAGAGGTGCTCACTAAATACCAAGTATGTTGAGCGGTACTAGCTAAATAACAATTATGTACAGTGGTACTCGCTAAATAACTAGTATGTACAGTGGTGCTCTCTAAATGCCAAGTATGTACAGTGGTACTCGCTAAAAATCAAGTATGTAGAGTGGTACTAAAGAAATACCAAGTATGTACAGTGGTACTCGCTAAATATTAAGAATGTACTGTGGTACTCGCTAAATACCAACTATGTACAGTGGTACTCGCTAAATAGCAAGTATGTACAGGGGCACTCGCTATATAACAAGTATGTACAGAGGTAGTCGCTAAATACCAAGTATGTTGAGTGGTACTCGCTAAATAACAAGTATGGACAGTCGTACTAGATAATTACCAAGTATGTACATTTGGTACTTGCTAAATAACAAGTATGTACAGGGGTACTCGCTAAATGCCAAGTATGTAGAGTGGTACTAGCTAAATGACAAGTATGTATAGTGGTACTCGCTAAATAACAAGTATGTACAGTGGTACTAGCTAAATACCAAGTCTCTACAGTGGTACTCGCTAAATGCCATGTATGTACAGTGGTACTAACTAAATGACAAGTATGTACAGTGGTACTCGCTAAATAATAAGTATGTACAGTGGTACTCGCTAAATAACAAGTATGTACAGTGGTACTAGCTAAATGCCAAGTATGTACAGTGGTACTCGCTAAATAGGAAGTATGTAGAGTGGTACTAGGTAAATACCATATATGTACATTGGTACTAGCTAAATGCCATGTATGTACAGCTAAATACCAAGTATATTCAGAGGTTCTCGCTAAATACCAAGTATGTTCAGTGGTACTAGCTAAATAACAATTATGTACCGTGGTACTCGCTAAATAACTAGTATGTCCAGTGGTACTCGCTAAATGGCAAGTATGTACAGTGGTACTCGCTAAAAACCAAGTAGGTAGAGTGGTACTAAATAAATACCAAGTATGTACAGTGGTACTAGCTAAATACCAAGTATGTACAGTGGTACTCGCTAAATGCCATGTATGTACAGTGGTACTCGCTAAATACCAAGTATATACAGAGGTGCTCGCTAAATACCAAGTATGTTGAGTGGTACTAGCTAAATAACAATTATGTACAGTGGTACTCGCTAAATAAATAGTATGTACAGTGGTACTCACTAAATGCCAAGAATGTACAGTGGAACTCACTAAAAATCAATTATGTAGAGTGGTACTAAAGAAATACCAAGTATGTACAGTGTTACTCGCTATATATTAAGTATGTACAGTGGTACTCGCTAAATACCAACTATGTACAGTGGTACTCGCTAAATAACAAGTATATACAGGGGCACTCGCTAAAATAACAAGTATGTACAGGGGTACTCACTAAATACCAAGTATGTTGAGTGGTACTCGCTAAATACCAAGTATGTACAGTCGTACTAGATAATTAGCAAGTATGTACATTGGTAGTTGCTAAATACCAAGTCTGTACAGTGGTACTCGCTAAATGCCATGTATGTACAGTGGTACTAGCTAAATGACAAGTATGTACAGTGGTACTCGCTAAATAATAAGTATGTACAGTGGTACTCGCTAAAAAACAAGTATGTACAGTGGTACTAGCTAAATACCAAGTATGTACAGTGGTACTAGCTAAATGGCAAGTATGTACAGTGGTACTCGCTAAATAGGAAGTATGTACAGTGGCACTAGGTAAATACCATGTATGTACATTGGTACTAGCTAAATGCCATGTATGTACAGTGGTACTCGCTAAATACCAAGTATATACAGAGGTGCTCGCTAAATACCAAGTATGTTGAGTGGTACTAGCTAAATAACAATTATGTACAGTGGTACTCGCGAAATAACTAGTATGTACAGTGGTACTCGCTAAATGCCAAGTATGTACAGTGGTACTCGCTAAAAACCAAGTAGGTAGAGTGGTACTAAATAAATACCAAGTATGTAGAGTGGTACTAGCTAAATGACAAGTATGTACAGTGGTAGTCGCTAAATAATAAGTATGTACAGTGGTACTCGCTAAATAACAAGTATGTACAGTGGTACTAGCTAAATACCAAGTATGTACAGTGGTACTCGGCTACTCGCTAAATGCCATGTATGTACAGTGGTACACGCTAAATACCAAGTATGTACAGTGGTACTCGCTAAATAACAAGTATGTACAGGGGCACTCGCTAAATTTCAAGTATGTACAGAGGTACTCGCTAAATACCAAGTATGTTGAGTGGTACTCGCTAAATACCAAGTATGTACAGCCGTACTAGATAATTACCAAGTATGTACATTGGTACTCGCTAAATAACAAGTATGTACAGGGGTACTCGCTAAATGCCAAGGGCTCGATTTACAGAACTAACTTAAGACAAAATCCTAAACTTACTACTTTTGGTATTCATAGAAGTTAGGATTTCGTCTTAAGTTTGTCTTAAGACAAACTTAAGACAGACTTTAGACAGTCTTAGGACAGACTTAAAACAGTCTTAAGACAGACTTAAGACAGACTTAAGACAAACTTAAGACAGACTTAAGACAGACTTAAGACAGACTTTAGTTAGGATTTTGTCTTAAGTTTGTCTTAAGTCTGTTTTAAGTCTGTCTTAAGTCTGTCTTAAGTTTGTCTTAAGTTTGTCTTAAGTCTGTCTTAAGACTGTCTTAAGTCTGTCTTAAGACTGTCTTAAGTCTGTCTTAAGTTTGTCTTAAGACAAACTTAAGACAAAATCCTAACTTCTGTGAATACCAAAAGTAGTAAGTTTAGGATTTTGTCTTAAGTTAGTTCTGTGAATCGGCCCCCAAGTATGTAGAGTGGTACTAGCTAAATACCAAGTATGTACAGTGGTACTCGCTAAATAACAAGTATGTACAGGGGTACTCGCTAAATAATAAGTATGTACAGTGGTACTCGTTAAAAAACAAGTATGTACAGTGGTACTAGCTAAATACCAAGTATGTACAGTGGTACTCGCTAAATAATAAGTATGTACAGTGGTACTCGCTAAAAAACAAGTATGTACAGTGGTACTAGCTAAATACCAAGTATGTACAGTGGTACTAGATAATTAGCAAGTATGTACATTGGTAGTTGCTAAATACCAAGTCTGTACAGTGGTACTCGCTAAATGCCATGTATGTACAGTGGTACTAGCTAAATGACAAGTATGTACAGTGGATACATAGGTAAATACCATGTATGTACATTGCTACTAGCTAAATGCCATGTATGTACAGTGGTACTCGCTAAATACCAAGTATATACAGAGGTGCTCGCTAAATACCAAGTATGTTGAGTGGTACTAGCTAAATAACAATTATGTACAGTGGTACTCGCTAAATAACTAGTATGTACAGTGGTACTCGCTAAAAACCAAGTAGGTAGAGTGTTACTAAATAAATACCAAGTATGTAGAGTGGTACTAGCTAAATGACAAGTATGTACAGTGGTACTCGCTAAATAATAAGTATGTACAGTGGTACTCGCTAAATAACAAGTATGTACAGTGGTACTAGCTAAATACCAAGTATGTACAGTGGTACTCGGCTACTCGCTAAATGCCATGTATGTACAGTGGTACTCGCTAAATACCAAGTATGTACAGTGGTACTCGCTAAATAACAAGTATGTACAGGGGCACTCGCTAAATTTCAAGTATGTACAGAGGTACTCGCTAAATACCAACTATGTTGAGTGGTACTCGCTA
The DNA here is from genome assembly GCF_964204655.1 of Triturus cristatus. Taxonomy (NCBI): domain Eukaryota; kingdom Metazoa; phylum Chordata; class Amphibia; order Caudata; family Salamandridae; genus Triturus; species Triturus cristatus. The sequence goes on along the minus strand of NC_140594.1, from coordinate 2,133,885 downwards.
AATACCAAGTATGTACAGCCGTACTAGATAATTACCAAGTATGTACATTGGTACTCGCTAAATAACAAGTATGTACAGGGGTACTCGCTAAATGCCAAGGGCTCGATTCACAGAACTAACTTAAGACAAAATCCTAAACTTACTACTTTTGGTATTCATAGAAGTTAGGATTTTGTCTTAAGTTTGTCTTAAGACAAACTTAAGACAGACTTAAGACAGTCTAAGGACAGACTTAAGACAGTCTTAAGACAGACTTAAGACAAACTTAAGACAGACTTAAGACAGACTTAAGACAGACTTAAGTTAGGATTTTGTCTTAAGTTTGTCTTAAGTCTGTTTTAAGTCTGTCTTAAGTCTGTCTTAAGTTTGTCTTAAGTTTGTCTTAAGTCTGTCTTAAGACTGTCTTAAGTCTGTCTTAAGACTGTCTTAAGTCTGTCTTAAGTTTGTCTTAAGACAAACTTAAGACAAAATCCTAACTTCTGTGAATACCAAAAGTAGTAAGTTTAGGATTTTGTCTTAAGTTAGTTCTGTGAATCGGAACCCAAGTATGTAGAGTGGTACTAGCTAAATACCAAGTATGTACAGTGGTACTCGCTAAATAACAAGTATGTACAGGGGTACTCGCTAAATAACAAGTATGTACAGTGGTACGAGTTAAATGCCAAGTATGTACAGTGGTACTCGCTAAATAACAAGTATGTAGAGTGGTACTCGCTAAATACTAAGTATGTACAGTGGTACTCACTAAGTGCCAAGTATGTACAGAGGTACTCGCTAAAATTGCAAGTATGTACAGGGGTACTCGCTAAATACCAAGTATGTACAGAGGTACTCGCTAAATACAAAGTATGTACAGTGGTACTAGCTAAATACCAAGTATGTACAGTGGTACTCGCTAAATACCAAGTACCTTAGTCTGGCTGTGGCCCTGCTAATCAGGACCACAGCCTAGCTGCTTCCTTTCTAAAATGGTCTCCATGTACATTAGGTACATATATAATTGGATTCAGGAGTGCCTTATAAGCCCCTAGTATATGGTATACTATGTACCTAGGGCATAGGTTCCTCGGAGGCCTACCAGGGGCTGCAGCATGTATTATGCCACCCCTGCAAAGCACTCGAAAATGACACCACAGGTCTGCTACTGCAGCCTGGGTAAGGGTGTGCTTGCACCCCTTACTGTGGTATAGGCTACCTATATCACTACCCTATACAGACACATATAAACCTATAAGCCCCTCCTATGTCAGGCCTTGACAATCCTGAAGGCAGAGTGATTGGTTTTATCGAGAGGGTGTTAAAGCATGGGCTAAGCCCATCTGCAGCTTTCAGAAATTCTTCCTTATGGCTGGTCTGTGATACAGCCATACCATATACTCTTAAGTGCATTATAACCTCGCGGTAAATGCTAACTTTCGGATGGCTGTATCAAAACATGTCGTCTTTGGTGTCAAATACTTTGGAATACTTGCCCCCGCCAGTTCTGGCGGTGAGGGTAGCATTCCACCCTTCTAGAGGGAGAGACATGTTCACACTGGCTAAACCCGGCAGGACTTTTCTGAGCCCTGGCATCACAAAATGGATGCCTCTGCCACAGACACGGTTCTGGCCTCCTGCTGCTGACCGAAACTCCAGCAGGGGAGGCCTGGACAATAGGTTTCCTGTTGAGGGAAGGTGTCCCCACCTCCCCAGACAGGCTGATGTGTATTGGGGCTGGGCGGGAGCACTCTCTGGTGCTTTGAAGTCCTGCACTGGGGGCGCACTTGGTGTCCCTGTGCATACTCCAGTTCAAACCGGCTGCAGGGGCTACCTGCCCCTGCTCTGGTGCGAAACTGGACAAAGGAAATGGGTGTAACCAGCCCTCTTTCCTGGCCCACCCATAGGTGGGGCCTTAGAGTTAGTCCATCCCCTAAACTTACTATAAATATAGGAATCCAGTCCCTAGGACTTTAAATTACCCTGGACGAAACTCTGCAATGTACATCCTGAACCTTCGACGTTCTATCCGGACTAGAAGACTGAAGAGATTTCCCTTGGGGTCAAGGAGTGACTCCCCTGCTTGGCAGGCACCAAAAAAGCAATTGACCGGTCTGCAAATCTGAAGCTCCTGCCGGACGCTGAAGTCTCTGTATCCCCAGAGGTGGATTTCCAGACTTCTCAGAGGCTACCCTGAGTCCACAGCAAAGCTGATGCCCATGGCTATCGTGGGTGACGTGGAACCGTGACCCCTGGGCACCATGAACTGTTGCAGCAACAGTATCTTCCTGGTGCTCCTTGAAGTTGTGCTTTGGGCTCAGAGTAGCCCCAGCCTTGAGCACCTCCTGCATCAAAGATTTTTGGCCTCCACTCCACGAGTGACCCATGGGCCAGCTTCCAGTGCGACCACTTGAGGCTCCTTTGCGATCACTAGCCCGTTGGCTAGCAGGTCCCCACAAAGGCAACTCCTTTTCTGATTGAGTTTACCTGGTTGCTCCAGACGTGCTCCGACTTACCCTCACTGGGTGAGTCCCTCAGACCTTGCTGGTCTGCACCGCAGTCCTTTCTCTAAATTCCAGTGACTTTCCGTTGCCAAGGCTTGTTGGGTCCATTCTGGTCTCTGACACCACAGCACTCGACAGACTTTAAGGCACAGCTCGAATCTGGCTCTTGGACTTCGTCGACACCTCCTGGACCTCGTGGCTGAAGAGTCAAAACACCCATCAACTCACCTGAAGCACCCGACATCTGTGGGCATTGGTCCATCCTGCCGTAGGTCACTGACAAGTGACCCAGACTCTGTCCCCTCTGCCTTCATGTTCCTTACATCCTAGATCCAGGCTTGGATCTCTCCGGACACTTTTCCCCTTTACAAGGCAGCAGCAGTTCTTTGCAGGCTTCCATTGAAGTAAACGACACGACCCGACACCAAAAGACACCTATGCACCCGGCTTCCCTGGGTGAGGTAACTCGAATACGCCGGTGCTCTCGTGGGTGCTAGCCCTAGTACTTCTTAAGTCCAAAAGGTTTTGGTCCTGACTCGATTAGTGAGCTCCTTCCCTATAAATATGAGGATTTCACCTTTGCTCAGCTTAGGGCCTTATGTTCCATTAGGAAGCTGAAGACAGACAAAAGTCCATCCACCCAGCATCTCATAAAGATACTGAAACTGGATGATATCACAGGGCCAAGTGGGCCTTATGATGTAGACAGTGTGGGTGAGGCAGCACCTGAGGGTGGGTTTAGGGGTGGAAACTCCCCTGACCCTCACTCTAATGCTGGCCAGACTGGTGACAATGACCAGACTCTGGTGAACACAGACCACCAGGATGAGGATGAGGAGGAGGACAATAATGCCTCTTCCTTTATTCCTCCTGGTAGGCCTGACAACAGGGCTAGAAGGAATAGATCTCTGTCAAGGGGATCCATCCAGTCTAACTCCTCTATAGTAACCTCTGTTTCTTTTCACAGAGGGAGGGACACCTCCCAGGTGAGGAGAGAGAGCCTGCTGAAATATGAGCAAGACAAGTTCAACCTCAGAAAGCAGCAGATGGCCTTAGATAGGGAAGCCCTGGAGCTCTACAGAGCAAGTAAAAAGGAGGGACTAGAGTCCCTTGGTAGCAGCAATTTCCCTAGAGATAGGGAGAGGTCCTATGACCATAGAAACCTAAATAAGATTGTCCCTCCCTACCAGAGTGGAGATTACATCCACAAATGGATAACTGCCTTGGAGGGTGCCAGTAAAGTACAAAAGATCCCTTCAGGTCAGTGGGCAGCAAACTTATGGCTCTCCTTTTCAGACAAAGGTAGTGGCAAGCTCCTCACTGTAAGAGAAGAGGATGCTGATGACTACAAAGTCTTGAAAAGTGCTGATAGATGGGTTTGGCCTAACCACTGAACAATACAGGTTAAAGTTCAGAGACACCCAAAAGGCAAAAAATCAGGACTGGGTTGACTTTGTTGACTGTGCTGCTATGGCTCTGGAAGGATGGTTATTGGGCAGTAAAGTGTGTGACTTCAAAGGATTGTATAATCTGATAATGAGGGAGCAGATTCTTAATAACTGTCAAAATCAGCTGTTGCACCAGTACCTAGTAGACTCGGATCTGACCTCTCCCCAAGAAGTGGGAAAGAAGGCAGACAAATGGGTCAGAACCAAGGTGAGGCAGAAAGTACAGAACCAAGGTGGTGACCCTAAGAAGCAAGATTCCAAAAACTCTGATAAGTGTGGGGACAAAGGTAAAGACCAGGGGGCCGATTCACAGAACTAACTTAAGACAAAATCCTAAACTTACTACTTTTGGTATTCACAGAAGTTAGGATTTTGTCTTAAGTTTGTCTTAAGACAAACTTAAGACAGACTTAAGACAGACTTAAGACAGACTTAAGACAAACTTAAGACAAACTTAAGACAAACTTAAGACAGACTTAAGACAGACTTAAGACAGACTTAAGTCTGTCTTAAGACAAACTTAAGACAAAATCCTTACTTCTGTGAATACCAAAAGTAGTAAGTTTAGGATTTTGTCTTAAGTTAGTTCTGTGAATCGGGCCCCAGAAGTCTTCACAAAGGCCCCAAAAATCTTCTTCAGGTGGGGATTCACAGGCTAACAAAGGGAAAGGCCAAAAGAAACCTTGGTGCAAAATCTGGAAACCTAAAACTCACTGGACTAGTGACTGCACCTAGGCCAAAGAAAATACTCCAACCACCACCAATGCCCCCAAGGCACCTGCTCCCCCTAGTGCAGTTACAATTGGTGGTGGGAATACACAGAATAAGGGTGTAGTAGGGTTGACCCTGGGTTCTGAGATGGACTCTGGCCTAGTCAGAGTACCAACTCAGGCTGTGCTTGTCAGTGTTTTGGACATGGATATGTCCCCCTTTGTGAGCCCCAGTAACCTGGGCAAATACAGACAGCAGCCTTTAATTAATGGAGCAGAAGCTTGGGCATTCAGGGACACAGGAGCAAGTGTCACAATGGTGACAAAAGATCTTGTGGATCCTGGGCAGATTATACTTGGTGAAATGTAACAAGTGACCAATGCTAGCAAGGTCAGAACAAACCATTCTCTGGCAGTTGTTAACTTCTCCTGGGGAGGGGTAACTGGCCTTAAGAAGGTTGTGGTAAGTGCGGTCCTACCATTACAGCTCTTGCTTGGCAATGATCTGGAAACTTCAGCTTGGGCTGAAGTGGAGCTTAGGACACATGCAGAAATGTTAGGGATCCCTGCACATGTCTTTGCTGTGACCAGGTCACATGCAAAAATGTCAACAGCTGGACAGGCCCTGGATTCTGGAATAATGGGGTACAAAAGGGGGTGGTGATGGACGGAGCATCAGAACCAATCAAACACTCACACCCAGTCAACAGATCTGGGTTTGATCCATCACTGTTCTTTAGCCCACTCTGTCACCCCAGTTCAGACATGGCCATATGCAAATCAGTCTGACCCTGTGCTACATGGGAACAGTCCAGCCTGAACTGCCAAGCCATGCCTTCCCTGGACCGGAAACAAGCTTCCTAGGACCGGTTTCTGGCATTTCAGCCGTCTTCAGCCAGGCTCGCTTGAATCCAGTGGCAAAGTGAGCAAGGGACTCACCTCTGAGCATACCCTGCCAACCTATGGCGAACAAAGCGGTACAAAAGGAAGTGGTGATGGACGGATCATCAGAACCAATCAAACACTCACACCCAGTCAACAGATCTGGGTTTGATCCATCACCGTTCTTTAGCCCACTCTGCCACCCCAGTTCAGACATGGCCATATGCAAATCAGTCTGACCCTGTGCCTCATGGGAACAGTCCCGCCCGAACTGCCAAGCCATGCTTTCCCTGGACCGGAAACAAGCTTCCTAGGACCGGTTTCTGGCATTACAGCCGTCTTCAGCCAGGCTCGCTTGAATCCAGTGGCAAAGTGAGCAAGGGACTCACGTCTGAGCATACCCTGCCAACTTATGGTGAACAAAGCGGTACAAAAGGGGGTGGTGATGGACGGAGCATCAGAACCAATCAAACACTCACACCCAGTCAACAGATCTGGGTTTGATCCATCACTGTTCTTTAGCCCACTCTGCCACCCCAGTTCAGACATGGCCATATGCAAATCAGTCTGACCCTGTGCCTCATGGGAACAGTCCAGCCCAAACTGCCAAGCCATGCCTTACCTGGACCGGAAACAATTTTCCTAGGACCGGTTTTTGGCATTTCAGCCGTCTTCAGCCAGGCTCGCTTGAATCCAGTGGCAAAGTGAGCAAGGGACTCACGTCTGAGCATACCCTGCCAACTTATGGCAAACAAAGCGGTACAAAAGGGGGGGGGTGGTGATGGACGGCGCATCAGAACCAATCAAACACTCACACCCAGTCTTTTAAATTGATCATTCAAGAGATTATAGACTGGTAATACAAGCTACTTTACATTCTTTCAAGACTTAGCCTGAAGGCTGCTCTCCATAGGTACCACTACGATAGCTTTCATATAAGGTTGTCTTTAACCATTCACCATTAGGGGATGTTTGGACTGATACCAGTTGCCCACTAGAACTAGTGGACAGCATATATCAGGTCACCTTCTCACACTTGCTAAATACCAAGTATGTAGAGTGGTACTCGCTAAATAACAAGTATGTACAGTGGTACTCGGTAAATACCAAGTATGTACAAAGGTACTAACTAAATACCAATTATGTACAGTGGTACTCGCTAAATACCAAGTAGTGCAGTGGTACTCGCTAAATAACAACTACGTACAGGGGTACTCGCTAAATACCAAGTATGTACAGAGGTACTCGCTAAATACCAAGTAGTGCAGTGGTACTCGCTAAATACCAAGTTTGTACAGTAGTACTAGCTAATTACCGAGCATGTAGAGTGGTACTAGCTAAATAACAAGTATGTACAGTGGCACTCGCTAATTACCAAGTATGTACAGTGGTACTAGCTAATTAACTAGCATGTAGAGTGGTACTCGCTAAATGCCAAGTATGTACAGTGGTGCTCGCTAAATACCAAATATGTAGAGTGGTACTTGCCAAATAACAGGTATGTACAGTGGTACTCGCTAAATAACAAGTATGTACAGTGGTACTCGCTAAATGGCAAGTATTTACAGTGGTACTCGCTAAATAACAAGTATAGTACACTGGTACTAGCTAAATACCAAGTACATACAGAGGTACTCGCTATATACCAAGTATGTACAGTGATACTCGCTAAATAACAAGTATGTACAGTGGTACTAGCTAAATACCCAGTATGTACAGTGTTACGAGCTAAATAAGAAGTATGTACAGTAGTACGAGCTAAATAACAAGTATGTAGAGAGGTACGAGCTAAGTAACAAGTATGTACAGTGGTACTCGCTAAATAACAAGTATGTACAGTGGGACTAGCTAAATAGCAAGTATGTACAGTGGTGCTTGCTAAATAACAAGTATGTACAGTGGTACTGGCTAAATACCAGGTATGTACAGTGGTACTAGCTAAATACCATGTATGTACAGTGGTACTCGCTAAATAACAAGTATGTACAGTATGTAAAGTGGTATTGGCTAAATAGCAAGTATGTACAGTGGTACTCGCTAAATAACAATTATGTACAGTGGTACTCGCTAAATAACAAGTATGTACAGTGGTACTCGCTAAATGCCAAGTATGTACAGTGGTACTCGCTTAAGAACAAGTATGTACAGTATGTAAAGTGGTATTGGCTAAATAGCAAGCATGTACACTGGTACTCGCTAAATACCAATTATGTACAGTGGTACTCGCTAAATAACAAGTATGTACAGTGGTATTCGCTAAATGCCAAGTATGTACAGTGGTAGTCGCTAAATAACAAGTATGTACAGTGGTACTCGCTAAATAACAAGTATGTACACTGGTACTAGCTAAATAGCAAGTATATACAGTGGTACTCACTAAATATCAAGTACTTACAGAGGTACTCACTTTATACCAAGTATGTACAGTGATACTCGCTAAATACCAAGTATGTACAGTCGTACTAGCTAAATACCCAGTATGTACAGTGGTACGAGCTAAATAACAAGTATGTACAGTGGTACGAGCTAAATAACAAGTATGTACAGTGGTACGAGCTAAGTAACAAGTATGTACAGTGGTACTCACTAAATAACAAGTATGTACAGTGGTACTAGCTAAATACCAAGTATGTGCAGTGGTACTCGCTAAATAACAAGTATGTACAGGGGTACTCGCTAAATACCAAGTATGTACAGAGGTACTCGCTAATTACCAAGTATGAACAGTGGTACTCACTAAATACCAAGTATGTACTGTGGTACTAGCTAATTAGCAAGCATGTAGAGTGGTACTAGCTAAATAACAAGGAGGTACAGTGGCACTCGCTAAATACCAAGTATGTACAGTGGTACTAGCTAATTACCAAGCATGTAGAGTGGTACCCGCTAAATGCCAAGTATGTACAGTGGTGCTCGCTAAACACCAAATATGTAGAGTGGTACTTGCTAAATAACAAGTATGTACAGTGGTACTCGCTAAATAACAAGTATGTGCAGTGGTACTCACTAAATGGCAAGTATATAGAGTGGTACTCGCTAAATAACAAGTATAGTACACTGGTACTCGCTAAATAACAAGTATGTACAGTGGTATTGGCTAAATAGCAAGTATGTACAGTGGTACTTGCTAAATAACAAGTATGTACAGTGGTACTGGCTAAATACCAAGCATGTACAGTGGTACTAGCTAAATACCATGTATGTACAGTGGTCCTCGCTAAATGGCAAGTATGTACAGTGGTACTCGCTAAATAACAAGTATAGTACACTGGTACTAGCTAAATACCAAGTATATACAGAGGTACTCGCTATATACCAAGTATGTACAGTGATACTCGCTAAATAACAAGTATGTACAGTGGTACTAGCTAAATACCCAGTATGTACAGTGTTACGAGCTAAATAAGAAGTATGTACAGTGGTACGAGCTAAATAACAAGTATGTACAGTGGTACTCGCTAAATAACAAGTATGTACAGTGGTACTCGCTAAATAACAAGTATGTACAGTGGGACTAGCTAAATAGCAAGTATGTACAGTGGTGTTTGCTAAATAACAAGTATGTACAGTGGTACTGGCTAAATACCAAGTACGTACAGAGGTACTCGCTATATACCAAGTATGCACAGTGATACTTGCTAAATAAAAAGTATGAACAGTGGTATTAGCTAAATAGCAAGTATGTACAGTGGTACTTGCTAAATACCAAGTATGAACAGTGGTACTGGCTAAATACCAAGTATTTACAGTGGTACTAGCTAAATACCATGTATGTACAGTGGTACTCGCTTAACAACAAGTATGTACAGTATGTAAAGTGGTATTGGCTAAATAGCAAGCATGTACACTGGTACTCGCTAAATACCAATTATGTACAGTGGTACTCGCTAAATAACAAGTATGTACAGTGGTATTCGCTAAATGCCAAGTATGTACAGTGGTAGTCGCTAACTGACATGTATGTACAGTGGTACTCGCTAAATAACGAGTATGTACACTGGTACTAGCTAAATACCAAGTATGTACAGTGGTACTCACTAAATAACAAGTATGTACAGTGGTACTAGCTAAATACCAAGTACGTACAGAGTAACTCGCTTTATACCAAGTATGTACAGTGATAGTCGCTAAATATCAAGTATGTACAGTCGTACTAGCTAAATACCCAGTTTGTACAGTGGTACTCTCTAAATAACAAGTTTGTACAGTGGTATGAGCTAAGTAACAAGTATCTACCGTGGTAGTCGCTAAATAAAATGTATGTACAGTGGTACTAGCTTAATACAAAGTATGTACAGTGGTAGTCGCTAAATAACAAGTATGTACAGTGAAACTAGCTTAATAGCAAGTATGTACAGTGGTACTTGCTAAATAACAAGTATGTACAGTGGTACTGGCTAAATACCAAGTATGTACAGTGGTACTAGCTAAATACCACGTATGTACAATGGTACTCGCTAAATAACAAGTATGTACAGTATGTAAAGTGGTATTGGCTAAATAGCAAGTATGTACAGTGGTACTCGCTAAATACCAAGTATGTACAGTGGTACTCGCTAAATAAAAAGTATGTACAGTGGTACTAGTTAAATACCAAGTACGTACAGAGGTACTCGCTTTATACCAAGTATGTACAGTGATACTCGCTAATTACCAAGTATGTACAGTGGCACTAGCTAATTAACTAGCATGTAGAGTGGTACTCGATAAATGCCAAGTATGTACAGTGGTGCTCGCTAAATAACAAGTATGTACAGTGGTACTCGCTAAATAACAAGTATGTACACTGGTACTAGCTAAATAGCAAGTATATACAGTGGTACTCACTAAATATCAAGTACTTACAGAGGTACTCACTTTATACCAAGTATGTACAGTGATACTCGCTAAATACCAAGTATGTACAGTCGTACTAGCTAAATACCCAGTATGTACAGTGGTACGAGCTAAATAACAAGTATGTACAGTGGTACGAGCTAAGTAACAAGTATGTACAGTGGTACTCGCTAAATAACAAGTATGTACAGTGGTACTAGCTAAATACCAAGTATGTGCAATGGTACTCGCTAAATAACAAGTATGTACAGGGGTACTCGCTAAATACCAAGTATGTACAGAGGTACTCGCTAATTACCAAGTATGAACAGTGGTACTCACTAAATACCAAGTATGTACTGTGGTACTAGCTAATTACCAAGCATGTAGAGTGGTACTAGCTAAATAACAAGGAGGAACAGTGGCACTCGCTAAATACCAAGTATGTACAGTGGTACTAGCTAATTACCAAGCATGTAGAGTGGTACGCGCTAAATGCCAAGTATGTACAGTGGTGCTCGCTAAACACCAAATAATGTGAGTGGTACTTGCTAAATAACAAGTATGTACAGTGGTACTCGCTAAATAACAAGTATGTGCAGTGGTACTCACTAAATGGCAAGTATATACAGTGGTACTCACTAAATAACAAGTATAGTACACTGGTACTCGCTAAATAACAAGTATGTACAGTGGTATTGGCTAAATAGCAAGTATGTACAGTGGTACTTGCTAAATAACAAGTATGTACAGTATGTAAAGTGGTATTGGCTAAATAGCAAATATGTACAGTGGTACTCGCTAAATAATAATTATGTACAGTGGTACTCACTAAATAACAAGTATGTACAGAGGTACTCTCTAAATACCAAGTATGTACAGTGGTACTATCTAAATGCCAAGTTTGTCCAGAGGTACTCGCTAAATACCAAGTATGTACAGTGGTACTCGCTTAATACCAAGTATGTACAGTGGTACTTGCTAAATGCCAAGTATGTGCAGAGGTACTCGCTAAATACCAAGTATGTATGTACCACAGTAGAGTGGAACTAGCTAAAGAACAAGTATGTACAGTGGTACTCGCTAAATAAGAAGTGTGTACAGTGGTGCTCGCTAACTGCCAAGTATGTACAGTGGTACTCACTAAATAACAAGTATAGTACACTGGTACTAGCTAAATACCAAGTATGTACAGTGGTACTCACTAAATAACAAGTATGTACAGTGGTACTAGCTAAATACCAAGTACGTACAGAGGTACTCGCTATATACCAAGTATGCACAGTGATACTTGCTAAATAAAAAGTATGAACAGTGGTACTAGCTAAATACCCAGTATGTACAGTGTTACGAGCTAAATAACAAGTATATACAGTGGTACGAGCTAAATAATAAGTATGTACAGTGGTACGAACTAAGTAACAAGTATGTACAGTGGTACGAGCTAAGTAACAAGTATGTACAGTGGTACTCGCTAAATAACAAGTATGTACAGTGATACTAGCTAAATAGCAAGTATGTACAGTGGTACTTGCTAAATACCAAGTATGAACAGTGGTACTGGCTAAATACCAAGTATTTACAGTGGTACTAGCTAAATACAATGTATGTACAGTGGTACTCGCTTAACAACAAGTATGTACAGTATGTAAAGTGGTATTGGCTAAATAGCAAGCATGTACACTGGTACTCGCTAAATACCAATTATGTACAGTGGTACTCGCTAAATAACAAGTATGTACAGTGGTATTCGCTAAATGCCAAGTATGTACAGTGGTAGTCGCTAACTGACAAGTATGTACAGTGGTACTCGCTAAATAACGAGTATGTACACTGGTACTAGCTAAATACCAAGTATGTACAGTGGTACTAGCTAAATACCAAGTACGTACAGAGGTACTCGCTTTATACCAAGTATGTACAGTGATAGTCGCTAAATATCAAGTATGTACAGTCGTACTAGCTAAATACCCAGTTTGTACAGTGGTACTCTCTAAATAACAAGTTTGTACAGTGGTATGAGCTAAGTAACAAGTATCTACCGTGGTAGTCGCTAAATAAAATGTATGTACAGTGGTACTAGCTTAATACCAAGTATGTACAGTGGTAGTCGCTAAATAACAAGTATGTACAGTGAAACTAGCTTAATAGCAAGTATGTACAGTGGTACTTGCTAAATAACAAGTATGTACAGTGGTACTGGCTAAATACTAAGTATGTACAGTGGTACTAGCTAAATACCACGTATGTACAATGGTACTCGCTAAATAACAAGTATGTACAGTGGTACTCGCTAAGTAACAAGTATGTACAGTGGTATTCGCTAAATTCCAAGTATGTACAGTGGTACTCGCTAAATAAAAAGTATGTACAGTGGTACTAGTTAAATACCAAGTACGTACAGAGGTACTCGCTTTATACCAAGTATGTACAGTGATACTCGCTAATTACCAAGTATGTACAGTGGCACTAGCTAATTAACTAGCATGTAGAGTGGTACTCGATAAATGCCAAGTATGTACAGTGGTGCTCGCTAAATACCAAATATGTAGAGTTTTACTTGGCAAATAACAGGTATGTACAGTGGTACTCGCTAAATAACAAGTATGTACAGTGGTACTCGCTAAATGGCAAGTATATACAGTGGTACTCGCTAAATAACAAGTATAGTAAACTGGTACTAGCTAAATACCAAGTACGTACAGAGGTACTCGCTATATACCAAGTATGTACAGTGATACTCGCTAAATAACAAGTATGTACAGTGGTACTAGCTAAATACCCAGTATGTACAGTGTTACGAGCTAAATAAGAAGTATGTACAGTGGTACGAGCTAAATAACAAGTATGTAGAGCGGTACGAGCTAAGTAACAAGTATGTACAGTGGTACTCGCTAAATAACAAGTATGTACAGTGGGACTAGCTAAATAGCAAGTATGTACAGTGGTGCTTGCTAAATAACATGTATGTACAGTGGTACTGGCTAAATACCAAGTATGTACAGTGGTACTAGCTAAATACCATGTATGTACAGTGGTACTCGCTAAATAACAAGTATGTACAGTATGTAAAGTGGTATTGGCTAAATAGCAAGTATGTACAGTGGTACTCGCTAAATAACAATTATGTATAGTGGTACTCGCTAAATAACAAGTATGTACAGTGGTACTCGCTAAATGCCAAGTATACAGTGGTATTCGCTAAATAACAAGTATGTACATTGGTACTCGCTAAATAACAAGTATGTACACTGGTACTAACTAAATAGCAAGTATGTACAGTGGTACTCGCTAAATATCAAGTACTTACAGAGGTACTCACTTTATACCAAGTATGTACAGTGATACTCGCTAAATACCAAGTATGTACAGTTGTACTAGCTAAATACCCAGTATGTACAGTGGTACGAGCTAAATAACAAGTATGTACAGTGGTACTCGCTAAATAACAAGTATGTACAGTGGTACGAGCTAAGTAACAAGTATGTACAGTGGTACTCGCTAAATAACAAGTATGTACAGTGGTACTAGCTAAATACCAAGTATGTGCAGTGGTACTCGCTAAATAACAAGTATGTACAGGGGTACTCGCTAAATACCAAGTATGTACAGAGGTACTCGCTAATTACCAAGTATGAACAGTGGTACTCACTAAATACCAAGTATGTACAGTGGTACTAGCTAATTACCAAGCATGTAGAGTGGTACGCGCTAAATGCCAAGTATGTATAGTGTTGCTCGCTAAACACCAAATATGTAGAGTGGTACTTGCTAAATAACAAGTATGTACAGTGGTACTCACTAAATGGCAAGTATATACAGTGGTACTCGCTAAATAACAAGTATAGTACACTGGTACTCGCTAAATAACAAGTATGTACAGTGGTACTAGCTAAATAGCAAGTATGTACAGTGGTACTTGCTAAATAACAAGTATGTACAGTGGTACTGGCTAAATACCAAGCATGTACAGTGGTACTAGCTAAATACCATGTATGTACATTGGTACTCGCTAAATAACAAGTATGTACAGTATGTAAAGTGGTATTGGCTAAATAGCAAGTATGTACAGTGGTACTCGCTAAATAATAATTATGTACAGTGGTACTCACTAAATAACAAGTATGTACAGAGGTACTCTCTAAATACCAAGTATGTACAGTGGTACTATCTAAATGCCAAGTTTGTCCAGAGGTACTCGCTAAATAACAAGTATGTACAGTGGTACTCGCTTAATACCAAGTATGTACAGTGGTACTTGCTAAATGCCAAGTATGTGCAGAGGTACTCGCTAAATACCAAGTATGTATGTACCACAGTAGAGTGGTACTAGCTAAAGAACAAGTATGTACAGTGGTACTCGCTAAATAAGAAGTGTGTACAGTGGTGCTCGCTAAATGCCAAGTATGTACAGTGGTACTCGCTAAATAACAAGTATAGTACACTGGTACTAGCTAAATACCAAGTATGTACAGTGGTACTCGCTAAATAACAAGTATGTACAGTGGTACTAGATAAATACCAAGTACTTACTGAGGTTCTGGACTTTTAAGAGTCCAGAGGTGTCAGGGAAACAACACCCGAAGACCCCTGAGTTCCTTCCTGTCTCGGTGCACAAAATAAACAGAGACGCGGGTTTCTCGATGGTGGCGTCAAAGACCAAGGTTTATTTACTGCAGGGACACAGAAGTCATAGGAACCACACAGAGGCAGAATCTACAAGACTGTTCAAATTGCATTAAGTGGGTTGCGCCTTAAATACACGAAATATGTCTTTAGGCAACATTGCACAAATATTTCTCATGCCCAACCCGGTATCCCAAACAGACAATAAATATACATCAAACAATAATTAGTCGTAGGTTTTCGGTATTCGATCAGGTCTTCTTGTCACTTCTCCATTCTTTGCTCGATCCTCCCCATCATAAAAATCGTAACCTCCCCATTGTAAAAGCCCAGAAGGAGAGGAGGAGCAGCACCAGGTGTAAAGGATTGAAAAGTAGGATAAGAGGTGTTTATGGATCGTAAACGGGCATGGCTACCGTCTTCGGCCTCTTAATCATGATCAGGACAATGGACACGAGAACCAGTATAGCAGGACTGGCCTCAGGCAGGGGAGGCGGCTTGATTCTGCCTAGTCATGCAGCGTAAGCCTTTCTCGGGGCTCGAGCTTACGTGTCCCTAACAAGGTGATTCTGCCGGGGTCATCGTCCGTTCATTGACTATGTGAGGGCAAGAAACAAAATGGATGCCATATCTAAAATGGATGCCATGACTTAACAACAGAATGCCCTATTTCTCAGTGAATTCATGCTCGTTGCGTAGCGAAAACACTGTCATGTATATAATGGATCATTTGCGGTTCATTGGTACCAAAATCGTGTCAGTACTACGATACCGAATACACGGGTTCGGTTTGCTACGGAACCTCAGACCGTCCTTTTGCCCTTACATAGGCAATGGCTTACTCTATGTCAGAGTCCATTTCTATGTTCATCAGGTCACTGATATGTTGCTGAAGCATTACTCTATCCCGTGGCGTATCTCTAAAAACAGGTGGTCTTCTTACGCATGACGAAACACAAACGCTACATAAGGCAGGACCACACTGAACGATGAGACAGCACGAACGCAACACCAGTGACCATCAGAACCTTCCATCCCCACGCAGATAATAGACTCCAGAACCATCCCATTAATGACCAGTCACCTTCCTCTACATGAATGGAGTCAGAGATTTTGTGTAACTTAGAGATGGCCTTGTATACCGTTGGCGCATTATCTGGGATTAAAACACAGCAACTTGATTGGATCATCTTGCATACCCCACCTCGATCTGCAAGTAACACGTCAAGGACCATACGGTTCTGTAACGTCATGAGGCGATCCGGTTGAAGCTCAGCTGTTAGGTTACTAAGGGCACCCGCGGTTTCGGTAATAGTGGATTCAACTACCCGTGTTAGTTGACGTAAGTTTCTACTGTTGGCCATAGGCCCCCAGAACGGGAGGAAACCTTTGAAAAAGTCTCCTGCTTCTTGGCCAGCAGTATCTTCTTTACTGAAAACACCTCTCACAACTCTCGTTTTGTGATAGTCCGGTGCATCAGTGTATGTCGGAGGTAACAGTTGAGCGATATAACATGAGCCTGAGAAGTCAGCGGGCAGCCATGTGTATGCTCTGTCTTGACAAACAAAATAGGTACCCTTAGCAGCTAAAAATGCAGGGGAAGACTGTGACGGGAAAACGTATGTTTCGATACAGTCACTCTTCCCTAGTCGAGCTTTCGGATTCCTCCCATTTCCTTGCAAGCAGACTTGACCTTGGTGGGGTACGACCCAGATCGGAGTCAAGCTTTTACGTTTGTTCTCACCCAAAGTAATGCCATATTCCGTAACGTTCCACCCCATGTAAACTCGCAATTCATCCTTGGGAATAAACGGAGTGTTATTGACGTCTCTAACCATGTCAGTAATTCCCTTTACCAAGGCTCTGTTAGCGGAGTTATACCTAGTGGAACGCGGAGGTCGTGGAGGATAGGTCTCTAGAGCATAGGCGAACATGGTCTGAAATGCCCAGAATGATCCATTATAACTAAAGGGTAGAACTAGATAAGGGATGCCCTTATCCATGGTATGTGGTATCAAGCCACATACTGAGCAGTTCGTTGTGTTTACCACTAGTTGATGTTGGTGCAAGAGCTGAATGAAAGTGTTATTTATAAACTCGGAGCGTCGAGCTTGCTCGTGTGCAGGAAAAGGATGGAAAGAATAAATAGAACCAATAGTCGGGGAGACAGAAACATGGGGAGATATTGTAGACGTAACAGGTGCAAAGATCATTTGAATACCAAAAATAATTCCGCCTACCAAAGTTATAAAAACAATCAGAAGTGTCAGGGCACATTGCATTAGGAAACATTTGCTATATAATATATCATATAGTTTGGTCTTGTGCACATTTATGACGTTAACCCGTCGCAGTTCAGGAAGCTCCATCTTCTACAACCGTTCGCAACGGATGGTTTGTACCTGTTAAAAATTGCCTCTGTTTACCTTGGGAGTTCCCAAAGTAGACAGAAGAAACCGACCTTGTGTCTGGTTCCCTGCAAGTTTAAAACAAGGCACACGTTACGACCCTACGGTAACCCAGACGGCAAGGTGAGAGAACATCAAAAACAAAAAGATAAAGAATTTAAAGCAAACTTCCTGACTGAATGGAATGCGGCAAGATCAGCACAGTTTTCAAACAGAAAAGTAATTATGCAACGTCATTAGTTCATAGCATGAGAACGTAGATTATATCTGTACTTTCCAGGTCTTGTCTGGTCTTGAAATAGCTGGTCTACAGGTGCAGAAATGTTCGACTCCACAGGTGGCAAATGTTCACTTTGTACAACACTCTGTTCAGGGTTTGAAAGAGCAGTTCCTGCTGAGGTGTCAGAGTTTTGCGTTTCAGTTCGTTTGTCCGTTATGTACTCTGCACCACTGAAAGGGATGAGCCTAGGAACAGGTTCTGTCTCGGATACACCAAATCCCTGTCTAATCCAGTTGTCGTAGGGGAGTGGGAGAGGGACACGTTTTGTATGGCTAGCGTGTACCCAGTTCTTTTTCCCAGCTAGTCGTACAGCAGTTCTCGTTGCCAGGAGCACCTGGTACGGGCCCACAAATCTTGGCTGGAGGTTCCGAGTTTGTTCGAAATTCCGTACAACCCCCTGGTCGCCTGGTTTCAACGTGTGGCCTGGACTCTCTGGCAGTTTAGGCAAGGATTCGAATACCTGTTGATGAATAAGGCTTAATTTAGTAGTCAGATCAAAAAGGTAATCAATTAACATGGGATATTCGATCTGTTTGAATTCCTTTGGCCTAGGGACTCCCCAAACATTGGCAGGATGACCGAACACAATCTCATATGGGCTAAGCCCTACTCGAGAGTGTACAGTCGCTCTGGTGGACAGTAGAGCTAAAGGCAGTGCGTCTGGCCAGGAAAGACCAGTGGAAGCTTGAATTTTAGCAAGTTTCAGCTTCAAGGTACCGTTGTACCCTTCAACCAAACCTGCTGACTGTGGGTGATTCGCACTGTGGAACTTCTGAACAATCCCCAGACCCGCACACACACTCTTCATAACTTTCCCTACAAACTCACTTCCGTTGTCCGACCAAACAATCCGTGGCATACCATACCTAGGGAAGTACTCTTGGAGGAGGATTTTGGCAGTGGACATAGCAGTGTTATCCTTTAATGGATATGCCTCAATCCATCTTGAAAAGGCACAGACTACCACTAGGACATACTTAAGATTGTTACACCTGTCCATGTGGATATAATCCAACTGAATCACTTCAAAGGGACAAGAAGGGGGAGCAAAATGACCGACTGGGGTTGGGGTTCCCTTGCCAGGATTATGCGTCAGGCATATCATGCAATTTTTCACCACTCTTTCCGCACACTTAGTAATTCCATCATTCTTCCATACTGGAGCTAACATTTTACAGATCCCTTTCGAACTGATATGCGCCGCTCCGTGCGCCATCGTGACTACTGCAAGCACATACGCATCAGGTAACATCCAACGCTGCTGTTCAGACAGATCAACCCAACATCCACTCAAATCCAATTTACCCGTTCTTTCCCTCCACGCATTCTTCTCATTTTCAGTTGCTTCATTCTGGATTGCCTTCACACTTTCAATCGTGTTCTCACACATCCCTGATTCAGCAATCCATCTCGCAGACGTTGCAACGTACATCCGGCTCGTCATGTTTTTGGCCGTCTCTTTGGCAACCTCATCAGCAAACGCATTCCCACGGCCAACATCATCCGTAATCTTTCGATGTGCACTGCACTTCACAATCGCAACTTCATTCGGTAGGGTCAGAGATTCCAATAGATCGCTGACTAACTGTCCATGTTGGATCTTAGACCCATGGGACGTGAGAAAACCTCTTTCTTTCCACAGGCGTCCAAAGCTATGTGCTACGCCGAAGGCGTATTGGCTCTCAGTAAACACATTCACTCTCTTTCCCTCAGCTAAAACACACGCTCTTGTTAGTGCAATTAATTCTGCAGCCTGGGCAGAATTCTGACTCACTCTTGCGGTCTCCACAATTGTACTCAAAGTCGTAACTGCATACGCGGCCGTCACATCACCATTCTGTAGTTTAAAACAAGAGCCATCGACATATAAAGTGCCATCTGGATCTAGTAACGGAGTGTCTTTTAAATCAATCCGACCTTTTGTCTCTTCCTCAGTTCTGAAACAACAGTCATGAGGCTCTGAATCACTCGACTCCTGAGTAGTCGGCAACAGCGTTGCTGGATTCAGTATGTTGCATCGCTTGATCTGAATGTGACTTGCCAAAAGTGTCAGCTCATAGCCTGATAATCTAGCACTGGTGAGGTGCTGAGTTTTCGTTCGATTCATGAGTGTATCCACAGCGTGTGGGACCATAACTACTAACATGTTGTTCATGACTAGTCCAGCAGACTGTCGGATAGACACTGCAGCTGCTGCTGTAGCTCTCAAACAACTTGGCAACACTCTGGCTACCGGATCTAATGTAGATGAGAAATACGCACAAGGCCGCTGTTTGTCACCAAATTGTTGCGTTAATACACTCAATGCACAACCTTCTCTTTCATGGACATATAAAGTAAACGGTTTACTGTAGTCAGGAGTACCCAACACAGGAGCTGAACACAGCGCATCACGTAAGTTGGAGAAACTCTGTTGACATTCATCAGACCATGGCAAAGGGCTTGGAACACCTTTTCCAGTCAGGGCTACCAATGGTTTTGCCATGAGAGAAAAATTTGGGATCCATTGCCTGCAGTATGACGTAATACCCAAAAACGCACGCACTTCTCTCTGTGTGCTTGGTACAGTCATCTGCGAAATTGCTTTGATTCTCTCTGGGGTCAACCTTCTTCCCTCCTTTGACAAAAGATGACCAAAGTAGGTCACTTCTTGGCAACAATATTGCAGTTTAGAAGGTGACACCTTGTGATGTAAGTCGGACAAATGACGTAATAAAGAAATTGTAGCTGTTTTGCAAGTTTCCTTGTCATCGGCAGCCAGTAAAAGATCATCTACATATTGGATCAGAGCAACACCAGGAGGAAGTACAAGAGCATCTAATTGACTTTTCAATGCTTGGCTGTAAATTGAAGGGCTCTCACAATAGCCTTGTGGAGCGCGTTTGAACCTGAAACTGCGACCTCCTAGGGAGAAACCAAAAATGTCTCTACTTTCCTCGGCTATCGGGATGCTGAAAAATGCATTTTTCAAATCGATCACTGTAAACCATGAGGCCGAGGCAGGAATCAACGTTAATAATGCAGTATTATCTGGTACCACTGGAAACTGCGGAATCACAATTTTGTTAACCTCTCTGAGGTCGATCACAAATCTGTAGATTGGAGGTTTGGAAGGGTCAGTGCGTTTCAAAATCGGCAGAACAGGACTATTGCAGACATTTCCTCTGGTTTCCTCTATCACATCTTTCTGTATTAAGTCTTTCACAATCAGTAAAAGTGCACGTTCCCCTTCATTCGAGATCCGATACTGTGGGATTCGTGGGAATCTAACATTCGCTTTCAGACTTACCACATAAGGGGGAATTTCCAAAAGGCCTACATCGTTAGGACCAGTCGCCCAAAGAGTATCAGGGAGAGAACGCAGCTCCGGTGGGAGCTTATCCATCGACATGTACATTGGAGAAATAACTCTTTTGCCTAATGTGAGCTGCACTCCCGAAGGAGAACAGTACAGTGTCGCATGCAGGCGTTTCAACAGATCTAAACCAAGCAGATTCTCATTACAACCGGTTGTTAGAATAAGGGGTGCTTCTAGTTCGCATGGCCCAACAGAGATTGATAAAGGACTAGAAACAGGATTGTGAACAGGGGCGCCTGAGAAACCTACTGAAGTGTTCGTTAAGCCAGACAAAGGTGCGCCAGGGAGTTTCGCATGCATGATTGAACTTTTTGCCGCACCAGTATCCAACAGAAACGGTTCGACCACGCCTGATGTAACTACTGCGACATAAGGTCCACTCTGATCAACTGGAACTGATACTACTCCCTCTCTTTGCCTGTGGCTGTCCTAGTACTCGCTTCTCTGAATCTGTTCATTATGATCATAGTAATCCTCAACATGATACTGTGAAGATCTACCTGGTTGCGCAGGTTGTACATTTCGCTGATCGAAATAATTTGATGGGCGATCTGCCTGTGGTATCATAGTACCACGTCCTCTACCTCTAGGAGCTTGCATAGACCCAACACTACCTCTCTGAGCTGGGACACCACTGGTCTGTGCGTGCAGTACTGGACACTCGTTCTTATAATGGCCCTCCTTTTTACAATAGGCACACTGATTCCATGCTAACTGTTGTCGAGGAAATCCATAATTAAATCTTTGGGACGTTCCTTGCTGGAATTGTGGCTGTTGCTGAAACTGGGGTCGCTGCTGTAAATCTGACTGATTCGAGCGAGGCGGATATGCCTGTTGCAATAGTACTTTAGTTTTAAATCTTTTGTTTTCTTTTCTGACTTTTCCTTCTCTTCTTTCTCTCTATTCTCGTAATACTGAGCAGTTGCAAGTATCTGTGCTGTCGTCGATACTGCCCATGCGCTTTCGGAATCCTTTAACTTATTACTAAGCTCAGGTAGTAAATTAAACATGAACTTATCGACAAACAACCTCTGACCTCCCTCAGTACTCATATCTTGCCCACTGTGGTCTACGAAGGTCTCTTCAAATCTAGTGAAGAAGTCAGAGACGCTTTCGTCCTTCTTCTGTTTGCATGCCGATAGTTTATCCCAATTTACCCGTAACGCTGGCATCAGCGTTTTCATCAGATTAATTATTCTGCCAGGTAAGGCAGCAATCAGAGGTTCAGGTTTAGCACCGCCAACTTGTTGTGCGTCTGCCGCTACAATAGCTGGCCAATCACCTCCTAGGGCGACTGGGTGGTTCTCTTGCCGAATCTTGGCCCATATAGGCTGTGGCACTACGTTGCCAAATAGCATTTCAATATCTGCCAAATTCATGATACACGCTTGAACTGTCTGCGTTAACTCTTTATAATAACCAGCAGGATTTTTACGCGGGTCTGGTAACGCTTGTTTTACTGCTAATACTTCAGCTCGCTTCCAAGGGATGTGTATCCACACTCTCTGGAATTGTGCTGGAGCGGCTACGATACCATTAGCCCCATCAGCGGCAACTGCTTCGCGCCATATGGGCGGAACTTCCCTCATCGGATATTGACCTCGTCTTTTCCTAGTAATCGGTGAACCATCAGGGTCCCTTGGCGCTCGAAGATGGGAATCATCCCTATATGTTAAAATCAGTTCTATCGCTTTCCCTACTTCTGAACCTATCACCATTCCTGCGGCGAATTTCTGTTGAACATTTATTAAATCAGAGGGGACAGAATCTAAGTCATCATCATCCCATTCCTCACGCACAAGAGAACACATCACGTCAAAAACATAACGTTGAGTTGGTTCGTTCCATTGCATAAAGGTATCTAACACTCTTCGTGCATCATACCTCGCAGCTTTCGACATCCACCTAAGAGCTGTCGAGTCTAACATTTCTCGTTCCTGGGGACCAGGAAGCTGGCTACGTCTCTGTATAGAGTCAGAAACGGGGGTCCCAATTAAAGACCTGTAGAGAGGAGTTAAGATGTTAGTTACAGAGTCGGTTATTTTCCGACTAACAGAAAGCGGAGTCAGAATGTTTACAGGGTTCGGGAACAGGGCAGCTGGAGCAGATGAAATAGTAAGGGTGGGTGTAGCAGGTAAAGCAGTTTGCGAAACGACAGGCAAAGGCGGAATAGGCGACCCAGGAAGAGGGGGTGCCGTGGGAACATTACCCACAGGAAGGACAGGAGCTGGAATCAAAGGAAGTGGAGCACCTATTCCAGGCTGGCCAGCAGCTGGCTGTACAACAGGTAGTAACTGTGGTGCTGTAATACCCTGTGCATACGGTGGAGGTGAGCTCAACAGGTAAGACAACAGAGGATCCTTTTCAAGGTCCTCTATCGGCTTAGCAGGACAAGATGGCAATACAGGGTAACATTTATCAATTGCCAAATTATATTTTCTATTCGCCATCTCCATTGCTTTCTCAGTCTCGTTGACATGCAGCTGCCTAGCAGACTCCATTAAAGTCAACCCTTTCTCTTTCTGTTCTTTCTTCGTCTTCCTAATTTCTCTCTGTTTGGCTTCTTTACGCCATACGCGAAAAGAATCAAACATTGCCGGCCGGGCTTTCCTTTTAAACAACTTCATTTCAAGATTGTCTAGAATTTCACTTTCGAAGCTACCATGCGGTGGCCAACTAAGGACACCATCTTTTCTGGTATAACGAACCCATACTTCATTATACGTAATAGGACCTACACCATGTTTACAATAGAGCTCATAAGTAGGAGTTCCAATCGGAGGAACCGTACACGAGTCCTCCAACCGGGAATCCCCGTTGCAACGTAACCAGGACAAGAAACAATTACTACTTTTAGTCATGACAAACAAAGACAAATTCCAACCAAAATGCGCAGAGAACTTAGGCCTACCAAAATGAACCGATACCAAAGCAAAGATTATCCTAACAAGAGCAACCAATGATAATCTATGAATTCAAAACAAACGTATCCAGACAACCAAACTGAGCACGACCCACTTAATACTTAACTGAAATGTGGAAGACGTCACCAAGGAGAACCCGTCTACGTCTCGCCGTACTAAGGTCTGCACCTCGGGTCCAAGACAGGGCGACAGTCAGGGCAGCGGTCCTCTGTAGCCGTCTGGGAACGGGAACCCTCGTGGAAGAGATCATCGGGCCACTTTTACGACATGCAGGGATCGATGAAGCGGGGTACCTCCCTCCGGAATCTTCACACGAAGCTCCTCGAACTTTTCAGGCTTTGGACCAGTACCGGATGACGTCGCCCCACGTTGGGCGCCAATTTGAGGTTCTGGACTTTTAAGAGTCCAGAGGTGTCAGGGAAACAACACCCGAAGACCCCTGAGTTCCTTCCTGTCTCGGTGCACAAAATAAACAGAGACGCGGGTTTCTCGATGGTGGCGTCAAAGACCAAGGTTTATTTACTGCAGGGACACAGAAGTCATAGGAACCACACAGAGGCAGAATCTACGAGACTGTTCAAATTGCATTAAGTGGGTTGCGCCTTAAATACACGAAATATGTCTTTAGGCAACATTGCACAAATATTTCTCATGCCCAACCCGGTATCCCAAACAGACAATAAATATACATCAAACAATAATTAGTCGTAGGTTTTCGGTATTCGATCAGGTCTTCTTGTCAGTTCTCCATTCTTTGCTCGATCCTCCCCATCATAAAAATTGTAACCTCCCCATTGTAAAAGCCCAGAAGGAGAGGAGCAGCACCAGGTGTAAAGGATTGAATAAAAGTAGGATAAGAGGTGTTTATGGATCGTAAACGGGCATGGCTACCGTCTTCGGCCTCTTAATCATGATCAGGACAATGGACACGAGAACCAGTATAGCAGGACTGGCCTCAGGCAGGGGAGGCGGCTTGATTCTGCCTAGTCATGCAGCGTAAGCCTTTCTCGGGGCTCGAGCTTACGTGTCCTTAACAAGGTGATTCTGCCGGGGTCATCGTCCGTTCATTGACTATGTGTGGGCAAGAAACAAAATGGATGCCATATCTAAAATCGATGCCATGACTTAACAACAGAATGCCCTATTTCTCAGTGAATTCATGCTCGTTGCGTAGCGAAAACACTGTCATGTATATAATGGATCATTTGCGGTTCATTGGTCCCAAAATCGTGTCAGTACTACGATACCGAATACACGGGTTTGGATCACTACGGAACCTCAGTACAGAGGTACTCGCTATATACCAAGTATGCACAGTGATACTTGCTAAATAAAAAGTATGAACAGTGGTACTAGCTAAATACCCAGTATGTACAGTGTTACGAGCTAAATAACAAGTATATACAGTGGTACGAGCTAAATAACAAGTATGTACCGTGGTACGAGCTAAGTAACAAGTATGTACAGTGGTACGAGCTAAGTAACAAGTATGTACAGTGGTACTCGCTAAATAACAAGTATGTACAGTGATACTAGCTAAATAGCAAGTATGTACAGTGGTACTTGCTAAATAACAAGTATGAACAGTGGTACTGGCTAAATACCAAGTATTTACAGTGGTACTAGCTAAATACCATGTATGTACAGTGGTACTCGCTTAACAACAAGTATGTACAGTATGTAAAGTGGTATTGGCTAAATAGCAAGCATGTACAGTGGTACTCACTAAATACCAATTATGTACAGTGGTACTCGCTAAATAACAAGTATGTACAGTGGTATTCGCTAAATGCCAAGTATGTACAGTGGTAGTCGCTAACTAACAAGTATGTACAGTGGTACTCGCTAAATAACGAGTATGTACACTGGTACTAGCTAAATACCAAGTATGTACAGTGGTACTCGCTAAATAACAAGTATGTACAGTGGTACTAGCTAAATACCAAGTACGTACAGAGGTAATCGCTTTATACCAAGTATGTACAGTGATACTCGCTAAATATCAAGTATGTACAGTCGTACTAGCTAAATACCCAGTTTGTACAGTGGTACTCTCTAAATAACAAGTTTGTACAGTGGTATGAGCTAAGTAACAAGTATCTACAGTGGTAGTCGCTAAATAAAATGTATGTACAGTGGTACTAGCTTAATACCAAGTATGTACAGTGGTAGTCGCTAAATAACAAGTATGTACAGTGGAACTAGCTTAATAGCAAGTATGTACAGTGGTACTTGCTAAAAACCAAGTATGTACAGTGGTACTGGCTAAATACCAAGTATGTACAGTGGTACTAGCTAAATACCACGTATGTACAATGGTACTCGCTAAATAACAAGTATGTACAGTATGTAAAGTGGTATTGGCTAAATAGCAAGTATGTACAGTGGTACTCGCTAAATACCAATTATGTACAGTGGTACTTGCTAAATAACAAGTATGTACAGTGGTATTTGCTAAATTCCAAGTATGTACAGTGGTACTCGCTAAATAACAAGTATGTACAGTGGTACTAGCTAAATACCAAGTACGTACAGAGGTACTCGCTTTATACCAAGTATGTACAGTGATACTCGCTCATTACCAAGTATGTACAGTGGCAGTAGCTAATTAACTAGCATGTAGAGTGGTACTCGCTAAATGCCAAGTATGTACAGTGGTGCTCGCTAAATAACAAATATGTAGAGTGGTACTTGCCAAATAACAGGTATGTACAGTGGTACTCGCTAAATAACAAGTATGTACAATGGTACTCGCTAAATGGCAAGTATATACAGTGGTACTCGCTAAATAACAAGTATAGTACACTGGTACTAGCTAAATACCAAGTACGTACAGAGGTACTCGCTATATACCAAGTATGTACAGTGATACTCGCTAAATAACAAGTATGTACAGTGGTACTAGCTAAATACCCAGTTTGTACAGTGTTACGAGCTAAATAAGAAGTATGTACAGTGGTACGAGCTAAATAACAAGTATGTAGAGAGGTACGAGCTAAGTAACAAGTATGTACAGTGGTACTCGCTAAATTACAAGTATGTACAGTGGTACTCGCTAAATAACAAGTATGTACAGTGGGACTAGCTAAATAGCAAGTATGTACAGTGGTGCTTGCTAAATAACAAGTATGTACAGTGGTACTGGCTAAATACCAAGTATGTACAGTGGTACTAGCTAAATACCATGTATGTACAGTGGTACTCGCTAAATAACAAGTATGTACAGTATGTAAAGTGGTATTGGCTAAATAGCAAGTATGTACAGTGGTACTCGCTAAATAACAATTATGTACAGTGGTACTCGCTAAATAATAAGTATGTACAGTGGTACTCGCTAAATGCCAAGTATGTACAGTGGTATTCGCTAAATAACAAGTATGTACAGTGGTACTCGCTAAATAACAAGTATGTACACTGGTACTAGCTAAATAGAAAGTATGTACAGTGGTACTCGCTAAATATCAAGTACTTACAGAGGTACTCACTTTATACCAAGTATGCACAGTGATACTCGCTAAATACCAAGTATGTACAGTCGTACTAGCTAAATACCCAGTATGTACAGTGGTACAAGCTAAATAACAAGTATGTACAGTGGTACTCGCTAAATAACAAGTATGTACAGTGGTACGAGCTAAGTAACAAGTATGTACAGTGGCACTCGCTAAATAACAAGTATGTACAGAGGTACTCACTAAATACCAAGTATGTTGAGTGGTACTCGCTAAATACCAAGTATGTACAGTCGTACTAGATAATTAGCAAGTATGTACATTGGTAGTTGCTAAATACCAAGTCTGTACAGTGGTACTCGCTAAATGCCATGTATGTACAGTGGTACTAGCTAAATGACAAGTATGTACAGTGGTGCTCGCTAAATGTTAAGTATGTACAGTGGTACTCGCTAAAAAACAAGTATGTACAGTGGTACTAGCTAAATACCAAGTATGTACAGTGGTACTAGCTAAATGGCAAGTATGTACAGTGGTACTCGCTAAATAGGATGTATGTACAGTGGCACTAGGTAAATACCATGTATGTACATTGGTACTAGCTAAATGCCATGTATGTACAGTGGTACTCGCTAAATACCAAGTATATACAGAGGTGCTCGCTAAATACCAAGTATGTTGAGTGGTACTAGCTAAATAACAATTATGTACAGTGGTACTCGCTAAATAACTAGTATGTACAGTGGTACTCGCTAAATGCCAAGTATGTACAGTGGTACTCGCTAAAAACCAAGTAGGTAGAGTGGTACTAAATAAATACCAAGTATGTAGAGTGGTACTAGCTAAATGACAAGTATGTACAGTGGTACTCACTAAATAATAAGTATGTACAGTGGTACTCGCTAAATAACAAGTATGTACAGTGGTACTATCTAAATACCAAGTATGTACAGTGGTACTCGGCTACTCGCTAAATGCCATGTATGTACAGTGGTACTCTCTAAATACCAAGTATGTACAGTGGTACTCGCTAAATAACAAGTATGTACAGGGGCACTCTCTAAATTTCAAGTATGTACAGAGGTACTCGCTAAATACCAAGTATGTTGAGTGGTACTCGCTAAATACCAAGTATGTACAGCCCTACTAGATAATTACCAAGTATGTACATTGGTACTCGCTAAATAACAAGTATGTACAGGGGTACTCGCTAAATGCCAAGGGCTCGATTCACAGAACTAACTTAAGACAAAATCCTAAACTTACTACTTTTGGTATTCATAGAAGTTAGGATTTTGTCTTAAGTTTGTCTTAAGACAAACTTAAGACAGACTTAAGACAGTCTTAGGACAGACTTAAGACAGTCTTAAGACAGACTTAAGACAAACTTAAGACAGACTTAAGACAGACTTAAGACAGACTTAAGTTAGGATTTTGTCTTAAGTTTGTCTTAAGTCTGTTTTAAGTCTGTCTTAAGTCTGTCTTAAGTTTGTCTTAAGTTTGTCTTAAGTCTGTCTTAAGACTGTCTTAAGTCTGTCTTAAGACTGTCTTAAGTCTGTCTTAAGTTTGTCTTAAGACAAACTTAAGACAAAATCCTAACTTCTGTGAACACCAAAAGTAGTAAGTTTAGGATTTTGTCTTAAGTTAGTTCTGTGAATCGGCCCCCAAGTATGTAGAGTGGTACTAGCTAAATACCAAGTATGTACAGTGGTACTCGCTAAATAACAAGTATGTACAGGGGTACTCGCTAAATAATAAGTATGTACAGTGGTACTCGCTAAAAAACAAGTATGTACAGTGGTACTAGCTAAATACCAAGTATGTACAGTGGTACTCGCTAAATAATAAGTATGTACAGTGGTACTCGCTAAAAAACAAGTATGTACAGTGGTACTAGCTAAATACCAAGTATGTACAGTGGAACTAGATAATTAGCAAGTATGTACATTGGTAGTTGCTAAATACCAAGTCTGTAGAGTGGTACTGGCTAAATGCCATGTATGTACAGTGGTACTAGCTAAATGACAAGTATGTACAGTGGTACTCGCTAAATAATAAGTATGTACAGTGGTACTCGCTAAAAAACAAGTATGTACCGTGGTACTAGCTAAATACCAAGTATGTACAGTGGTACTAGCTAAATGGCAAGTATGTACAGTGGTACTCGCTAAATAGGAAGTATGTACAGTGGATACATAGGTAAATACCATGTATGTACATTGGTACTAGCTAAATGCCATGTATGTACAGTGGTACTCGCTAAATACCAAGTATATACAGAGGTGCTCGCTAAATACCAAGTATGTTGAGTGGTACTAGCTAAATAACAATTATGTACAGTGGTACTCGCTAAATAACTAGTATGTACAGTGGTACTCGCTAAAAACCAAGTAGGTAGAGTGGTACTAAATAAATACCAAGTATGTAGAGTGATACTAGCTAAATGACAAGTATGTACAGTGGTACTCGCTAAATAACAAGTATGTACAGTGGTACTAGCTATATACCAAGTATGTACAGTGGTACTCGGCTACTCGCTAAATGCCATGTATGTACAGTGGTACTCGCTAAATACCAAGTATGTACAGTGGTACTCGCTAAATAACAAGTATGTACAGGGGCACTCGCTAAATTTCAAGTATGTACAGAGGTACTCGCTAAATACCAAGTATGTTGAGTGGTACTCGCTAAATACCAAGTATGTACAGCCGTACTAGATAATTACCAAGTATGTACATTGGTACTCGCTAAATAACAAGTATGTACAGGGGTACTCACTAAATGCCAAGGGCTCGATTCACAGAACTAACTTAAGACAAAATCCTAAACTTACTACTTTTGGTATTCATAGAAGTTAGGATTTTGTCTTAAGTTTGTCTTAAGACAAACTTAAGACAGACTTAAGACAGTCTTAGGACAGACTTAAGACAGTCTTAAGACAGACTTAAGACAAACTTAAGACAGACTTAAGACAGACTTAAGACAGACTTAAGACAGACTTAAGTTAGGATTTTGTCTTAAGTTTGTCTTAAGTCTGTTTTAAGTCTGTCTTAAGTCTGTCTTAAGTTTGTCTTAAGTTTGTCTTAAGTCTGTCTTAAGACTGTCTTAAGTCTGTCTTAAGACTGTCTTAAGTCTGTCTTAAGTTTGTCTTAAGACAAACTTAAGACAAAATCCTAACTTCTGTGAATACCAAAAGTAGTAAGTTTAGGATTTTGTCTTAAGTTAGTTCTGTGAATCGGCCCCCAAGTATGTAGAGTGGTACTAGCTAAATACCAAGTATGTACAGTGGTACTCGCTAAATAACAAGTATGTACAGGGGTACTCGCTAAATAACAAGTATGTACAGTGGTACGAGGTAAATGCCAAGTATGTACAGTGGTACTCGCTAAATAACAAGTATGTAGAGTGGTACTCGCTAAATACTAAGTATGTACAGTGGTACTCACTAAGTGCCAAGTATGTACACAGGTACTCGCTAAAATTGCAAGTATGTACAGGGGTACTCGCTAAATGCCAAGTATGTACAGAGGTACTCGCTAAATACAAAGTATGTACAGTGGTACTAGCTAAATACCAAGTATGTACAGTGGTACTCGCTAAATACCAAGTACCTTAGTCTGGCTGTGGCCCTGCTAATCAGGACCACAGCCTAGCTGCTTCCTTTCTAAAATGGTTTCCATGTACATTAGGTACATATATAATAGGATTCAGGAGTGCCTTATAAGCCCCTAGTATATGGTATACTATGTACCTAGGGCATAGGTTCCTCGGAGGCCTACCAGGGGCTGCAGCATGTATTATGCCACCCCTGCAAAGCACTCGAAAATGACACCACAGGTCTGCTACTGCAGCCTGGGTAAGGGTGTGCTTGCACCCCTTACTGTGGTATAGGCTACCTATATCACTACCCTATACAGACACATATAAACCTATAAGCCACTCCTATGTCAGGCCTTGACAATCCTGAAGGCAGAGTGATTGGTTTTATCGAGAGGGTGTTAAAGCATGAGCTAAGCCCCTCTGCAGCTTTCGGAAATTCTTCCTTATGGCTGGTCTGTGATACAGCCATACCATATACTCTTAAGTGCATTATAACCTCGCGGTAAATGCTAACTTTCGGATGGCTGTATCAAAACATGTCGTCTTTGGTGTCAAATACTTTGGAATACTTGCCCCCGCCAGTTCTGGCGGCGAGGGTAGCATTCCACCCTTCTAGAGGGAGAGACATGTTCACACTGGCTAAACCCGGCAGGACTTTTCTGAGCCCTGGTATCACAAAATGGATGCCTCTGCCACAGACACGGTTCTGGCCTCCTGCTGCTGACCGAAACTCCAGCAGGGGAGGCCTGGACAATAGGTTTCCTGTTGAGGGAAGGTGTCCCCACTTCCCCAGACAGGCTGATGTGTATTGGGGCTGGGCGGGAGC
The DNA here is from genome assembly GCF_964204655.1 of Triturus cristatus. Lineage (NCBI taxonomy): Eukaryota > Metazoa > Chordata > Amphibia > Caudata > Salamandridae > Triturus > Triturus cristatus. Next base: position 2,102,076 of record NC_140594.1, on the reverse strand, counting down.
ACTCTCTGGTGCTTTGAAGTACTGCACTGGGGGCGCACTTGGTGTCCCTGTGCATACTCCAGTTCAAACCGGCTGCAGGGGCTACCTGCCCCTGCTCTGGTGCGAAACTGGACAAAGGAAATGGGTGTAACCAGCCCTCTTTCCTGGCCCACCCATAGGTGGGGCCTTAGAGTTAGTCCATCCCCTAAACTTACTATAAATATAGGAATCCAGTGCCTAGGACTTTAAATTACCCTGGACGAAACTCTGCAATGTACAGCCTGAACCTTCGACGTTCTATCCGGACTAGAAAACTGAAGAGATCTCCCTTGGGGTCAAGGAGTGACTCCCCTGCTTGGCAGGCACCAAAAAAGCAATTGACCGGTCTGCAAATCTGAAGCTCCTGCCGGACGCTGAAGTCTCTGTATCCCCAGAGGTGGATTTCCAGACTTCTCCGAGGCTACCCTGAGTCCACAGCAAAGCTGATGCCCATGGCTATCGTGGGTGACGTGGAACCGTGACCCCTGGACACCATGAACTGTTGCAGCAAAAGTATCTTCCTGGTGCTCCTTGAAGTTGTGCTTTGGGCTCAGAGTAGCCCCAGCCTTGAGCACCTCCTGCATCAAAGATTTTTGGCCTCCACTCCACGAGTGACCCATGGGCCAGCTTCCAGTGCAACCACTCGAGGCTCCTTTGCGATCACTAGCCCGTTGGCTAGCAGGTCCCCACAAAGGCAACTCCTTTTCTGATTGAGTTTACCTGGTTGCTCCAGACGTGCTCCGACTTACCCTCACTGGGTGAGTCCCTCAGACCTTGCTGGTCTGCACCGCAGTCCTTTCTCTAAATTCCAGTGACTTGCCGTTGCCAAGGCTTGTTGGGTCCATTCTGGTCTCTGACACCACAGCACTCAACAGACTTTAAGGCACAGCTCGAATTTGGCTCGTGGACTTCGTCGACACCTCCTGGACCTCGTGGCTGAAGAGTCAAAACACCCATCAACTCACCTGAAGCACCCGACATCTGTGGGCATTGGTCCATCCTGCCGTAGGTCACTGGCAAGTGACCCAGACTCTGTCCCCTCTGCCTTCATGTTCCTTACATCCTAGATCCAGGCTTGGATCTCTCCGGACACTTTTCCCCTTTACAAGTTAGCAGCAGTTCTTTGCAGGCTTCCATTGAAGTAAACGACACGACCCGACACCAAAAGACACCTATGCACCCGGCTTCCCTGGGTGAGGTAACTCGAATACGCCGGTGCTCTCGTGGGTGCTAGCCCTAGTACTTCTTAAGTCCAAAAGGTTTTGGTCCTGACTCGATTAGTGAGCTCCTTCCCTATAAAGATGAGGATTTCACCTTTGCTCAGCTTAGGGCCTTATGTTCCATTAGGAAGCTGAAGACAGACAAAAGTCCATCCACCCAGCATCTCATAAAGATACTGAAACTGGATGATATCACAGGGCCAAGTGGGCCGGATGATGTAGACAGTGTGGGTGAGGCAGCACCTGAGGGTGGGTTTAGGGGTGGAAACTCCCCTGACCCTCACTCTAATGCTGGCCAGACTGGTGACAATGACCAGACTCTGGTGAACACAGACCACCAGGATGAGGATGAGGAGGAGGACAATAATGCCTCTTCCTTTATTCCTCCTGGTAGGCCTGACAACAGGGCTAGAAGGAATAGATCTCTGTCAAGGGGATCCATCCAGTCTAACTCCTCTATAGTAACCTCTGTTTCTTTTCACAGAGGGAGGGACACCTCCCAGGTGAGGAGAGAGAGACTGCTGAAATATGAGCAAGACAAGTTCAACCTCAGAAAGCAGCAGATGGCCTTAGATAGGGAAGCCCTGGAGCTCTACAGAGCAAGTAAAAAGAAGGGACTAGAGTCCCTTGGTAGCAGCAATTTCCCTAGAGATAGGGAGAGGTCCTATGACCATAGAAACCTAAATAAGATTGTCCCTCCCTACCAGAGTGGAGATGACATCCACAAATGGATAACTGCCTTGAAGGGTGCCAGTAAAGTACAAAAGATCCCTCCAGGTCAGTGGGCAGCAATCTTATGGCTCTCCTTTTCAGACAAAGGTAGTGGCAAGCTCCTCACTGTAAGAGAAGAGGATGCTGATGACTACAAAGTCTTGAAAAGTGCTGATAGATGGGTTTGGCCTAACCACTGAACAATACAGGTTAAAGTTCAGAGACACCCAAAAGGCAAAACATCAGGACTGGGTTGACTTTGTTGACTGTGCTGCTATGGCTCTGGAAGGATGGTTATTGGGCAGTAAAGTGTGTGACTTCAAAGGATTGTATAATCTGATAATGAGGGAGCAGATTCTTAATAACTGTCAAAATCAGCTGTTGCACCAGTACCCAGTAGACTCGGATCTGACCTCTCCCCAAGAAGTGGGAAAGAAGGCAGACAAATGGGTCAGAACCAAGGTGAGGCAGAAAGTACAGAACCAAGGTGGTGACCCTAAGAAGCAAGATTCCAAAAACTCTGATAAGTGTGGGGACAAAGGTAAAGACCAGAAGTCTTCACAAAGGCCCCAAAAATCTTCTTCAGGTGGGGATTCACAGGCTAACAAAGGGAAAGGCCAAAAGAAACCTTGGTGCAAAATCTGTAAACCTAAAACTCACTGGACTAGTGACTGCACCCAGGCCAAAGAAAATACTCCAACCACCACCAATGCCCCCAAGGCACCTGCTCCCCCTAGTGCAGTTACAATTGGTGGTGGGAATACACAGAATAAGGGTGTAGTAGGGTTGACCCTGGGTTCTGAGATGGACTCTGGCCTAGTCAGAGTACCAACTCAGGCTGTGCTTGTCAGTGTTTTGGGCATGGATATGTCCCCCTTTGTGAGCCCCAGTAACCTGGGCAAATACAGACAGCAGCCTTTAATTAATGGAGCAGAAGCTTGGGCATTCAGGGACACAGGAGCAAGTGTCACAATGGTGACAAAAGATCTTGTGGATCCTGGGCAGATTATACTTGGTGAAATGTAACAAGTGACCAATGCTAGCAAGGTCAGAACAGACCATTCTCTGGCAGTTGTTAACTTCTCCTGGGGAGGGGTAACTGGCCTTAAGAAGGTTGTGGTAAGTGCGGTCCTACCATTACAGCTCTTGCTTGGCAATGATCTGGAAACTTCAGCTTGGGCTGAAGTGGAGCTTAGGACACATGCAGAAATGTTAGGGATCCCTGCACATGTCTTTGCTGTGACCAGGTCACATGCAAAAATGTCAACAGCTGGACAGGCCCTGGATTCTGGAATAATGGGGTACAAAAGGGGGTGGTGATGGACGGAGCATTAGAACCAATCAAACACTCACACCCAGTCAACAGATCTGGGTTTGATCCATCATCATTCTTTAGCCCACTCTGTCACCCCAGTTCAGACATGGACATATGCAAATCAGTCTGACCCTGTGCCACATGGGAACAGTCCAGCCCGAACGGCCAAGCCATGCCTTCCCTGGACCGGAAACAAGCTTCCTAGGACCGGTTTCTGGCATTTCAGCCGCCTTCAGCCAGGCTCGCTTGAATCCAGTGGCAAAGTGAGCAAGGGACTCACCTCTGAGCATACCCTGCCAACCTATGGCGAACAAAGCGGTACAAAAGGAAGTGGTGATGGACGGATCATCAGAACCAATCAAACACTCACACCCAGTCAACAGATCTGGGTTTGATCCATCACCGTTCTTTAGCCCACTCTGCCACCCCAGTTCAGACATGGCCATATGCAAATCAGTCTGACCCTGTGCTTCATGGGAACAGTCCAGCCCGAACTGCCGAGCCATGCCTTCCCTGGACCGGAAACAAGCTTCCTAGGACCGGTTTCTAGCATTTCAGCTGTCTTCAGCCAGGCTCGCTTGAATCCAGTGGTAAAGTGAGCAAGGGACTCACGTCTGAGCATACCCTGCCAACTTATGGCGAACAAAGCGGTACAAAAGGAGGTGGTGATGGACGGAGCATCAGAACCAATCAAACACTCACACCCAGTCAACAGATCTGGGTTTGATCCATCACCGTTCTTTGGCCCACTCTGCCACCCCAGTTCAGACATGGCCATATGCAAATCAGTCTGACTCTGTGCCTCATGGGAACAGTCCAGCCCGAACTGCCAAGGCATGCCTTCCCTGGACCGGAAACAAGCTTCCTAGGACCGGTTTCTGGCATTTCAGCCGTCTTCAGCCAGGCTCGCTTGAATCCAGTGGCAAAGTGAGCAAGGGACTCACGTCTGAGCATACCCTGCCAACTTATGGCGAACAAAGCGGTACAAAAGGGGGGGTGGTGATGGACGGAGCATCAGAACCACTCACACCCAGTCTTTTAAATTGATCATTCAAGAGATTATAGACTGGTAATACAAGCTGCTTTACATTCCTTCAAGACTTAGCCTGAAGGCTGCTCTCCATAGGTACCACTACGATAGCTTTCATATAAGGTTGTCTTTAACCATTCACCATTAGGGGATGTTTGGACTGATACCAGTTGCCCACTAGAACTAGTGGACAGCATATATCAGGTCACCTTCTCACACTTGCTAAATACCAAGAATGTAGAGTGGTACTCGCTAAATAACAAGTATGTACAGTGGTACTCGGTAAATACCAAGTATGTACAAAGGTACTAACTAAATACCAATTATGTACAATGGTACTCGCTAAATACCAAGTAGTGCAGTGGTACTCGCTAAATAACAAGTATGTACAGGGGTACTCGCTAAATACCAAGTATGTACAGAGGTACTCGCTAAATACCAAGTAGTGCAGTGGTACTCGCTAAATACCAAGTATGTACAGTAGTACTAGCTAATTACCGAGCATGTAGAGTGGTACTAGCTAAATAACAAGGATGTACAGTGGCACTCGCTAATTACCAAGTATGTACAGTGGTACTAGCTAATTAACTAGCATGTAGAGTGGTACTCGCTAAATGCCAAGTATGTACAGTGGTGCTCGCTAAATACCAAATATGTAGAGTGGTACTTGCCAAATAACAGGTATGTACAGTGGTACTCGCTAAATAACAAATATGTACAGTGGTACTCGCTAAATGGCAAGTATGTACAGTGGTACTCGCTAAATAACAAGTATAGTACACTGGTACTAGCTAAATACCAAGTACATACAGAGGTACTCGCTATATACCAAGTATGTACAGTGATACTCGCTAAATAACAAGTATGTACAGTGGTACTAGCTAAATACCCAGTATGTACAGTGTTACGAGCTAAATAAGAAGTATGTACAGTGGTACGAGCTAAATAACAAGTATGTAGAGAGGTACGAGCTAAGTAACAAGTATGTACAGTGGTACTCGCTAAATAACAAGTATGTACAGTGGGACTAGCTAAATAGCAAGTATGTACAGTGGTGCTTGCTAAATAACAAGTATGTACAGTGGTACTGGCTAAATACCAAGTATGTACAGTATGTAAAGTGGTATTGGCTAAATAGCAAGTATGTACAGTGGTACTCGCTAAATAACAATTATGTACAGTGGTACTCGCTAAATAACAAGTATGTACAGTAGTACTCGCTAAATGCCAAGTATGTACAGTGGTATTCGCTAAATAACAAGTATGTACAGTGGTACTCGCTAAATAACAAGTATGTACACTGGTACTAGCTAAATAGCAAGTATGTACAGTGGTACTCCCTAAATATCAAGTACTTACAGAGGTACTCACTTTATACCAAGTATGTACAGTGATACTCGCTAAATACCAAGTATGTACAGTCGTACTAGCTAAATACCCAGTATGTACAGTGGTACGAGCTAAATAACAAGTATGTACAGTGGTACTCGCTAAATAACAAGTATGTACAGTGGTACGAGCTAAGTAACAAGTATGTACAGTGGTACTCGCTAAATAACAAGTATGTACAGTGGTACGAGCTAAGTATCAAGTATGTACAGTGGTACTAGCTAAATACCAAGTATGTGCAGTGGTACTCGCTAAATAACAAGTATGTACAGGGGTACTCGCTAAATACCAAGTATGTACAGAGGTACTCGCTAATTACCAAGTATGAACAGTGGTACTCACTAAATACCAAGTATGTACAGTGGTACTAGCTAATTACCAAGCATGTAGAGTGGTACTAGCTAAATAACAAGGAGGTACAGTGGCACTCGCTAAATACCAAGTATGTACAGTGGTACTAGCTAATTACCAAGCATGTAGAGTGGTACGCGCTAAATGCCAAGTATGTACAGTGGTGCTCGCTAAACACCAAATATGTAGAGTGGTACTTGCTAAATAACAAGTATGTACAGTGGTACTCGCTAAATAACAAGTATGTACAGTGGTACTCACTAAATGGCAAGTATATACAGTGGTACTCGCTAAATAACAAGTATAGTACACTGTTACTCCCTAAATAACAAGTATGTACAGTGGTACTAGCTAAATAGCAAGTATGTACAGTGGTACTTGCTAAATACCAAGTATGTACAGTGGTACTGGCTAAATACCAAGCATGTACAGTGGTACTAGCTAAATACCATGTATGTACAGTGGTACTCGCTAAATAACAAGTATGTACAGTATGTAAAGTGGTATTGGCTAAATAGCAAGTATGTACAGTGGTACTCGCTAAATAATAATTATGTACAGTGGTACTCTCTAAATACCAAGTATGTACAGTGGTACTATCTAAATGCCAAATTTGTCCAGAGGTACTCGCTAAATACCAAGTATGTACAGTGGTACTCGCTTAATACCAAGTATGTACAGTGGTACTTGCTAAATGCCAAGTATGTGCAGAGGTACTCGCTAAATACCAAGTATGTATGTACCACAGTAGAGTGGTACTAGCTAAAGAACAAGTATGTACAGTGGTACTCGCTAAATAAGAAGTGTGTACAGTGGTGCTCGCTAAATGCCAAGTATGTACAGTGGTACTCGCTAAATAACAAGTATAGTACACTGGTACTAGCTAAATACCAAGTATGTACAGTGGTACTCGCTAAATAATAAGTATGTACAGTGGTACTAGCTAAATACCAAGTACGTACAGAGGTACTCGCTATCTACCAAGTATGCACAGTGATACTTGCTAAATAAAAAGTATGAAGAGTGGTACTAGCTAAATACCCAGTATGTACAGTGTTACGAGCTAAATAACAATTATATACAGTGGTACGAGCTAAATAATAAGTATGTACAGTGGTACGAGCTAAGTAACAAGTATGTACAGTGGTACTCGCTAAATAACAAGTATGTACAGTGATACTAGCTAAATAGCAAGTATGTACAGTGGTAATCGCTAAATAAAAAGTATGTACAGTGGTACTAGCTAAATACCAAGTACGTTCAGAGGTACTCGCTTTATACCAAGTATGTACAGTGATACTCGCTAATTACCAAGTATGTACAGTGGCACTAGCTAATTAACTAGCATGTAGAGTGGTACTCGATAAATGCCAAGTATGTACAGTGGTGCTCGCTAAATACCAAATATGTAGAGTGGTACTTGCCAAATAACAGGTATGTACAGTGGTACTCGCTAAATAACAAGTATGTACAGTGGTACTCGCTAAATGGCAAGTATACAGTGGTACTCGCTAAATAACAAGTATAGTACACTGGTACTAGCTAAATACCAAGTACGTACAGAGGTACTCGCTATATACCAAGTATGTACAGTGATACTCGCTAAATAACAAGTATGTACAGTGGTACTAGCTAAATACCCAGTATGTACAGTGTTACGAGCTAAATATGAAGTATGTACAGTGGTACGAGCTAAATAACAAGTATGTAGAGCGGTACGAGCTAAGTAACAAGTATGAACAGTGGTACTCGCTAAATAACAAGTATGTACAGTGGGACTAGCTAAATAGCAAGTATGTACAGTGGTGCTTGCTAAATAACAAGTATGTACAGTGGTACTGGCTAAATACCAAGTATGTACAGTGGTACTAGCTAAATACCATGTATGTACAGTGGTACTCGCTAAATAACAAGTATGTACAGTGGTACTAGCTAAATACCCAGTATGTACAGTGTTACGAGCTAAATATGAAGTATGTACAGTGGTACGAGCTAAATAACAATTATGTACAGTGGTACTCGCTAAATAACAAGTATGTACAGTAGTACGCGCTAAATGCCAAGTATGTACAGTGGTATTCGCTAAATAACAAGTATGTACACTGGTACTAGCTAAATAGCAAGTATGTACAGTGGCACTCACTAAATATCAAGTACTTACAGAGGTACTCACTTTATACCAAGTATGTACATTGATACTCGCTAAATACCAAGTATGTACAGTCGTACTAGCTAAATACCCAGTATGTACAGTGGTACGAGCTAAATAACAAGTGTGTACAGTGGTACTCGCTAAATAACAAGTATGTACAGTGGTACGAGCTAAGTAACAAGTATGTACAGTGGTACTCGCTAAATAACAAGTATGTACAGTGGTACTAGCTAAATACCAAGTATGTGCAGTGGTACTCGCTAAATAACAAGTATGTACAGGGGTACTCGCTAAATACCAAGTATGTACAGAGGTACTCGCTAATTACCAAGTATGAACAGTGGTACTCACTAAATACCAAGTATGTACAGTGGTACTAGCTAATTACCAAGCATGTAGAGTGGTACGCGCTAAATGCCAAGTATGTACAGTGTTGCTCGCTAAACACCAAATATGTAGAGTGGTACTTGCTAAATAACAAGTATGTACAGTGGTACTCACTAAATGGCAAGTATATACAGTGGTACTCGCTAAATAACAAGTATAGTACACTGGTACTCGCTAAATAACAAGTATGTACAGTGGTACTAGCTAAATAGCAAGTATGTACAGTGGTACTTGCTAAATAACAAGTATGTACAGTGGTACTGGCTAAATACCAAGCATGTACAGTGGTACTAGCTAAATAACAAGTATGTACAGTATGTAAAGTGGTATTGGCTAAATAGCAAGTATGTACAGTGGTACTCGCTAAATAATAATTATGTACAGTGGTACTCACTAAATAACAAGTATGTACAGAGGTACTCTCTAAATACCAAGTATGTACAGTGGTACTATCTAAATGCCAAGTTTGTCCAGAGGTACTCGCTAAATACCAAGTATGTACAGTGGTACTCGCTTAATACCAAGTATGTACAGTGGTACTTGCTAAATGCCAAGTATGTGCAGAGGTACTCGCTAAATACCAAGTATGTATGTACCACAGTAGAGTGGTACTAGCTAAAGAACAAGTATGTACAGTGGTACTCGCTAAATAAGAAGTGTGTACAGTGGTGCTCGCTAAATGCCAAGTATGTACAGTGGTACTCGCTAAATAACAAGTATAGTACACTGGTACTAGCTAAATACCAAGTATGTACAGTGGTACTCGCTAAATAACAAGTATGTACAGTGGTACTAGATAAATACCAAGTACGTACAGAGGTACTCGCTATATACCAAGTATGCACAGTGATACTTGCTAAATAAAAAGTATGAACAGTGGTACTAGCTAAATACCCAGTATGTACAGTGTTACGAGCTAAATAACAAGTATATACAGTGGTTCGAGCTAAATAACAAGTATGTACAGTGGTACGAGCTAAGTAACAAGTATGTACAGTGGTACGAGCTAAGTAACAAGTATGTACAGTGGTACTCGCTAAATAACAAGTATGTACAGTGATACTAGCTAAATAGCAAGTATGTACAGTGGTACTTGCTAAATAACAAGTATGAACAGTGGTACTGGCTAAATACTAGGGGTGGGCGGAATTTGCGTAATCGCGTTACGCAAATCTCCGCGAAACGGTAAAAAATCTCCGCGAACACGCAGAAATTCTGCGAACATGCGGAATTGCTTGTTCGCGATGCTTTTTTCCTGTTCACAATCGCTGTTTGCGTGCTCGGGGAGAAATATCTCGCGAACACGCATTTTGAGAACGCGAACAAGCAAAAATTTCGCGAAGTCGCGGAAAGCGGAATTTTGGGCAATTTTGCGTTCTCTGCGGAACGCAAAATTACCCAAATTCCGCAAATTCCGCGAACGGAACAGAATTTAGCGCCCAGGCCTACTAAATACCAAGTATTTACAGTGGTACTAGCTAAATACCATGTATGTACAGTGGTACTCGCTTAACAACAAGTATGTACAGTATGTAAAGTGGTATTGGCTTAATAGCAAGCATGTACAGTGGTACTCACTAAATACCAATTATGTACAGTGGTACTCGCTAAATAACAAGTATGTACAGTGGTATTCGCTAAATGCCAAGTATGTACAGTGGTAGTCGCTAACTAACAAGTATGTACAGTGGTACTCGCTAAATAACGAGTATGTACACTGGTACTAGCTAAATACCAAGTATGTACAGTGGTACTCGCTAAATAACAAGTATGTACAGTGGTACTAGCTAAATACCAAGTACGTACAGAGGTAATCGCTTTATACCAAGTATGTACAGTGATACTCGCTAAATATCAAGTATGTACAGTCGTACTAGCTAAATACCCAGTTTGTACAGTGGTACTCTCTAAATAACAAGTTTGTACAGTGGTATGAGCTAAGTAACAAGTATGTACCGTCGTAGTCGCTAAATAAAAAGTATGTACAGTGGTACTAGCTTAATACCAAGTATGTACAGTGGTAGTCGCTAAATAACAAGTATGTACAGTGGAACTAGCTTAATAGCAAGTATGTACAGTGGTACTTGCTAAATAACAAGTATGTACAGTTGTACTGGCTAAATACCAAGTATGTACAGTGGTACTAGCTAAATACCACGTATGTACAATGGTACTCGCTAAATAACAAGTATGTACAGTATGTAAAGTGGTATTGGCTAAATAGCAAGTATGTACAGTGGTACTCGCTAAATACCAATTATGTACAGTGGTACTTGCTAAATAACAAGTATGTACAGTGGTATTCGCTAAATTCCAAGTATGTACAGTGGTACTCGCTAAATAACAAGTATGTACAGTGGTACTAGCTAAATACCAAGTACGTACAGAGGTACTCGCTTTATACCAAGTATGTACAGTGATACTCGCTAATTACCAAGTATGTACAGTGGCACTAGCTAATTAACTAGCATGTAGAGTGGTACTCGCTAAATGCCAAGTATGTACAGTGGTGCTCGCTAAATACCAAATATGTAGAGTGGTACTTGCCAAATAACAGGTATGTACAGTGGTACTCGCTAAATAACAAGTATGTACAATGGTACTCGCTAAATGGCAAGTATATACAGTGGTACTCGCTAAATAACAAGTATAGTACACTGGTACTAGCTAAATACCAAGTACGTACAGAGGTACTCGCTCTATACCAAGTATGTACAGTGATACTCGCTAAATAACAAGTATGTACAGTGGTACTAGCTAAATACCCAGTATGTACAGTGTTACAAGCTAAATAAGAAGTATGTACAGTGGTACGAGCTAAATAACAAGTATGTAGAGAGGTACGAGCTAAGTAACAAGTATGTACAGTGGTACTCGCTAAATAACAAGTATGTACAGTGGTACTCGCTAAATAACAAGTATGTACAGTGGGACTAGCTAAATAGCAAGTATGTACAGTGGTGCTTGCTAAATAACTAGTATGTACAGTGGTACTGGCTAAATACCAAGTATGTACAGTGGTACTAGCTAAATACCATGTATGTACAGTGGTACTTGCTAAATAACAAGTATGTACAGTATGTAAAGTGGTATTGGCTAAATAGCAAGTATGTACAGTGGTACTTGCTAAATAACAATTATGTACAGTGGTACTCGCTAAATAACAAGTATGTACAGTGGTACTCGCTAAATGCCAAGTATGTACAGTGGTATTCGCTAAATAACAAGTATGTACAGTGGTACTCGCTAAATAACAAGTATGTACACTGGTACTAGCTAAATAGCAAGTATGTACAGTGGTACTCGCTAAATATCAAGTACTTACAGAGGTACTCACTTTATACCAAGTATGTACAGTGATACTCGCTAAATACCAAGTATGTACAGTCGTACTAGCTAAATACCCAGTATGTACAGTGGTACGAGCTAAATAAGAAGTGTGTACAGTGGTGCTCGCTAAATGCCAAGTATGTGCAGTGGTACTCGCTAAATAACAAGTATAGTACACTGGTACTAGCTAAATACCAAGTATGTACAGTGGTACTCGCTAAATAACAAGTATGTACAGTGGTACTAGATAAATACCAAGTACGTACAGAGGTACTCGCTATATACCAAGTATGCACAGTGATACTTGCTAAATAAAAAGTATGAACAGTGGTACTAGCTAAATACCCAGTATGTACAGTGTTACGAGCTAAATAACAAGTATATACAGTGGTTCGAGCTAAATAACAAGTATGTACAGTGGTACGAGCTAAGTAACAAGTATGTACAGTGGTACGAGCTAAGTAACAAGTATGTACAGTGGTACTCGCTAAATAACAAGTATGTACAGTGATACTAGCTAAATAGCAAGTATGTACAGTGGTACTTGCTAAATAACAAGTATGAACAGTGGTACTGGCTAAATACTAGGGGTGGGCGGAATTTGCGTAATCGCGTTACGCAAATCTCCGCGAAACGGTAAAAAATCTCCGCGAACACGCAGAAATTCTGCGAACATGCGGAATTGCTTGTTCGCGATGCTTTTTTCCTGTTCACAATCGCTGTTTGCGTGCTCGGGGAGAAATATCTCGCGAACACGCATTTTGAGAACGCGAACAAGCAAAAATTTCGCGAAGTCGCGGAAAGCGAAATTTTGGGCAATTTTGCGTTCTCTGCGGAACGCAAAATTACCCAAATTCCGCAAATTCCGCGAACGGAACAGAATTTAGCGCCCAGGCCTACTAAATACCAAGTATTTACAGTGGTACTAGCTAAATACCATGTATGTACAGTGGTACTCGCTTAACAACAAGTATGTACAGTATGTAAAGTGGTATTGGCTTAATAGCAAGCATGTACAGTGGTACTCACTAAATACCAATTATGTACAGTGGTACTCGCTAAATAACAAGTATGTACAGTGGTATTCGCTAAATGCCAAGTATGTACAGTGGTAGTCGCTAACTAACAAGTATGTACAGTGGTACTCGCTAAATAACGAGTATGTACACTGGTACTAGCTAAATACCAAGTATGTACAGTGGTACTCGCTAAATAACAAGTATGTACAGTGGTACTAGCTAAATACCAAGTACGTACAGAGGTAATCGCTTTATACCAAGTATGTACAGTGATACTCGCTAAATATCAAGTATGTACAGTCGTACTAGCTAAATACCCAGTTTGTACAGTGGTACTCTCTAAATAACAAGTTTGTACAGTGGTATGAGCTAAGTAACAAGTATGTACCGTCGTAGTCGCTAAATAAAAAGTATGTACAGTGGTACTAGCTTAATACCAAGTATGTACAGTGGTAGTCGCTAAATAACAAGTATGTACAGTGGAACTAGCTTAATAGCAAGTATGTACAGTGGTACTTGCTAAATAACAAGTATGTACAGTTGTACTGGCTAAATACCAAGTATGTACAGTGGTACTAGCTAAATACCACGTATGTACAATGGTACTCGCTAAATAACAAGTATGTACAGTATGTAAAGTGGTATTGGCTAAATAGCAAGTATGTACAGTGGTACTCGCTAAATACCAATTATGTACAGTGGTACTTGCTAAATAACAAGTATGTACAGTGGTATTCGCTAAATTCCAAGTATGTACAGTGGTACTCGCTAAATAACAAGTATGTACAGTGGTACTAGCTAAATACCAAGTACGTACAGAGGTACTCGCTTTATACCAAGTATGTACAGTGATACTCGCTAATTACCAAGTATGTACAGTGGCACTAGCTAATTAACTAGCATGTAGAGTGGTACTCGCTAAATGCCAAGTATGTACAGTGGTGCTCGCTAAATACCAAATATGTAGAGTGGTACTTGCCAAATAACAGGTATGTACAGTGGTACTCGCTAAATAACAAGTATGTACAATGGTACTCGCTAAATGGCAAGTATATACAGTGGTACTCGCTAAATAACAAGTATAGTACACTGGTACTAGCTAAATACCAAGTACGTACAGAGGTACTCGCTCTATACCAAGTATGTACAGTGATACTCGCTAAATAACAAGTATGTACAGTGGTACTAGCTAAATACCCAGTATGTACAGTGTTACAAGCTAAATAAGAAGTATGTACAGTGGTACGAGCTAAATAACAAGTATGTAGAGAGGTACGAGCTAAGTAACAAGTATGTACAGTGGTACTCGCTAAATAACAAGTATGTACAGTGGTACTCGCTAAATAACAAGTATGTACAGTGGGACTAGCTAAATAGCAAGTATGTACAGTGGTGCTTGCTAAATAACTAGTATGTACAGTGGTACTGGCTAAATACCAAGTATGTACAGTGGTACTAGCTAAATACCATGTATGTACAGTGGTACTTGCTAAATAACAAGTATGTACAGTATGTAAAGTGGTATTGGCTAAATAGCAAGTATGTACAGTGGTACTTGCTAAATAACAATTATGTACAGTGGTACTCGCTAAATAACAAGTATGTACAGTGGTACTCGCTAAATGCCAAGTATGTACAGTGGTATTCGCTAAATAACAAGTATGTACAGTGGTACTCGCTAAATAACAAGTATGTACAGTGGTACTAGCTAAATAGCAAGTATGTACAGTGGTACTCGCTAAATATCAAGTACTTACAGAGGTACTCACTTTATACCAAGTATGTACAGTGATACTCGCTAAATACCAAGTATGTACAGTCGTACTAGCTAAATACCCAGTATGTACAGTGGTACGAGCTAAATAACAAGTATGTACAGTGGTACGAGCTAAATACCAAGTATGTACAGTGATACGAGCTAAGTAACAAGTATGTACAGTGGTACTTGCTAAATAACAAGTATGTACAGTGGTACTAGCTAAATACCAAGTATGTGCAGTGGTACTCGCTAAATAACAAGTATGTACAGGGGTACTCGCTAAATACCAAGTATGTACAGAGGTACTCGCTAATTACCAAGTATGAACAGTGGTACTCACTAAATACCAAGTATGTACAGTGGTACTAGCTAATTACCAAGAATGTAGAGTGGTACTAGCTAAATAACAAGGATGTACAGTGGCACTCGCTAAATACCAAGTATGTACAGTGGTACAAGCTAATTACCAAGCATGTAGAGTGGTACGCGCTAAATGCCAAGTATGTACAGTGGTGCTTGCTAAACACCAAATATGTAGAGTGGTACTTGCTAAATAACAAGTATGTACAGTGGTACTCGCTAAATAACAAGTATGTACAGTGGTACTCACTAAATGGCAAGTATATACAGTGGTACTCGCTAAATAACAAGTATAGTACACTGGTACTCGCTAAATAACAGGTATGTACAGTGGTACTAGCTAAATAGCAAGTATTTACAGTGGTACTTGCTAAATAACAAGTATGTACAGTGGTATTGGCTAAATAGCAAGTATGTACAGTGGTACTATCTAAATGCCAAGTTTGTCCAGAGGTACTCGCTAAATACCAAGTATGTACAGTGGTACTCGCTTAATACCAAGTATGTACAATGGTACTTGCTAAATGCCAAGTATGTGCAGAGGTACTCGCTAAATACCAAGTAAGTATGTACCACAGTAGAGTGGTACTAGCTAAAGAACAAGTATAGTACACTGGTACTAGCTAAATACCAAGTATGTACAGTGGTACTCACTAAATAACAAGTATGTACAGTGGTACTAGCTAAATACCAAGTATGAACAGTGGTACTGGCTAAATACCAAGTATTTACAGTGGTACTAGCTAAATACCATGTATGTACAGTGGTACTCGTTTAACAACAAGTATGTACAGTATGTAAAGTGGTATTGGCTAAATAGCAAGCATGTACAGTGGTACTCGCTAAATACCAATTTTGTACAGTGGTTCTCGCTAAATAACAAGTATGTACAGTGGTATTCGCTAAATGCCAAGTATGTACAGTGGTAGTCGCTAACTAACAAGTATGTACAGTGGTACTCGCTAAATAACGAGTATGTACACTGGTACTAACTAAATACCAAGTATATACAGTGGTACTCGCTAAATAACAAGTATGTGCAGTGGTACTAGCTAAATACCAAGTACATACAGAGGTACTCGCTTTATACCAAGTATGTACAGTGATACTCGCTAAATATCAAGTATGTACAGTCGTACTAGCTAAATACCCAGTTTGTACAGTGGTACTCTCTAAATAACAAGTTTGTACAGTGGTATGAGCTAAGTAACAAGTATGTACCGTGGTAGTCGCTAAATAAAAAGTATGTGTAGTGGTACTAGCTTAATACCAAGTATGTACAGTGGTAGTCGCTAAATAACAAGTATGTACAGTGGAACTAGCTTAATAGCAAGTATTTACAGTGGTACTTGCTAAATAACAAGTATGTACAGTGGTACTGGCTAAATACCAAGTATGTACAGTGGTGCTAGCTAAATACCACGTATGTACAATGGTACTCGCTAAATAACAAGTATGTACAGTATGTAAAGTGGTATTGGCTAAATAGCAAGTATGTACAGGGGTACTCGCTAAATAACAAGTATGTACAGTGGTATTCGCTAAATTCCAAGTATGTACAGTGGTACTCGCTAAATAACAAGTATGTACAGTGGTACTAGCTAAATACCAAGTACGTACAGAGGTACACGCTTTATACCAAGTATGTACAGTGATACTCGCTAATTACCAAGTATGTACAGTGGCTCTATCTAATTAACTAGCATGTAGAGTGGTACTCACTAAATGCCAAGTATGTACAGTGGTGCTCGCTAAATACCAAATATGTAGAGTGGTACTTCCCAAATAACAGGTATGTACAGTGGTACTCGCTAAATTACAAGTATGTACAGTGGTACTCGCTAAATGGCAAGTATATACAGTGGTACTCGCTAAATAACAAGTACAGTACACTGGTACTAGCTAAATACCAAGTACGACCAGAGGTACTCGCTATATACCAAGTATGTACAGTGATACTTGCTAGATAACAAGTATGTACAGTGGTACTAGCTAAATACCCAGTATGTACAGTGTTACGAGCTAAATAAGAAGTATGTACAGTGGTACGAGCTAAATAACAAGTATGTAGAGAGGTACTAGCTAAGTAACAAGTATGTACAGTGGTACTCGCTAAATAACAAGTATGTACAGTGGTACTCGCTAAATAAAAAGTATGCACAGTGGGACTAGCTAAATAGCAAGTATGTACAGTGGTGCTTGCTAAATAACAAGTATGTACAGTGGTACTGGCTAAATACCAAGTATGTACAGTGGTACTAGCTAAATACCATGTATGTACAGTGGTACTCGCTAAATAACAAGTATGTACAGTATGTACAGTGGTACTTGCTAAATAACAATTATGTACAGTGGTACTCGCTAAATAACAAGTATGTACAGTGGTACTCGCTAAATGCCAAGTATGTACAGTGGTATTCGCTAAATAACAAGTATGTACAGTGGTACTCGCTAAATAACAAGTATGTACACTGGTACTAGCTAAATAGCAAGTATGTACAGTGGTACTCGCTAAATATCAAGTACTTACAGAGGTACTCACTTTATACCAAGTATGTACAGTGATACTCGCTAAATACCAAGTATGTACAGTCGTACTAGCTAAATACCCAGTATGTACAGTGGTACGAGCTAAATAACAAGTATGTACAGTGGTACTCGCTAAATAACAAGTATGTACAGTGGTACTCGCTAAGTAACAAGTATGTACAGTGGTGCTCGCTAAATACCAAGTATGTACAGTGGTACTCGCTAAATAACAAGTATGCACAGTGGTACTAGCTAAATACCAAGTATGTACAGTGGTACTCACTAAATAACAAGTATGTAGAGTGGTACTAGCTAAATACGAAGTAGTACAGTAGTACTCGCCAAATAACAAGTATGAACCGTGGTACTCGCTAAATAACAAGTATTTAGAGGGGTACTAGCTAACTACCAAGTATGTACAGTGGTACTAGTTAAATACCATGAATGTACAGCGGTACTCGCTAAATGACAAGTATGTAAAGTGGTACTGGCTAAATAGCAAGTATGTACAGAAGTACTCGCTAAATGCCAAGTATGTACAGTACTCGCTAAATGCCAAGTATGTACAGTGTTACTCCTGTATTACAAGCACTAGCACTTTTCTTTTCTTCTCCACCTTTCACTCTGATGTTTAATGTCTGAGAACACTGTTTGGAGCTCATCTTTCCGCTTAACTTTATCAATATGAAGCTTTGTTTTATTATGATATATGTAAGCTTAGTCGACTCTACTAAAGGAGCTACTCAGATGAACCAAGATAACTGTGCTTATTAGACGTTAGTTGCATGTTTTTAATATATGTTTATTGCTATTGTATGTTTTTAGCGACACGTTCCAATTTCTCTTTTTTCTTTTTAAATTCACAATGTTTTATCTATGTTTAACCTTCTTATGAAGATGTATTTATTGTCAGCTAATGTTGTTTATAATAACATCAGTAATCATTGTAAGTGTTGGTGAATCTACCATCCTGTACCCATTATACTTTGATAAATTTAGTTTTTTTGACTGACCTCTCACACAAACACTCACGCACGTGCACGCACACAGTCACACACACACTCTCTCCTCAACCACCTCTCTGACTCAGACATGCATGCACCTGCAAGCTCTCTAAGAGCTACACCCATGACGGAAACCGGTACGTGAAAGGCATCAAGCCTCTAACCCCTCTGCCCTCTACACATCTCTCAGCTCTGTGGTGCCCCCTCCAGTACCTTCAGTCCCTCCAATACTCCCAGTGCCTTTAGTATTTCCAGTACCTCCAGCCCCTCCAGTCCCTCCAGTCCCTCCAGTCCCTCCAGTCCCTTCAGTCCCTCCAGTACCTTCAGTCCCTCCAGTACCCCCAGTGCCTCCAGTCCCTCCAGTACCTCCAGTTCCCCCAGTCCCTCCTGTCCCTCCAGTACCTTCAGTCCCTCCAGTACCCCCAGTGCCTCCAGTCCCTCCAGTACCTCCAGTACCCCGAGTCCCTCCTGTCCCTCCAGTACATTCAGTCCCTCCAGTACCCCTAGTACCTCCAGTACCTCCAGTACCCCCAGTACCTCCAGTACCCCCAGTACCCCCAGTCCCTCCAGTCCCTCCTCTACCTCCAGTGCCACCAGTCCCTCCAGTACATCCAGTACTCCAGTACCCCCAGTACCCCTAGTCCCCTGTCCCTTCAGTAGCTTCAGTCCTTCCAGTACCCCCAGTGCCTCCAGTACCTCCAGTACCCCCAGTACCCCTAGTCCCTCCTGTCCCTCCAGTACCTTCAGTCCCTCCAGTACCCCCAGTACCGCCAGTACCTCCAGTACCTCCAGTACCCCCAGTCCCTCTATTCCCTTCTGTACCTTCAGTCCCTCCGGTACCCCCAGTGCCTCCAGTACCGCCAGTTTCTGTAGGCGCAAAAATGACGCATTGCTGGAGTGTGTCACAAAAGTGACGCAACTCCATTAATGGGTCATTACACATGGGCAAGTCCCATGTGAAATGTGCCTGCATCAGTCTTACACCTGCCATGAGGCAGGCATAAGATATTGACACATTTGCATCCTAGAAGTGACGCTGTGAAATCTCATAGATTTCACTGCGTCACTCCTACAACGCTTTCTTGCGTCGGAACGTCCACCCTGCATGCATTACATCTGGCGCAGGTAAAATGTGGCTCAGGGGTTAACAAAGTTACGCATATACCTAGATTAGTCACTTTTTATTTATGACGCAACATGGCACATTTTTTACTCTGCTGGTGTGTCACAAAAAGTGACGCACCGGTGGCGCAAAAGTGACACAGGGGCTCATAAATAAGCCCCTAAGTGCCCAACTGTGTGAGTATCCGCTACTCTGACTTTTACTTCTAAGTCTGTGGCTAGCCTTGTTCCTCAATATGAGCCATGGACTGTCCTGTAACCTGGAGGGACACAACATGCAAGGCCTCATGGTAGAAAGAGAGATTCAGTCCCTTTCCCGGGTATATCACATGAAACGATAGTGGAAGCTTACCTTGCTTTCGAGTCTGAGTACTGAAGCCAAAGGCAGCCAATGTGGATGCCCCTGGTTTGGCTTGGCCCAACTACCTCTCCTATCACTCACTGACTTTTTGCTTGTCTTTCACCCTGTTCAGTGCTCTGCTGCCTTTGGGCTTGGTTTGCACTATAGAAGTTGTTGGCAGGGCCTGCTGGTTCTGCCTTCCTGAGCACTGGTACAAGATTGATGGCAGGGATGAAATTGGGGCCTGCAGTTTCTGCCACTTCTAGGTCGGGCCCGCCCATTTGTAGATTCCTGATTAGCACTTCGAGAGGCTGTTAACGGGCCAGGTCCGATACCTCACACTACCGTGTGCCTGTGTTGTGAGTGCAATAGTTTGGATGCAACCCAGTGCTGACTGCTGTGAGAAACAGCACTCTGCACACAGGATAATAATGTAGAGCAGCCTGGCAAGGATACTAGGATCAAGACCCACCTCCACACTGTTCGTGTTGGAGACGGAGCATCCGAATTCCCTGTCTAGAAAATGTGTATGGAAGTGGGATCCAAGCTACACTTCTTTGTCACAGTTCCACATCCTTCATGGCCTAAGAAAAGAAGGGAGTGTTCTGCAGAGTACTCATAAAGGAGTGCTGTGTGACCCGGGGTGTTGTCTCCCTGCCAGCCAGTCTGCCCGAGGGGAAAGCACATCATCTGAAGTCAACAGATTCTGCTGGAGGAGCATGTCTAGTGCCTAGAAGACGTCCTACTTTCAGAGAGCGAAAGAATTTGCCTGGTCCTACAAGAATAGAGAATTCCAGGAGGAGAAAAACAGTGTGTACCTGGGACTGGAGCTAGGAGCAACCTATGCTGCAGAGAGGCCCCCGGTCAAACAAGACGGTTCCTGACTAAATCACTACAAGCTCTTGCGGTTGCGAATGCCTGACCAGGGTTTTAACTGCTATGATGATTACCTTGGTAGATCCAGACAACACTTTCCGGGGTGACTGTGAGGATCTGTACCCGTTTTGGTGAAAGCCAATTAGCCCAGTCAGGATTAGCACAATTTCTGTTGCCAGATTGTTGACAGTAACCAGCCGGCACCTGTGCATAAGTGCAGGTGCCGCCACTGACCTATGATCTGAGCCAAGGGGTAGAGGATGTAGCCATACGGCTAGAGCGGTCGACTTTGAAGCTGGGGAACCAGGTTCGAGTCTCAGGAAGTACGCTCAACATCCTGTGATTCTGGGCAAATAAAAACTAATGTGTCCATCTGTAACAAAACTAGTGCTCATGTAAAGCGCTCTGATACCCGATTTCTCGGTCTAGTTCGCGCTATATTAAACTCTAAAAAAAGAAGAAAAAAAGTGGATGTGTGTACACACTCACTAGCTGCATCTTGCTTCCTCAGTAGTCCTTAAGGCTCCCTTCAATCGTCGCTTTTAGTTACCTGTGGGAGGATGGCAAGGCCGCCGGATCTGCCCTGAATGAATGTGAGAGACAAACTCATTATCTACAAAACCACTACCTACAAGAACCCCTAACACATGACTTGAGTGCCCATTTGACTTGTGGTGTGCCACAACACTGCGCCTGAGCCTGGTACGTGCTTTTGCCAAAATTTGCCTGGGGGCAAGACTACTGGTGGTCCCTCTGGAGAGATTAACAAGAGGAGACTCAATGGGGGCAGCACCTCATGGGAGAATTGTAACCAGGATCACTGCTCTGCATGGGATTGAATTGTTGAGTGTTTAGTACTGCTGTGTCATTAAAAAGTACTTTCTTTCCTAAAAAAATACTAGCAGTGGGCATTGAAGCTATTGTGTCTGCTGGTTGATTGTTGAGTTCTGAGCTTGTGCACGCTCATCCTCGCTACCCTGAAAGTCAAGTATACAGAAAGCGTTGTGTTATCATGGTCCAGTTTGGTGTACCGTATTGTGGGGTTCAATGTGATGTTAGTGCTTGGAACTGTAACATGGAACATTGGAGAAAGGCGTGGGGTGGAATGTCGAGGGTGGCAGTTGGTAAGGAGTAGGAGCATGATGTACTATTGGTCGCAGTTTCAGATACGTGGATTCATAAACTTCCTCATCAGAGACATCCTTTTTGGTTGAGTATACTCCGTTTTACTGGCAACGAGCATACCTACATTGGATAACTACATTGAAAAGATGCTTTTGAGGCATATTTAGTTGCTTTCTATGGTGATACATTTACCAGTAAGGAAAAAAAGGCTTTATTGATTAATAATTTTGTTGCTGAAGGCAGGTTAAGATTGAGAACATCATCTTTATTTGAAGTATATACACAATTAGTTGAAGTGGGTGCATCGGGTGAAGTGATGGCATCTGTAGTAGTGGATGAATAATATTCATCAGTCATCAAAACATTCCACAAAACATTTTCAACGACCAAGAATGTTGTAGTAGAGAGGAATGATTATATTTTTGTTTCTTGTCTTTTGGAGGACCTTATAGGTACCTTTTGTGTCACTCAAAACGCCTTAAGTGATCACAATCCTCTCACTATCGAAATTAATATTAAGGCTTTGACGAGGGTTAATCCTCTGCCTACGATTGCTAACTTAAACTTAGTTTCTATAAATCAGGGAAGACGTTTGAGATAGGATGTTATCACCCTGGCTGATTTCCTCGAGAATTTGTACAATAGTAATATCTTGGATTTAAGTATATGTTTGTCAATAGAGTCGCAACCAGTGGAAATCCTTGGTGCTTTCGAGAGAATAACAAAACAGGTAGAGGGCAATTTAACCCACCACGGGAGACCAAGGCCTAAGAAATTTAAAAATTGGTTTGATCATGCCTGCTCTAGTGCTCATTCTGCACTCCTGTCGGCTCTAAAAGAAAGTGGGAAAGACGCAAGTAAGATTGTGGAGGCAAGAAGGTCCTATAAAAAAGTAATAAAGGCAAGGAAAATTTAGTTAAGAAATATGGCATGGGATGAATTATCAGAAGCAAGTGTTTTAAAAAATAGCATCCAATTCTGGAAGGTGATTAATAGTCCACTATTTGACGAGTTGGAGAACACAAATAGAGACTGTCTTATCCCACCAGATAAATGGGTGGCCCACTTTAGTGGTCTTTATTCTGAAATTCTTCAATTTAACCCAGTAAACTATGGGGATATTAACCAGGCCTCGAGAATTCATTTTAAGGAAGACGAAGTCCAGGACGCCATTGAGTCAATGGCAAAAGGTAAAGTGTTAGTAACTCAGGTCAATGTTCTGGGTTGTCTACACTGCCTCCTCGTGGTCAACATGTTTCTCGCTATAACTGAGGTGTGCTCAAGCGATTCGTCAGGACCTAAAAAGTTCTATCTACAAGTATATACAGAATGGGTTGTATGATTAACATTAAGCATTCTCCTATACAGCTGGTATTTTTACCTGCGGCTCGGTCTACCCTATATACTCCATAGGATAAACCACTGCAGTCCCTGGTAGGCTGCGCAAGGAGTTCCTTGCGTTTGACACGCCGAGTCCGTGTCGCCCGTCGACCTACCCCGCACTACCAGTCCTAGGGGGCAGTGTAGACAACCCAGAACATTGACCTGAGTTACTAACACTTTACCTCATATTTTTAATTAGGTGAGGAGACATCATAATAAAATTGTTGAGATAGTCCTTCCTCCCCTATTTTAATATTCATCTACATTATCAATGAGCCCCACATTTCCACTTGAACTATCGGCTATCTTGGATATAAAAGATCTCCACAAGAGTGCTCTCTAACAAGAGCCCGTCGGGTATTGCACCAGCCGACTCGACGTAGGAGCAGCCCGATGATGTTACATTACATCCTGAAGGGTATGTGATTCACAATATCCTGATGGCTGTGTGAGGGTTTCAATATCCATACCAGACCTTACATGGTACGTCCTCTTCCCATCCCATTTAGGAACAGCTTTGTCACTTTCATATCATTGTCTCTTGACAAAGCCATGTCTATTCCATGGTTTCGATATATCAAAACTAACTTGGAGTCACTTGGCTACCTCGAATTGTTTGATAAACGAAGCGCGCTGACTAAAATAGAAATAAAGGCCTTTAAGACTCAGTTCTTGAGTAGAGCAATGTTACTGAGGGAAGGAGGGGAACTGGGAGAGCCGGCAGTCAGGAGGTTTGTCACGCTAAGTATAGGTAGGGAGATTCAGCCATACCTGACCTATATAAACAATCCATTCCATCTGTTTTTGTTAATAAGGTTCAAGCATGGCATGCTTCCCTGGCTTTTAGCTTACCCTAAGGGTTTTTTCAAAAAGGGAACCCTGGGGCCCTGTCCTTGTGATAACACCTCAGAACAAAACACGCTGCATTTGGTTTTCTTTTGCAAATTTTACGCTTTGCAGCGTAAGAAATGTATCTTTCCTATTTTTAAGAACCGTAATTGTTAGCAAGTGAGGCCCGCACTGGTTTATCTGCAAATGCTAGGGTCACCACTGGTATGTTTTGGGGTAGCCAGCTACATCACAGGGGCTATCAGGTGTAGAAATAGGGCGCAGTCCTTTTAGTAATCTCCCCTTATTTTTAGTACTGTTTAATAGTTGGAGAATGTGGATTAATGAATTAGTTTTGGTTTTATGGGATCCGTAAAAACTGCAGAATCATTTGGATGATATACTTTTTATTGTGATTATGTGCCAATCATATTGTATCATTTATTATTCATGAAATGTTGTTAATTGTGTTTAATTGGTATTGTATTAGTGGACTTATTAGATTACTGTAACTGTAACTATTTGCAACATGAAATATCGTCGTATGCTTTGATGGTTTTAAAATTTTTAACCGAATAAAGCTATTCTTGATTGATTGATTGATTGATTGATTGAGAGGAATGCATTTTTTCAGAGGTCGCAGCAACATGGTGAATCTACTAATGATTTTGTATCTGCATTGAGAAAATTGTAATTATAGTGAGTTCAAAGATAAGATTATTCGTGACTAGTTAATCGAGAACATTTGTAACAGCAAAATCCAGGAACACCAACTCTCCAAGGAGGATCCAGATCCTAAGTCTGCAATATACCTGCATGGGCAATCGAGAATTTGGATTCCTACTTCAAGGAGATGTCAAAGCCCTGCGAACTAAGGACCAATAGCAAAGTGTATATGGTGAAAGCAAAGGAGAAGCACAAAACTATTAAGAAGGGACAAAACTCCAAAAGTAAGTAATATGTAGATAGCAAGACAGATTAAATGAAAAACAATGAAGGCAGTTTATGGTTTAAGTGTGGTAGCCTCACACATGTTGCCTCAGCAAACAATTGCCTAGCCACAGTTCAAGTGTGTTTAAATATCATTGCAAGGCACACATTACAAGAGTATGTGTCTCAGTTGGAAGAATGTAGTTTAAAGCATGAGAGTGAAGATAGTTGTGATGTGGTGTTAACTGTTGAAGTTATTGATGCCACATTTAACGAGTTTGCTGGTAGTACTGATAATAGGGACTTTAAGAGCAGTGTTGTAATGTTTAAACCACTTAGGAGGAAACCTCCTTATTGCAATGGCACATTTAATGGTGTGAGTGTGTGCTTAATGGCTGATTCAGGATCACCTTTTGTGTTGATTGATCCACAAGTTTTTAAGAAGTTTATACCACAAGCACACAGGCACTTAAAGGTTCAAATTTGAAGAGTCGAATACAAGTAAAAAGATTGAGAGTGAAGGTCAGTTTGATGGGTTGATTGATTTGAAGGGAAAGAAAGCATTGTGTGTTGTTTGTGTAGTAAAATAAGGGTCTTGCCTTTTAGGTTGGCGTGAGCAAGGGGAATTGGACATTATTCTAAATCCCAACCATCCTTACAGTGTCATTTCCAAGTCCAGGTGGATATGTTTGAATATTTCAGGTGAAAGCCAGTGGTTGAAGACATTTCCTGATGTTTTTCTAAACATCTAAACAGATTGGGAGGTTTCCAGCTCAAGATAATGTTAAAAACTTGATCCACGCCTTTTGCACACAATAACCCTAATTACAATGTCGGGCGGACTTGTGTCTGCTTGACACCGTTTCGGTGTGGGAACTGACCGACCGTAGGTCAGCGGTTCCAAAGACTCTATTACAATGTGACCGCACATGGTGCGGTTGCAAACTCCCATTTCCTTATGGGAGCTTGTGCAGCGGTCAGAAACCGGTCGCAGCACAAGCTCCTATAGAGAAATTGAAGTTCCTGGTAATCCCCTCACTGTGTGGCAGGCACCTGATGGTGCCTGCCACACGGTGCGGGGAATTCCAGGGTTTGGTGCCATTGGTGAATCCTGGCCCCAAACCGGAGGCCGCAGAGGCATGGGGGCCCTGCTAAGGGCCCCGAAAGTCACTTTCCAACAGGCTTTTCATGTCAGAAATCCTGACATGAAAAGCCTGTCTTAAACCGACATAATATTCCTGACGGCGGAGACGCCGTCCATAGGGGATTATGTTTGGCCTCCCACTGGTCGAAAGCCAGTCAGCCCGACCAGCCAGTTTAAACTCTGGCTGCCTACAATTAGGCAGTCTGACTTTAAACCAAGGATGTTGGAGGCTTTCTGACTGACATACTATGAGTCCCTATGTGTGCAAGGTACCTTTATCCTCAAGGGAAGATTTATGCAAGGAGTTGGATAAGGTGTGCAGCATGGATGTAATAGAGCCCATAAAAGGGTTGGAATGATTGGCTCCAATAGTATTAGCTCTCAAATGTGACAATTCACCTCATTTGTGTGTGGATTCATGTGATTTGAATCAAAGAATATGGGTGGATAGGGAACCTCTACCCAATATAAATGAGATGCTGAACATTTTAGAGGGAGTATCAATTTCTACTACAATTGACATGTGTAGGAGAGTAGGGTCTGCTATCCTATGGTCACCCCAAATTTTTGCTTTTTGCTTCACTGGTTTTTGACATACTGAGGCTGTGGGCCTGCTAATCAGACCCCCAGCCTGCTGTTCTCTCTACTAAATTGACACTATGCACCATAGGTGCATAACCAATTGGAATTGGATCACCCTGTGAGCCCCTGTACCAGTGTACACTAGGTACCCAGGGCATTGGTGTATCTAAGGCCTACCAGGGGCTGAAGCATGTATTGTGCCACCCCTGGCCTGGCCTAGCAATTTGACACAACTGGCTGATCACTCAGCTGGGGTAAGTTGGTGTAACCACCTCTTACTTAGGTGTAGTATACCTATACCTAACCTTAAATGGGACACATGTTAACCTATAAGTCACTCCTATGGCAGGCCTTAACAATCCTGAAGGCAGAGTGCTTGGTTCCATGTGAGATGGTGCTCTGGCATGAGCTGGGCCTGTCTGCAGTGGTCAGAACAACTTCCTTGTACCGTTTCCAGATATCGCCATACCATATACTCTTAAGTGCATTATGAACCTCGCGGTTAAATGCTATCTTTGGTGTGGCTTTATCAAAACATGTCGAGTAAGGTGTCATACGAATTGGAATACTAACCCCTCACCAATTCTGGCAACGGGGTTAGCATTCCACCCTTCTAGAGGGACACAACATGTACAGTGCCTGAAACCCGGGTAAAATCAGACATAGCCTCAGCTCCACAAAATGGATGCTGCCACCACAGACACAAGTCTGCCCTCCTGCTGCTGGGAGTCCTTCCAGCTTGGGAGACGTGGACAAAGGGTTTCCTGCCAGGGGAGGTGCGTGCACCACCCCAGACAGGATTTTGTGTATTGGTCAGGTAGGGCTTGAATGGAATCAGACATGCCTGAGGCTCACAAGGAGCCTCGGTGCATATGCCAGTTCAAACCGGTCCTGGGGCACACCAGCCCCGGACCTGGGGCGAGCTGGACAAAGGGTTGGGGGTGTAGCAGGTAGTCCGGCCCCTAGACTCCGCTTAAAGGTAGGAGCTGTGTCCTAAGACTTCAGACATCCTGAAATCAACTTAACTACAAGAAGAAGACGGAAACTTCGACACTCTGCTGCACAGAGGACAGAAGGAAATCTCCCCTATGGTCAGGGAGTGACCATCGTGCTAACGCAAGCACCAACCAGCTACTCGCCGTCTGCTTTGCCGCCACCTCCTGCTGGAGCCCGAGCCCAGAGCCCGACAAGACCTGGACCTCCAGACCTCTCACCGCCCGATCCACAGTCCCTGAAAAGAAGGAACCCGTGGAGGCACCGAGACACGTGGAGCCAGCCATCTTGAAAGACCCACGACAAGCTGCAAGCGCAACAACAGAGGCTCCCTCCAAGTTGTGCTTTGGGTCCTGAGAAGCCCAACATCCGAGCAGCATCTGCACCAAAGGTGAGCCCTCCAGCATCTCCACGATCTGCGTGGGGCCCCTCTGCACTTTGCAACTCGACGCGCCTGTCCGGTCCCTGGCCCATTGGCTAGTGGCCATTTTGGCGACGAACCTTGAAATCTACGATGCTGGTCTGGTTGCTCCAGACTGGCCCTTGCTCCCTTCCAAAGGAGCCGCCCCTCTGACCTTGCTGGTCAGAGTAATCAGCTTTCTTCATTATTCACAACTTCTGCTTTTGCCAAGGCTTGTTTGCTTCTTTCGAGTCGCCGACACCGCCGACAGTGAGAGCCTGCGTGGGACAGCTTGTGACCCGACTCCTGGACACCGTCGATCTTCAGGGACCAGGTGGCTGCAGAGACAAGCTACCCCTCATCACCTGTTTGCACCCAACATCGCCTGGTACCTACCTGGTGCCACGCTGGTCACTGGCTAGTGACTGTGAACACTGTCCCCTCTGCTTTCAGGTCTTCTACAACTCGGATCCACTCTTGGATCCACCGCATCTCTTCTGGACCGGTCGCCTGAAGCATCTTTGTCATCAGGCTCCATTGAATTGATAGACGAAACCCGACGCACTTCGAGACCTATGCACCCGCTTCCTGTGGGTGAGGTAAAGCTGGCACTCCGGTGCCCAAGTGTAGAGAAACATCTCTAGTGTCTGTGTTTTAGTCTTCAGTTCGTAGTCCATCCAGAAGACCCTTCTAGCAGTAACTTTTGAACTTTTACGCACCCATTGAAAACCTAAGGGAGCCCGCGTGTAACGTTCCTCACTGCACACGCGACCCGTGGACCACCTGGCCACTAACTGAAGTTAGCTCCTTGTAGGCCCAGTGATTCTAGAGGCCCTAGGCCTTTTCCCTTTCCTGTTCGTGGTACTTATACCACTATTTTAGTATATGGTTTGAGTGGCCACCAGGGCCCATCCATATAAAGTGCAACTTCTGTATATTGTAATACTTTCTTGTTTAACGATTTGTGCTCCTGTGCTCATAAAGAGTCTAGGGGATACTTTGAGTAATAAATACATATATATTTTGAATATATATCTGTGTGGTGTCCTTTCATTGGTAAAAAAAGGGGGTTACATATGGTAAAACAGCCTGCTTAACACGCTTTAATGAGTTTAGCCTCAAAGACTGCTTAGCCTACGCTACCACTAGGGCAGCTAGTCCGAAAAGGTTGACTTACAACCACACCATAAGGGTTGCTTGGCATGGTACAAGGTGGTCACTTTAACTAGTGAACATCATATACCAGGCCAACTTCTCACATTGGTGAGCAGCGGTTGGATTTGAGCTTGCTGTGTTTTACCTCTGTAATCTCTTTGTTACCAATTGAAAGATCATACAAGTACCTTTAGGTACATATAAAACAAGAATAGATATACTTAAGTTCTACTGAACTTAGTTTTTGTAAAGCAAAGGGAGTAGCACACCCTGACTACAACTACTAGATAGGTTTAGTAGGAAAACCCAAGTGTAGGTAGTTGCAACACATCCACCCACACTTAAGAGCAATGGCTGGGGCAGAGGGGTCCAATGTACCCATCTCTGTCGAGAGTGACCCCCAGAGGGCACCAACCATCTTTGCTACCCTAAATCAAAATGAGCTCAGGCAGTTGGCAAATATCAGGGGCCTTAAATAGCCCAGGAACCCTACCTCTGCTGAACTCAGAGAACTCTTACAAGCTGATGAAGATCAGAGAGCTCTCAAGAAAGCCTCCCAGTTAGACCCCTTAGGGACAGGAACAGGAGACCCTCCTTCTGAAGATGCCACTGAAGTACCCCTTTCCCACAGTCGCCCCTTAGTTGAGAATCTGACTGCAGGTGATGAGAATCAGCATAGGGACAGGGATGACAAAGGGGGTGAATCTGACAGTAGTAGTAGTTCAGATGGGAGAGATAGCCCAGTGCCAGGTGCCAGACCTGGCTCAGCTAACTTAAGGCTACTGGGGACTGATAATGGGTTCACCCCATTGGATCTCCCTAGTGGACTTAACCAGGGGTTTGGGAGGCAGAGGAATCACTCAGGTGACTCTAATGCTTCTCATGCCTCTAGAGGCTCTCACGGTCACTCCAGGAGAAGGATGACCAGCCCTCAGAGGAGGGAGCATGAGGCCAGAATGAAGGAAGCTCAGCTGAGGATCAGGAGCTAGAGGTAGCCCTGATGGAAGAGAAACTGAACAAGGCTAGGCAACCTAGAGAGAGTGGGTCTATACCCACTGGTGGCAGCATTGTCCCTAAGGACAAAGATAGGGTCTTTGACAATAGGAACCTGTCCAAGGTTGTGCCCCCCTACAAAAGTGGGGATGATATCCACAAGTGGATGACTGCTCTTGAGAGAGCCTGCAAAGTGCAGCAGGTTCCCGAAGACCAGTGGGCAGCAATCTTATGGCTCTCCTTTGAAGGTAGAGGCAGAGATAGACTCCTCACTGTTAGGGAGGAGGATGTCAGAAACTACAGAGCCCTGAAGAGTGTCCTAGTTGATGGGTTAGGCTTAACCACTGAACAGTACAGGTTAATGTTCAGAGATACCCAGAAGACACAGACTCAGGACTGGTCTGAATACATTGAATGTGCCACTAAGGCTTTGGAGGGTTGGTTGCTGGGAAGTAAGGTATCTGATTATACAGGATTGTACAATTTGATGATGAGAGAACAGATTTTAAATAACTGTCAAAACCAGCAACTGCATCAACACTTGGTTGACTCAGATCTGACCTCTCCCCAAGAATTGGGAAAGAAGGCAGACAAAAGAACCAGAACCAGGGCCAAGGGGGTGATCAGAAGAAAACAGACCAAAAGGGTGGAGATCAGAAATCCAAAGACCAGAAGTCTTCAACAGGGCCCCAAACTAGTACTAACGAGGGTGGGTCCCAACCTAAAGGGAAGAAGAAAGAAGGTCCAAAGAAACCCTGGTGCAAATCTTGCAAGAATACAACTCACTGGACTAGTGATTGTAAGAAGGGTGGAGCCCCCAACACTGTTGCCCCTAAGGCACCTGCTCCCAGTACTACTGTTAGCAGTGTTGGTCCCCAGACAAAGGGTGTAGTGGGAATCACTATGGGAACTGAAGGAGATTCTGACTTAGACAGAACCCTTACACAGGCAGTCTTGATCTGTGATGGGGACATGGATTTGTCCCTGACTGTGAGCCCCAGTAACCTGGGCAAGTACAGACAGACTCCTTTAATAAATGAAAAAGTGGTTCAAGCCTACAGGGACACATGTGCCAGTGTCACTATGGTGACACCAGGCTTTGTGGACCCTGGACAGTACATACCAGGTGAGAATTACCTGGTGACCAATGTGATGAATACAGGCCCCAGCTAGGCCCGTAGAATACTAGGGTTCGCTCTCCTGTAACGTAAACTAGAAGGAAGTTGGCACGGAAACTGCAAATACAAAGACAAAGTTTATTAACCCTTAAGGGTGGTCCTACAACCCATACAACACTCTTCAGTATTGCATAGAGTAGCACAAAGAACTTGCGTACACGGTCCCCTTTTATACACAACAGAGGGGCTCATAAGTGGGTGGATACAACATGAGACGAAAAGCATTACCTTTTATGGACATTTTTGATACATAATCAATATGTGGGCGGAGTTAACACACTCCTAAGCCCGCGAAAACATGGTCAAGCAAGGACTAACTGATAACAGATGTGGTCAAGTCTGGACATGCGCCAGACGGA
The DNA here is from genome assembly GCF_964204655.1 of Triturus cristatus. Taxonomy (NCBI): domain Eukaryota; kingdom Metazoa; phylum Chordata; class Amphibia; order Caudata; family Salamandridae; genus Triturus; species Triturus cristatus. Next base: position 2,070,094 of record NC_140594.1, on the reverse strand, counting down.
CAAAGGAACTATTTATAGACTGTTACTAGGCAGATTACAAGAGCAACTAACACGAAGATAGGACTCTGCTCGTGCTGGGCACGTGGAGACATGACAGTACAAAATGGAGTCCGGATATTAGGCAACATAAGACGAAAGACATGTTTTAACTGGAGAGAATTCATGTCTTTAGTGAATGCTTAATCATATCGCCATTTTAGTTTTCAACAGACGACCCTTTCAGCATTTACTGAAGACATTCGGCTTATTAGGATAATCATCATATATGTCAATTTTCATCATCTCTTCCACCTCTTTGGTTAAATGTTTCTGATAGGTGACATTGGCAATAGCTTTCTTATCAGGAATACAGAATGACACACATAAAGAACAGAGTAAAGGACCACACTGGACACAGATGCAGCAGGAAAACAAAATTGCCACAATAATGCAGAGACCAGTTAAAACCTTCCATCCCCATGTAGTGATCAATGCCCAAAACCATCCAGAAAAGGTCCAAGTGCCATTTTCTGTATGAATCTCAGCTGCGATTTTATGCAATTTATTAATAGCATTATAAACTGATGGCGTATGGTCAGGAATAAACACACAACAACTACTTCCGATAATTTTACATGCTCCACCTCTGTCAGCTAACATAACATCTAATACCATACGATTCTGCAATGCAACAATTCTAGTGATTTGTAATTCTTCCGTAAGATTCCCAAGAGCAGCAGCGGTTTGATTCGTCACAGCCTCTACAACTCTCGTTAACCTTCGAACCTTCCTACTATTTAGGGCAGCTCCAACAAAGAAAAACAATCCTAAGTTAAAATTAATATACTGCTGTAAGCTAGTATCAGTTTGATCAACATCATCAATAGATAGAGTACGTTTATATCTATTTACAGTTACATTGTTCAACAATTTCAAATCTCTATGATAAGATGCAGGTGCCAAAAATACATGAGGTAATAAGAACGCTACATAACATACTCCGGACCAGCCGGCTGGCAAACGATAATAACCCTTATTCCCACATACAAAGTATGTGTTATGGGAGGCTAAGAAAGTACTATTATTTAGACCATCTATATTCAAAACAATAATACAGTCACTAACACCAACTGGAATATAACCCACACTCTGGACATACAGGTCCGCTTGAGCTTGTGCCACTTGAATCACAAATTTTTCTTTCCCTACTGTGTCTCTAGTGTTCGTGAAAATGTAGGGGATCGATTCATTGTCTGGTCGATATTCTTCCCATTCCCATATTGTCCCATTCGCTTGTGGATAGCCTTCTTTATCCTGATGACATTCCTTATTAAGTCTGGAAGAGGAAGAGGTATAAATGGCGTTCCTCCTTTCTTCTGATGAGCTGGCATCATACCACATATCCAACAGTTCGTAGCATTTGTAGCAACATGGGTATGATGCAACATCTGGATGAAAGTGTTATTCAAATAAGACTGACGATGCTTCAATTCTTGATACGGGAGGGTATAAAAGTAGTGCTCCTCAGGCACTGGAGTGGTCAAGACAAGCAACTCACGAGCAGGAGTCACGTCTTCAACAAACCATGTGGTTATACCAACAATAGCTACACTGATAATAAAACTCGTCGCACAAACAATCTTCTTCTTTTCCATCTTGTAGTAAAAAAAAAGTCAATATCTTCCTGAAACTAAAAGGTTGTCAGAACTCTTCCCCTTAGGCAGCCGTTGATTTCTTCACCAGCGGGCCAAGACGGGTGTCACTACACTAATGCAGGGCTGATCCCCCCCCCTTGCCACATTGGCTCTCCGTTTCACTAACCTAAGGGCCGTTCTGACAACATCTTTGGATACACAAAGAAAATCACTTCCTCGGTCTGAGATGATATCTTCCTCCTCCAGGAATCGATTGGTCCGGGAAGAGCTCCTCAGTATCGTTCGGTTCCACAGCACGGCCTTTCTCTGCAGTCAGGATTTCTCGATGGTCGGTCAACACAGCAGGCTCAACCAATCCAGGCGGCACTTTACGACAGTGCAAAGAGTGGATACAGTTCTTCCGATTGGAAACTCGCACAGCTGTCCTCGTTGCAAGCAGGACCTGCTCAGGACCAACCCATCTCGGTTCCAGACTGTTCGTCCTTTCGAATACCTTGATCATAACCTGATCACCAGGTCGGAGATTATGACCTTCACCTGTGGACCGATCAGGGAGCGCTTCTCGAACCTGTTGATGAATAGAAACCAAATTATCCGTTAACTGTGCCAAATAATCATTAATCATTACACAAGGTACATCATACACTGACCTTGGTTCTGGTGGACCCCAAATATTCATTGGGCGTCCGAATACAATCTCGTAGGGTGTGAGACCGGTCCGAGAATGCGGTATCGATCTAATTGACAATAATGCCAGCGGTAAAGCGTCTGGCCAAGTCAAAGAAGTCGAAGCTTGAATCTTCGCGATCTTAAGCTTCAGAGTACCATTATATTTCTCGACCAATCCCGCAGACTGAGGGTGAAACACTGCATGAAATGTTTGGGTAATTCCCAGGCCTTTCAGGACATACTTAATAACGTCTGCTATAAAATGAGGTCCATTATCACTCCACAACAATCTGCAAACACCATATCGAGGGAAGAACTCCTTCAATAGCATCTTGGCTGTAGTCATTGCAGTATTGTCTTTCGTAGGGTATGCCTCAACCCATTTGCTGAAGGCACAAACCACTACTAGAACGTACTTCAGATTGTTACAGCGCTCAAGCTGAATGTAATCCATCTGCAAAACCTCAAAGGGTGCAGTAGGTGTCGCAAATCCTCCTGCTGGAGTTCGTGTACCCTTTCCCGGGTTATACCTCAGGCAAATCATGCAGGTCTGCACTACCCTCTTTGCCGTGCTAGCGATCTCCGGATGCTCCCAAACTCGTGTGAGTAATTTATCAATTGCGGAAGCTGCGACATGCGCTAGTCCATGTGCCATCTGAACCATAGGTTGTACGAAGGCAGTGGGTAACTTCCACTTATCCATCTGCTTACTTCTCCAACACCCTTCATCATCTAATTCTCCATCATTGGACCATTGCTCCCGTTCCTTATCGGAAGCGGTCCTCTGTATCTCCAGCACTTCTCTCCTAGCATCGTGCCGTCTTTCTGCCTGTGACTTCACAACATACATTGCAGTAGCACCAGGCTGCATCGCAGTCTCTCGTGCCACCCGGTCTGCTAAAGCATTCCCTTCTCCAACTTTATCAACCACTTTCTTATGGGCACTACATTTGACTATAGCAATCTTCTTTGGATATGTTAATGCAGTCAAAAGGTTGTGAACTAAATCCCCGTACATTATCTGTGCTCCATGTGACGTTAGAAACCCTCTCTCCTTCCAGAGTAGGCCGAAATCGTGCGCTACTCCGAAGGCATAGCGGCTATCTGTATAAACATACACACACAATCCTGCACTGAGCTCACATGCTCGTGTTAATGCTATCAGTTCCGCTGCTTGAGCTGATTTCTGCGGTATGCGTGCTGTCTCCACTATTGTTTGTAATGTGGTAATTGCATACGCTGCTGAAGTCGTACCATCGGGTAGCTTCAGGCATGATCCGTCCACCCACAGTTCTCCATCTACATCTGTAAAGGGCGTATCCTGGAGATCAATACGACCCTTTGTCTGTTCCTCAGTCACAAGAATACAGTCATGTGCTTTTCGTGCTTCAGACTGAGTTTCCGGGAACGGCAACAATGTGGCTGGATTTAACGTTGCACATCTCTTTAACGTAATATGAGGAGCCAAAAGCGTCAACTCATATCCCGTTAAACGAGCACTGGTCAAATGCTGCGTCTTTGTCTGATTAAGCAGGGCATCAACAGCATGGGGGACTAATACCAACAACTTATGGGATAACACAATTCCCTCGCTTTGGCGTATTGACACAGCTGTCGCCGCAACCGAGCGAAAACAACCAGGCAACGCTCGGGCAACAGGATCAAGTACAGCCGAAAAATATGCACAAGGGCGCTGCTTGTCGCCGTGCATCTGCACTAAAACTGAGAATGCACATCCATCTTTCTCATGCACGTACAGTGAAAAGGGCTTCGTATAATCAGAGGTACCTAACACTGGTGCTGAACAAAGGGCTTGTCGTAATTGCTGAAAAGCAATTTCACACTCATTTGACCAGGGAAGAGGGATCGGTGTGTCTTTTGTCAAAAGTGCTAACAACGGCTTAGCTATATGTGAAAATCCCAATATCCATTGCCTACAGAAAGAAGCAAGACCCAAAAATGCACGCACGTCCTTCTGTGTGGAAGGTACTGGCGTGTCCAAAATTGCTTGAATACGATCTGGTGTGAGTGCACGCCCCTCCTTAGACAAAAGGTGACCCAAATAAGTCACCTTTGGTCTACAGAATTGCAATTTCTTCTTCGACACTTTGTGATTGTGTGATGCCAAAAAGGAAAGCAAGGATAACGTACACTTTTCACACAACTCAGGAGTGTCGGCCGCCAACAAGATGTCATCGACATATTGTATAAGGGCGACACCCTCGGGCAGAACAAAGGAATCCAATTGCCTTTTCAATGCTTGACTGTAAATGCTAGGGCTTTCTGTATAGCCCTGAGGGACTCTACAAAATCTATAAGACCTATTATTCAGAGTAAAACCGAAAAGGTATCGGCTATCAGGGTGAATAGGGATCGAAAAGAAGGCATTTTTCAAATCAATAACTGAAAACGTGGTCGCCGTTGGCGGGACCAGAGTAAGTAACATCGTGATATCAGAAACCACTGGATACTGAGGTATCACTATCTTATTCACTTACCTTAAGTCAATGATAAAACGATAAACTCTGGTATCAGTATCTTTCTTCAAAATGGGTAAAATAGGACTGTTGCAGACATTATAGGGAACTTCTTCCACTACTCCCACCTTAATCAAATCCTGCACAATCTGTATGAGTGCCTCCTCCCCCTCCTGGGAAATACGATACTGAGGGAGGCGCGGTAACACCGCACCCTCCTGGACACTAATGTGGACAGGCGGAATCACCATCTGTCCCACATCAGTATCCGAAGTAGCCCACAAAGTACGAGGGAGGGAAGCTAAGACAGTATCCTCTGCAACCACACACATCCGTTCTGTCATGGGGTGATTATCATTTAAGATCACACGTACTCCAGTAGGGGAGCAGCGGATCGTTGCTCTGAAGTACTTGAGCATATCAAGACCCATAATGTTGTCGGGCGTGTTCGGGGCAAGCAGAAACGGACAGGACGCAGAAAGGTTGTCAACATGGAATGCAAGGGGTCGGGAAAGAGGGCTTCGAGAGAGTGTACCATCAAACCCTACCGATGTAACCATTAAGCCAGATGGGGGAGCCCTCGGAACCAATTGTTTGGACAGCGCACTGCGAGTAGCTCCTGTATCGACTAGGAACCGATCAGTAGAACCCAAAACATTTGCTGAAACATAAGGACCCTTCTGATCAACCGGCACTTCAACTGATTCAAACCCCCATCCAACGCAATCCTACGCATGCTGTGAGTCATGATACCCAGAACGGTCGTTCCCAGACATTTGATACTGGTGTTGCCTATCAAACACATTAGGCCTATCCCGTTGCTGTACGCTAGGCTCAAATCGAGTATGATCATTAGAGTTCCCTCTATAATTCGAAAAGCCCCCTCTACCTCTCGGTGATTCCTCACCACGTCCCTGACGAGATGCATACAACACCGGACAATCTCTGGCCCAATGACCCGACTGTTTACAATACGCACATTGATTTCTATTTACATCTGACCGACCCGAAGGGGGACCATAGAATCCTCCCCTACCTCTTTCTACACCCCGACGAGGCGGACCATATACTTGTGCTAACATCACCTTAGTTTTCAAATCTTTCGATTTTTTCTCCTCATTCCCCTTCGCTTCTTGTTCCTGACGCTCATAATACTGAGCCATAGTCAGGAGGGATGCCGGAGACGAGGTGGACCAAGAACTTTCACTCGCTTTTAAACGAGCTGCTATTCCTGGTAATAAATTCGCCACATATTTATCCACAAAAAGATGTCGGCCCGTATCATCCGTAAGCGACTGACCACTGAAATCATGAAATGTGTCCTCAAAGCGTGTAAAGAAATCTGAAACTGATTCATCAACCTTCTGTTTACACGAGGCTAACATATTCTAATCAATCTTTTTAGGGGGAATAATCGTTTTCAACTTGGTCAAGATAGCAGTGGGGAGATCTAAAATAATCTGGGGCGGTTTTTGCGCGGGTTTTCTCTCCCTATCCTCATCCTCAATCTCAGACCATTTGGCCTTAAAAACGGCTAGATCATCCACCTTCCGCACAGATCGCCACATATCCGGTGGTAAAATAAGCCCAAAGAACAAATCTATATCTGCTAAAGTCATAGTACAAGAATTCAAGGCCCCTTCGACTTCTTCGTAAAAGGCCGCTGGATTCTTGCGGGGGTCAGGCAATGCATTCTTTAATGCCATAACATCAGCTCTATGCCAGGGAGTATAAACCCAATTATACACAAAATAACCCCTAGCATCGGGGGAAGACATATCCGAGCTAGTTCCTGCTCCTTTAGGAGGAACATACAAAGGTGCTGCCTCTCGCATTGGTTTAGCATGCACTAGTTCGCTCTTATCTGAGTGGGAGGTAGATGATTGGTCGCCACCGATACGTGAATCCGATTGCTCCTCCTCCCCTGTCTTTAGGCGCGCTCTCTCTTTAAGTTCACTCGCCGCGTCCCGTAATGCAAACAGCCGCCGGACCGCATCAGGTGCCTTAGAGGGAGAAAAAACACCGTTACGTAATGCTTTAGCATCTAATACTACATCATCAGGCTCAAAAACTTCTGAATATTTCCGAAAGGCAGTAATCACTTCATCAGAAAAGGTTTCAAGAATATACAACTTCTCTCTATCCCGCCACTTTTCCAAAGAGTCCAACAATTCAGCAAGGGATAACTTGCCCTTAAGTGCACGAAGAGAAATTTTCCGAAGCTCACCCATACGCTCAACTGATAACATGGACCGCGTGTCTACCTTATCCAAAACCAATCCAGAATCCCGTGATCTCGGGGCAGACGTGCCAACATAAGGGGGCGGAGAGCGATCTAATAAATAAAAATCATCGTCAAGATTAGTAAGGACAGGATAAAGTGGCTGGCGGACAGCATATTAACCCGAGACTTGCAACCTACGTTCTTTCTCTTGTTTCCCCGCCAGTTCTCTTTCCTCCTGACGCTTCGCTTCCTGCGCTCTCACATGATCATTTTTCCGTTGCTCTTTATCCAACAGCGCTTTCTCACGTTTCTCTCGCTCACGCACTTCCTTCACCCATAACCGTACACATTCAAACATGTCTTGCCGAGCACGCCGTTTACACATACACTGTTCCACATACTCAATCTTGCGCATATCAAACGAGCCATACAAAGGCCATCGTAACTCAGGATCCTTTTTGGTGTATTTCCTCCACACTGTGCTGTACATTATAGAGGAAAGACCATGCTTCACATACATATCCCTATTAGGAGTCCCCTCTGGGGGGGCTGGAGCAGATTCCTCGAGGTTTAACCGGTTTCCAAAACAGCAGCACCACTTACGGAGTGCGCTAAAAGCAGGCATGCTCAAAAATAATGCAAAATATGCAGTATTATCAAAAAAATGGCACTTAAACTTTGCGCCGTTCAGATTTACACAGCTCCGGAGAAATATCTCCACATTACCTGCCTATATGTGTTGCAACGCATATATTCTCACAATAATCAATACAAAATATGACCAGTCATCACAAATCAAACTCAAATAGCCAACCCAGGCTTCAAAACTCGGAGCAAGTACCGTACAACGGTTCTTACCAATCAAGAGTGTCCAGGTTACAACTGCCAAGTTCCAAAATTCGCCCAAACGGCTGTCGCGGCAAACCGACAGAAGAGGTCTCAGTCGAGGACCGGCGCCACCCAGAAGGTAAGTTCGGAAGGGAAGGAAGAAAACCTCGGGATGCCAGGACTAAAAAAACGCCACTGGTAGTGATCACATCCCTGGCCAAATTCCTCACCTTCGTCACGACCAGTCCTTCGAGCATCCGAGTCGCCGATGAGCCCCACGTGACGGGCGCCAATTGATGAATACAGGCCCCAGCTAGGCCCGTAGAATACTAGGGTTCGCTCTCCTGTAACGTAAACTAGAAGGAAGTTGGCACGGAAACTGCAAATACAAAGACAAAGTTTATTAACCCTTAAGGGTGGTCCTACAACCCATACAACACTCTTCAGTATTGCATAGAGTAGCACAAAGAACTTGCGTACACGGTCCCCTTTTATACACAACAGAGGGGCTCATAAGTGGGTGGATACAACATGAGACGAAAAGCATTACCTTTTATGGACATTTTCGATACAGAATCAATATGTGGGCGGAGTTAACACACCCCTAAGCCCGCGAAAACATGGTCAAGCAAGGACTAACTGATAACAGATGTGGTCAAGTCTGGACATGCGCCAGACGGACAACGGAACTATTTATAGACTGTTACTAGGCATATTACAAGAGCAACTAACACAAAGATAGGACTCTTCTCGTGCTGGGCACGTGGAGACATGACAGTACAAAATGGAGTCCGGATATTAGGCAACATAAGATGAAAGACATGTTTTAACTGGAGAGAATTCATGTCTTTAGTGAATGCTTAATCATATCGCCATTTTAGTTTTCAACAAATGCCAGCAATGCCACTACTTCACATAGTGTGGCAGTTGTTAACTTCTCATGGGGAGGGGTAACTGGCCTCAAAAGGGTTGTGGTTAGTGCAGACCTCCCAGTAGAATGTTTGTTGGGCAATGACCTAGAGAGTTCTCTATGGTCAGAAGTGGAGTACAGGACACATGCAGAGATGTTAGGTATATCACCACATGTCCTTGCTGTGACCAGGTCACAGGCCAAAAAGTGCCTTACTGAACCACAGGTTTTGGATCCTGGAACAATGGACCAAGCACCTACCAATAAGAAGAACAGGAGGGTTAAGGCTGTGCCTTCCCCCCTGCCTCCAAGTGATGATCAGCCTTCCCAGGAAGATGATCTAGAGGACCCTGAAGGAACTGTTCCCGAAGAGCTTGAACCTGATCAGGTTGAGTTTCTGGGGACAGGGGGACCTTCCAGGGCTGACTTGGGGCAGGCTCAGTTAACCTGTCCTTCTCTTGAACCCCTCAGACAGCTGGCTGCTGCTGAGGCTGCTGGGAATGCTCAAGGTACCCATAAAGTGTATTGGGATGATGGGCTCCTTTATTCAGAGGCTAGAGACCCAAAACCTGGTGCAACCAGGAGGTTGGTTATACCTCTGCAATTTAGGGGCTTCCTTCTTACCTTGGCCCATGATATTCCTTTAGCAGGACACTTAGGCCAGAACAAGACTTGGGACAGGCTTGTCCCTCACTTTCACTGGCCTCACATGAATGAAGATACCAAGGAGTTTTGTCGCTCCTGTGTAACCTGCCAAGCCAGTGGCAAATCAGGTGGCACAACAAAGGCCCCCCTAATACCACTACCTGTGGTGGTGGTCCCCTTTGAAAGAGTGGGAATAGATATAGTGGGTCCCATGGATCCTCCCACTGCATCTGGGCACAGATTTATACTGGTGGTAGTGGATCATGCCACCAGGTATCCAGAGGCAATTCCCCTTAGGACCACTACAGCTCCTGTTGTGGCCAGGGCCCTGCTGGGAGTATTCTCCAGAGTGGGGTTTCCTAAGGAGGTGGTTTCTGACAGAGGTACCAACTTCATGTCAGGATACTTGACAGCTATGTGGAAGGAATGTGGTGTCAACTACAAGTTCACCACTTCTTATCACCCACAATGCAATGGGCTTGTTGAGAGATTCAACAAGACCCTAAAGGGTATGATCAAAGGATTACCTGAAAAGCTCAGGCGAAGATGGGACATCCTTATACCCTGCCTTCTGTTTGCTTACAGAGAGGTCCCACAAAAAGGAGTTGGCTACAGCCCCTTTGAATTGTTGTTTGGGCACCCTGTAAGAGGCCCACTGCGTTTAGTGAAGGAAGGATGGGAGTTACCTCTCAAAAAGCCTAAACAAGAGATAGTGGACTATATACTTGGTCTCCGCTCCAGGATGGCTGAGTATATGGAGAAGGCATCCAAAAACCTTGAGGCAAGCCAGGCCTTACAGAAAGCTTGGCATGACCAAAAGGCTGTCTTGGTTGAGTATCAGCCAGGACAGAAGGTATGGGTGTTGGAGCCTGTAGCCCCAGCAGCACTCCAAGACAAATGGTCTGGACCCCATACAATCCTGGAAAAGAAGGAAGAGGTTACCTACTTGGTGGACCTAGGAACTCCCAGGAGTCCCCACAGGGCACTCCATGTTAACAGGTTAAAAGCATATGTTGACAGGGCAGACATGGGCTTGCTCATGGCTACAGATGAGGGACAGGAGGAAGAGAGTGACCCTCTCCCAGACCTGTTGTCTCAGAACCCTGAAGATGGTTCAGTTGAAGGAGTGACCCTTGGAGGCAACCTCACTGATCATCAGCAGATTGAATGTAGACAGGTAGACAGGCCATGTTCAACCACTGGAGAGTAAGATACAATCCATCAAGGACTGGTCCCCTCCAACCACCCAGACTCAAGTTCGAGCTTTCTTGGGCTTGACTGGGTACTACAGGAAGTTTGTTAAGAACTATGGGTCCATTGTGACTCCTCTTAATGATCTGACATCCAAGAAGATGCCCAAAAAGGTTCAGTGGACAGTAAGCTGTCAAAAGGCATTTGATGACCTGAAGAAGGCCATGTGCTCTGCACCTATCCTGAAAAGTCCTGACTACTCCAAAGAGTTTATTGTCCAAACAGATGCTTCTGAGTTGGGTGTGGGAGCTGTGCTGTCACAACTTAATGTAGATGGTCAAGACCAACCCATTGCTTTTATTAGCAGAAGGTTGACCCCCAGAGAGAAGAATTGGTCAGCTATTGAGAGGGAGGCCTTTGCTGTGGTGTGGGCCCTGAAGAAGCTGAGGCCATACTTGTTTGGCACTCACTTCAAGATTCAGACCGACCATAAGCCCCTCTTGTGGCTAAATCAGATGAAGGGTGAAAACCCCAAACTGCTTAGGTGGTCCATTTCCCTACAGGGGATGGACTCTACAGTGGAGCACCGGCCAGAAACAGACCATGGGAATGCAGATGGTCTCTCCAGGTACTTCCACTTAGGACATGAAGACGAGACTGGTCAAGGCTAGTTTAATGTCCCTGCGTTGGGGGGGGGGGTTGTGTAGGAGAGTAGGGTCTGCTATCCTATGGTCACCCCAAATGTTTGCTTTTTGCTTCACTGGTTTTTGACATACTGAGGCTGTGGGCCTGCTAATCAGACCCCCAGCCTGCTGTTCTCTCTACTAAATTGACACTATGCACCATAGGTGCATAACCAATTGGAATTGGATCACCCTGTGAGCCCCTGTACAAGTGTACACTAGGTACCCAGGGCATTGGTGTATCTAAGGCCTACCAGGGGCTGAAGCATGTATTGTGCCACCCCTGGCCTGGCCTAGCAATTTGACACAACTGGCTGATCACTCAGCTGGGGTAAGTTGGTGTAACCACCTCTTACTTAGGTGTAGTATACCTATACCTAACCTTAAATGGGACACATGTTAACCTATAAGTCACTCCTATGGCAGGCCTTAACAATCCTGAAGGCAGAGTGCTTGGTTCCATGTGAGATGGTGCTCTGGCATGAGCTGGGCCTGTCTGCAGTGGTCGGAACAACTTCCTTCTACCGTTTCCAGATATCGCCATACCATATACTCTTAAGTGCATTATGAACCTCGCGGTTAAATGCTATCTTTGGTGTGGCTTTATCAAAACATGTCGAGTAAGGTGTCATACGAATTGGAATACTAACCCCTCGCCAATTCTGGCGACGGGGTTAGCATTCGACCCTTCTAGAGGGACACAACATGTACAGTACCTGAAACTCGGGTAAAATCAGACATAGCCTCAGCTCCACAAAATGGATGCTGCCACCACAGACACAAGTCTGCCCTCCTGCTGTTGGGAGTCCTTCCAGCTTGGGAGACGTGGACAAAGGGTTTCCTGCCAGGGGAGGTGCGTGCACCACCCCAGACAGGATTTTGTGTATTGGTCAGGTAGGGCTTGAATGGAATCAGACATGCCTGAGGCTCACAAGGAGCCTCGGTGCATATGCCAGTTCAAACCGGTCCTGGGGCACACCAGCCCCGGACCTGGGGCGAGCTGGACAAAGGCTTGGGGGTGTAACCACCCCCCTTCCTGGTCCCACCCTTAGGGAGGGACCTAGCAGGTAGTCCGGCCCCTAGAATCCGCTTAAAGGTAGGAGCTGTGTCCTAAGACTTCAGACATCCTGGAATCAACTTAACTACAAGAAGAAGATGGGAACTTCGATGCTCTGCTGCACAGAGGACAGAAGGAAATCTCCCCTATGGTCAGGGAGGGACCATCTTGCTAACGCAAGCACCAACCAGCTACTCGCCGTCTGCTTTGCCGCCGCCTCCTGCCGGAGCCCGAGCCCAGAGCCCAACAAGACCTGGACCTCCAGACCTCTCACCGCCCGATCCACAGTCCCTGAAAAGAAGGAACCCGTGGAGGCACCGAGACACGTGGAGCCAGCCATCTTGAAAGACCCACGACAAGCTGCAAGCGCGACAACAGAGGCTCCCTCCAAGTTGTGCTTTGGGTCCTGAGAAGCCCAACATCCGAGCAGCATCTGCACCAAAGGTGAGCCCTCCAGCATCTCCACGATCTGCGTGGGGCCCCTCTGCACTTTGCAACTCGACGCGCCTGTCCGGTCCCTGGCCCATTGGCTAGTGGCCATTTTGGCAACGAACCTTGAAATCTACAATGCTGGTCTGGTTGCTCCAGACTGGCCCTTGCTCCCTTCCAAAGGAGCCGCCTCTCTGACCTTGCTGGTCAGAGTAATCAGCTTTCTTCATTCTTCACAACTTCTGCTTTTGCCAAGGCTTGTTTGCTTCCTTTGAGTTGCCGACACCGCCAACAGCGAGAGCCTGCATGGGACAGCTCGTGACCTGACTCCTGGACGTCGTCGACCTTCAGGGACCAGGTGGCTGTGGAGACAAGCTACCCCTCATCACCTGTTTGCACCCGACATCGCCTGGTACCTACCTGGTGCCACGCCAGTCACTGGCTAGTGACTGTGAACACTGTCCCCTCTGCTTTCAGGTCTTCTACAACACCGATCCACTCTTGGATCCACCGCATCTCTTCTGGACCGGTCGCCTGCAGCATCTTTGTCATCAGGCTCCATTGAATTGATAGACGAAACCCGACGCACTTCGAGATCTATGCACCCGCTTTCTGTGGGTGAGATAAAGCTGGCACTCCGGTGCCCAAGTGTAGAGAAACATCTCTAGTGTCTGTGTTTTAAGTCTTAAGTTCGTAGTCCATCCAGAAGACCCTTCTAGCAGTAACTTTTGAACTTTTACGCACCCATTGAAATCCTATGGGAGCCCGCGTGTAACTTTCCTCACTGCACACGCGACCCCTGGACCTCCTGGTCACTAACTGAAGTTAGCTCCTTGTAGGCCCAGCGATTCTAGAGGCCCTAGGCCTTTTCCCTTTCCTGTTCGTGGTACTTATACCACTATTTTAGTATATGGTTTGAGTGGCCACCAGGGCCCATCCATATAAAGTGCAACTTCTGTATATTGTAATACTTTCTTGTTTAACGATTTGTGCTCCTGTGCTCATAAAGAGTCTAGGGGATACTTTGAGTAATAAATACATATATATTTTGAATATATATCTGTGTGGTGTCCTTTCATTGGTATAAAAGGGGGTTACATATGGTAAAACAGCCTGCTTAACACGCTTTTACGAGTTTAGCCTCAAAGACTGCTTAGCCTACGCTACCACTAGGGCAGCTAGTCCGAAAAGGTTGACTTACAACCACACCATAAGGGTTGCTTGGCATGGTACAAGGTGGTCACTTTAACTAGTGAACATCATATACCAGGCCAACTTCTCACAACATGTCAGCTGCATACCATCAATTGGTTTTAAATCAAAAGTCTAGAAATCTAAATTCCTTTGTAACTCTTGAAGGTGCATACAGCTTTAGGCATCTGCCATTTGGCTTGGCATCTGTCTCACCTCTATTTCAAAGGCTCATGAAAGAGTATTCAAAGGTGTGTAGGTGTTTCACTACTTTCAGGATGATATTCATGTGTTTGGCACCTGTGTGGCGCAGCACAACATATGACTGAATAAGGTACTGCAAATTTTGCAAGAGAAGTGTATAACTTTAAGACACAACAAATGCAAGTTTGAAAAAGATAGTGTTGATTACCTTGGGCACCATATATCTAAGTGTGGGGTTAAACCCCAAAATGAAATTATTGAGAGCAATTGAGGAAGCCGCACCACCTTCCAAAAAGGACCAATTAAGATCCTTTTCCATTTTGACAGAATTCGATTAAAAATGATTCCACATTTTGCCAGTAAAACTGAACCATTAAGCCAGTTACTAAAAAAAGGTATTACGTTTTTATGGAGTGAAAAGTGTTAGAATGCTTTTGATGATATACATGTGAACATAATTTCTGCTAAACCTTTGTAGTTTTTTAACATTAGGGATGCTACTATTATCAATCAATCAATCAAAAGGTACTTTATTTGGCAACTCAATGCCATAAAAGTGAATGCTTCTATCATCATTACTGATCCAGCAACTGTGGCTTGGGAGCTGTATTGTTGCAATGCAGAAGGGATGGTAGGGAGGGTATGGAAGCCTGTGCATCGAGAGCACCTAGGGGAGAAGAACATACTTACTCCCCTACTGAAAAGGAAGCTTTGGCTTTGTGGTGGGGTGCACGTCATTTTTTGACATACATGTGGGGAGTATCATTCGCTCTCTGCACCAATCATAAACCTGTAAAAATATCCCTACTTTCATGAGACTACAGTTATGAACCAACTGACCTTGCATTTTCATTTATTTCCCCGGTTTCATGAATTTAATATTCACAGATTAAACACTCTTTTTGCCTATGTGTTTCTATAGATACTGTTAGCTCCTGGGATTAAACAATTCATACACTTCAATAGTCACACTATGTCATAAAAATGTAAAGATACAAATGTGTACTTTAACAACTTGAAAGTTATTTTGATAAGGTATTGTTTTAACAGAAATATATTCAGCTGAGGGCAAAGTATTATCATTTTTTAACAGATTTTCTGTTCTTTATCATAACGATACATCTAAATGGGTTTCTTTATGAAGAGGAATATACTTTCATGCTCCTCGCTTTGAAGAAGATAAGCGCGCACCATCCGTGCGGCGGAAGTCCTTGGAAAAAAGGCACCGGTATCTGGGAAACCCCTGGTGCACTGGAGTGGATGCCGTAGACTGTGTACACTTGTGGCCCAGGGGCACTGTAAAGTGCAGCTACTAGAGAGCAATGCTAAAAAACGAGCCAGGCTGGAAATGCAAAGGCAGGGGGAACAACTGTGTGTAAGGACTGCTTGCATGTTGCTGCTCGTTCCCAAGCCACCACTATAGGAGAGTCAACTTTAAAAATAGCTGGGGCATGCAACACCCATCAGCTATCACAACACTCGCATTTTTAAATGACACTTCGATAAGCCAATACTAAGCAAAGGAGGAGTCCGACTCCACAAACTAGATACAACAGATCGCCTACAGCACAAGTGCTGTTTAGACTCGACCTAAAAAGTAAGGGTATCGGTTTATATTTATATTGTGAGTGCTCACGAGAAAAATCATGCACTACTCCGCCTCCTAGTGAGATTTCTCATTGCAGGCGGCCGTGGCAGGTTGCAACTGCTTGCACTGAGAAATCTGCCACTTGCATTGAGGAAGTTGCTGCTTGGGTAGAATGTTGAAGCAGCGCCATTTGGCACAACGTGTAGTGTCTTCACTCTGATTTTACAGTGTACGACAAACTCCTGGCACTAAAATTCAGCGCGAGCAGCGCGACTTACCAGACTCCGCAACTAGCGGAACTCTGCGGATCGCAACAGAGTTTTTCTGTCACTTTGCGGAGTTCCGCAGAGTAAAACTACGTGAACTCCACCCACCCCTACCCCTAGAGGTGACTGTGGGAATACATTCTTTGGAACTGTATTCCAACCAAAGAATAAAAATAATAAAAAATAAAAAAGATGGCAATAGTAACCAAAAGACGTGTCCCTGTGGCAAGGGCATCAGTTCCTTCCTGACTCCTGGGCATATGACACACTAGTGCAGCCAACTGAAGCCTGATTATGGCTGTATTTCATATGTCAAACAGCGGCCAGGGACTCCATTTCCATTCCGTTCTTGCACATGGGCCCGTGACTAGGGCTGGATTCAGCCCTAACGTCATCAGTGCAACAAATCTTTTTGGCACCCCTCTATGACCTCCTTATTCCAGGAGTCCCTCACAACCGCCCTCCACCAGTGCCCTTCATCTCCCATAGTCCCTCTCACATGCATTTCATTTGTTGTAAAGTGCTGGTGGTGGTTGACTTTGCTGATATTTCTACCCAAACTAACTCATTCCCTTTTCAGTAACATTAGAATTAGAAAATTAAACACAGGGGGAAAAACATAACATCCTATCCACTATGATGCAGTTTGCATGTAACTCTTTGATGACAGAACATAAGTCATTGTGACATATTAGGATTGCAACTTTTGAACTACAAGTAACGAAGGCATTTCTATGACAACAGCAGGAACCCACTGAGCTGTACACATAAAATCCAGTTCTGTGATATGTATGGTGCATGTTGTTTGTAGGCATATTAACACTCTGCACTACTTTAAGCGAGTCAAAACTGCCGCTAGCCGAAACTCCGATCTCTCTCCAGAAGGAACATTAATCACCAGAGTTCTATGAACATTTTTATAGTTGCCTGAAAACTGCTGGGCACACAGAAAACTCTGCAGCAAGTGCTTGTACACCCAAAATTATTTCTAACAAGAATTTGCAATGGAACAGGTCTCGCATTAACAAGAGTTCATGCTACTGGCAATGCAATAGCTTAAACTCTCGCAAATGCGAAACTTATTGCATTGCAAATATTTGTTTTTTACTAGCGCCCATGTGGCGCTTTCACATTCATGAAGACCGTGCCCCTTTGTTTAAATAAGCCGCGTCTAAAGAAAGGGGTGTGTCCGACATTAAAGTGACTCCGTGGCATGGGGCGCTTTGACAAAAAAAAGCATCTGTTTATCATGTTCACAAACAGATGTTTTTTGGGGGTAAAAGCGCCCAAGCAGTGATTTGTCTTTAATGCTGGCCGCATAACTTTCTTTAGATGCGGTTTGTGTAAAGAAAGGGGCGCGGCCTCTATGAATGTGAAAGCGTCACATGGGCGCAAGTAAACAAAATAAATAAGTAAGCACAGCCACTAAATGTTGACCGCGCTGCTAAATTTTTTTTTTTAATTCAACCGATATAGTTAAAGCGAACCGCCATTCGAAAAAATTTAAATAAAAGCGGGCGGCGTGCTGCGAGGTAGTGGGCAGAATAGGAGAAGAGCATTAAATAAAATAGTGCTCAGAACTTATAAAGCAAACCATGTAACAAGACAAGTAAAAGGTCCAGTTGTTGTGGGAGGGTACAAATGCAGATGAGGTAGTACCAATGAGGGACTAACAAGCCCATTAGCCACTCAGAAGACAGCGTTAACGAAGGACGATGACACCAGCCAATTGAAAATATGGGGGAAGAGTGGGTGGGACTACAAAGCCATACTCCACTACTGCATGCCTCGCAGCAGCGCATGCCTCACCCAGGCTCGACCTAAAAAATAGAGGCAGAAGAGTATTCAAAACGATATGGTAAGCAGGCATTGGCAAAGTCAACATATCTCATATTGACTTTGCTTGTTTTTCCCCTTTCTGTCAAATTTAAAGAAATAAAACCAAAATCCTTCTAAAGCCTTAGAAAGTAAGCAAGACCAGCAAAATGAAAGCAGCTGCCGCTGACCAATGAAAAGCAAAGGGAGGAGGGCAGCGAGCATGCCCACTGATGGTAAGGAACGGGTGAGCTATTTACAGAATAGACATCCAAGTGACATGCGCTGTCTCAGGCAAGAGTTCAAGAGGCTCTCACTGCACAGCTGAGACTGGTGTAGGCTGGTCTGAGACGTTTGCGTTTCTCGCCAAACACCCTCTCCATCTCAGTGAAAGAAGCTCACATTCAATCATCACAACTGTCAATAACTCTAGAATTGCGTCATCGTCTTGGTTGCCGACGTGAAATGTTGTGTTCACGAAAAGAGAATGAAATGGATAGATCTGGGGGCAGCTGGACTATTCCCTCCGGACCTTGAGTTTGTATTCACCATGGCCTGACCTAATCTCAATACAGCTCTCAGAGCAGCAGGTGGCCCCTTGCAGTGCCTGGAGTAGAGTGCGACTGGTGCTGCCTGAGACACCAGGGCTCTGGCACAGGAAGTGGACGCGCGGGGGCCACAGCTTTGGCCCGACTGTTGCCTGAAGTGGTCGAAGTGCTGTCCAAGTGCGATCCCACCACCTAAGAAAGTGCTCAATGAATACTGGTCACAGACACCTTGAAGGCACGGGCTCATTTGGCTGGAAAAATAGCAGCGTCTTCTGACATATGTAAAGTGAAAACATGACATGGTACCTCACAACAAAACAGAACACAACTCAAAACTGCACTACAACAAAACCGCATCACATTGCAATATTGCAGCGCAAAAAACAACGCAGCACTAGCACCACAAATTGTCGCACAACAAACGTGCACACACGGTCTTACCACGCATTGCCACCTCCAGAATCCTGTTTTCATACCACTGTGGTAAACGGTCTTAACACCAACACTACTTTAGTAGCACCAGTCAAAACTGTTTTGAGATCCTTCCGGAAATGTGTAATGTAGGCAAATCCAAGTCTCTGGTGTAATAAATATTAGCAGAACTTTCATATTTTGGAGTGGAATCACGGGTAATTATATTTTTACTGTGCAACACCTCCACAAGATGCTTGGACAGAATCCATGTTTAAGAAACAAGGGGCATATTAACAAGGGCCGGCGATAAATATCGCAAAGCGCACTTAGCGCTTGCATATTTATCGCCGGCTATCTCTGGAATTTATCGCCCGGTTAGCGCGTTATCAACAACGCGCATCGCCGAGGCAATAAAATTCCAGAGATAGATGGGATATCGCCGTTTTCCATGGTGGAAAAGGGCGATATCCTAGATAATAGGGCCTGTGGTCTTAGCCACACAATCCACCCCCCATGTTAGGTATAACTTAGTCAGGAATTTAACAGACGTTAAATTCCTGAGTTAAGGCATACTTAACGCGATTTTATTTATCGCTAACCCTCCTTGATAATATCGCGAAGCTTCCTTCGCGATATTATCCCATGTTTCTTTTCACAGCCACGCCTCTTTTGCATCTCATTATCGATGCGAGGCGAGGCGTGTGAAAAAGGGGCGATACATCAAGTAATCAAGCGCTAGCGTGCCCTTGATGATACTGCGATAATATTATCGCCGCTTTCCGCCCGAAAACGGGCTCCAAAGTGGCGATAATATTATCGTCGCCCCTTGATAATATGCCCCCACGTGTATTTAAAAAACAACAACTTTGGGGCATATCATCAAGGGCTTTATCTCCGCTTTTCTGGCTTTAAAAGCCAGAAAAGCGGAGATAAAACCAACGCCCTATCAGCAAGAGGTGCAAACATGCGTATTCGTATGTTAGCACCCATTTACACTACGCGTACCTTTGTATCTCTAATGCAATGCAAAGTGGGCGTTCCTGACATACACTACATGTCAGGAGAGGAATAACGTGTCTTTGCGCTATTAGCAAGGATGCCCTTGCATTTTAGCAGACGTTAGTTTTTGGAGAAGACTGCTGTTTTCTCCAAAAACTAACGTCTGCTAAAATCCTGACTAAGCCACCCCTAACAATGGGGGTGGATTATGCTGATACGACCACAGGGTCATATCAACAAGGTTATCGCCCTTTTGCAGGGAACATCGCTGGGAAACCAGCGATGTTCCCTGCAAAACGGCAATAACATCGCTATCTCTGGAATTTTTATCGCCCTGGAGCAGTGTGTTGATGATAACGCGCTACCAGGGCGATAAAAAGCAGAGATAGCCAGCGATAAGAAAATTATCGCTAAAGCACGGCCAGCGATAATTATCGCTGGCCATTGATGATATGGCTCTTTGTGCACAAAGCGTTCCTTATGGCTCATTACGCATGTGAACCTGCTGTTGTTTATGCTGCTGTTCAAAGCATTTACATTAATGCAACGTGGCGAAACATAACTCCTCTTCCTGTCCTCATGAGAGAGAGTTTCCCTGCTGACACTGCAGACACCAAGCTTCTACCATACCCATCCCTAATGCCTGCCCAGGCCACCACACTGTAGATGCAGGGAAAGTAATGAAGGCGGTGGGGTGGTGGCTGCCTCCTCCTGTAATCCGTGCATCTTTTTGTAAAACTAAAGAAAACAACACGATGAGTAATATATATGTGTGCTTTGTTTTCAGACTGCTGGATCTCTGGCAGCACCTGCTGCTCTGTGGGTGGCCCTGCCAGGAACATGTCATTTTAGAAACATCCAGTGTGACTGGCACACATGTAGAAGTACACAGCAAGTCCCTCAACAGAGTGAATACCTACACTGGCCTCAAGAGTGTGAGCTGAAGTCGGGCCTTTCTGCTGTGGCGTTTGAGTCAAATTTTGGAATTTCAAGCACAGCACAGTCACAGTTGCTTTCTATAATAACAGGAAATTATCCTGTCCTGTAAATTCTGCTCCACCCCTTTTCCAGCAGGGTGCCATGTCCCCAACCCACTCTTAGCATGATAACGCCAGGATCTTTTTCACGGTGGATGTTCTCGTGATTGAAGGGCTCAATATGAAAGTTGACCTTCCATCTGGATACGGAAATGGCACATGCCGAATCTTCCGACACACACAATATCGCCATCTTAACATGGGATAAAGAGCGGTAGAAAGGAATGTAACTACATTAAGAACAAGTCGCACCGGTCCCAGCCCCATCACCTCACGACATGCAGCAGCTCCTCGCTCCGCTGTAGTTCCCGGGAGAAAAATATTTGCAATGCTATAGGTTTCACATTTAAATGCGAGACCTATAGCATTACAAACAATCAGCCGCCATTGTCTCGGCTGCTTCGAAAGTGAAAGCGAGCATGGTCCGCTGAATTTGAGTAAAGCACTGCATCGTGCCTAATGTCGGAAAAACTGAATAAAGAAAATAGTACATGTACTGTGTAACAACCAAGTAAAGAGGCCAGCAGCCATGGGAGGTTACAAACCAAGAAATGGCCTTACGCAGGAGGGACCAACAAGCCTATTTAGGAGTCAGAAGACAGCTTTTAGGAAGGACAAAGACACAAGCCAATGAAAATAATGGGCGGGGGAGTGGGCGGGGCTTCTCTCCCATTCTGTACTACAACAGATCATCACCAGAGCAGCGCTTGCGCGCTGGCTCAGGCTCGACCTAAAAACACTGCCCCCCAAGGACACATTCAACTGCAGCTGCATCGACTGCCTATGGCACTCTAGGTCACTGCTGCTGGTCACGAGCTCCGAAGGTGAATATTTCAAAGGGGGCCCCGAGTTTACTCGAGTTGTGACAACTTATGACACCCCGCTCCCACTTTCATCTTTCACTCTCGTTCTTGTTCATATCAGGTGACTCTCGGCTTCAGTAAGATTCAAAGACACATTTGTTGAACTTGCTTTTAGATGAAGCTGTTTTGCTTTTTATTGAATAGAATTACCCTTTTACACAGCTTTATGAATTTTGACATTATAGTGTTTTCAAAATGTCATGAAAAAGAGAAGAGTTTATCAAATACCCGTGTTGAGCCTTTGTTTTATTACTGCAGATAAACGCGTCTTCCGTACCCAAGGCAGATAAAAGGATTTATTTTCTCTTTAAAAGTGGCGGTGTAGGTGTAGAGGTGCTGACGGTTTGTAGCGTCGTAGAAGGACACCAGTCCCTCCTCGTAGTCCACGAAAATCCCCACTTTGCTAAGCACGCCTATAAACTGGTGATCTCTGTCCATCTCATCGGAAACTTTGTACACTAACCGTTCTTGGCTGAGAAGCCAGAAGCCGTTCTTGGGGCTCGGGGTGTTCGTCGTTCCTTTTACGGATGCGCTGGTGATCCCCAGCCTCCACTGCAGGTCAGCCATATACTGGTTCCTCACTCCCTGGTCTATGGTCACCACCCAGTACCACTTCCCAGAGATGACCCCCGTGGACCCCCGGACACAGCATTTCGCATCAAGGCCGGTGTTGCGAAGCTCCCTCCCATCACTGCTGATGAAGAGGGACCTGACTGCAGTCTTCGGATCCACCGACAGGGGCGCTGCGGAGACACAGGAAATATCATGAGGACACTCACCCAACTTGTCAACACTTTCCAAGAATGCATAGAATTTTCTGGCAGAGAAAATATAATAATTACTAAGGGGCTTATTAATGAGCCCTTTATGCTTCCGTTGAGCCACTTTTTCTGGCGCTGCGGAACCGCAAAATACACGCCACACTGCGCCTTATTTAGAAAGTGACACATCTAGGTTGATGCATCACTTTGTAAAACCCTGCACTACATTATACCTGCATCAGATGTAATGTATGCAGAGTGGGCATTCCCCCACAAAAATGGCTTGTAGTAGTGGCGCAGTGAAATCTACCAGATTTCACTACGCCAATCCTAGGACACCACTTGCATCGAAACCTGCCTCACAGTAGGTGTAAGACTGATGTAGGTGCATTCAACATTAAGGCTTGCCTGTGTGTAATGACCCATTACTGGAGTTGCGTCACTTTTGCAACACACTCCAGCAATGCATTATTACTGCGCCTACAGATATGTCAGGAATGCTGACGTATCTGTAACTCCTATTAGAAAAGGGCAATTCCTGTCATTTTGCCCGGCCTCGGCGCACAATAGGCTGCCGTGCATCAACGCAGGCAGCTGTGCACCGTGGTGTAACGGTGCCTGCGTTGAGGAGATGATTGTTTTTGTGCAGAAAGGGAAATCTTTCCGTTCAAAAACAATCACAGCAGACTTTTTCCTCTTTCTATGTGTGCTGCCGAATGCACCACACATAGAAAAAGGAGAAATACAGACATTTTTCCTCTTTGTGTCTCCCATACGCCTCCCCTGGGGAGGTGTGAGTTTTTGGTACTGCCTCAGATTTATGTATTCTCCTAAATCTGGGGCAGTGTCA
Source organism: Triturus cristatus (assembly GCF_964204655.1). Taxonomy (NCBI): domain Eukaryota; kingdom Metazoa; phylum Chordata; class Amphibia; order Caudata; family Salamandridae; genus Triturus; species Triturus cristatus. The sequence goes on along the minus strand of NC_140594.1, from coordinate 2,046,811 downwards.
AAAAGCCATGGATGTTGCTGGGAACACGCCGAGCAACACCCATTGCACGCCCCTTTAATGCAAAAAGCTGCATAAAGGGAACACTATTTATCAGGCAGCATTAGACCCAAAAAAGTGGCGTACTGATGCCTGATAAATATCACGCAGGCTCCTGCACCACAAAAAGTGTCGGGAGGGGATTCATCATTTACAAGCCCCTTGCACCGTCTCTGCGTCACTTTTAATATGGGAAAAAGTGATGTACGGCAGCACAGGAATCTTGAAAATAAGCCCCTAAAAGCGCCAATGAATGGCGTGTCCCTCACTGGAGAATCCCACATTAACTGTGTGAGGGACTGACAGACCTCTTCAGATGAGTGAGGAGCCCTGGTGCAGCTGTTGCAGTGGCCCAAGGCACCAGCGGTGAGGCAGCACCTGTACCAGTGCAGTGTGAGCAGCAGCAAACCTATCAATGATTCAGCAGGTGCAGTGGCACCAGGCCCAGCTAGCCAAAGTCCTGGACTTGTGCAGTGCAGTCAGAGGCGTAGGTCTCAATGGTGCAGCAAGTGCAGTAGCACCGGGCACACTCAGTGGCACTCCTTTACTAGTGTGAGGGGCAGCAATCAATGGTGAGGAAATTGCAGTGGAACCAGCGGCGATTCCTCTGTGGGAGCGGGGGAGCACTGCCCCCCACACTTCTGGGCAGACAGTGACAAAATATAAAATGGTAATGAAATGATTTTATTACCATTAGATTTTTCATGCTTTTTGCCAGCAAACAGGGTACAAGGGCAGATCCAGTGTATCACTGCTGCCAATGTTTGGCAGCAGTGAGGAGTGGCCTCTTAACTTTGAAGTACGTATGTTGGTTTGTCCGACTACCTTATGAAAGGCCAAACTCACATGCGCAATTCAAACATCTCTAACCCGCCTCTCTTGGACAGCTGGGCTGGAGAGCAGGCACAGGCTTACAGTGATTTTTGTAGCATGGAGACAGCTCTCTCTGACCAATCAAGATGCTTTACGTATGCTGTTTCACAGAATGAGAACAGAGTCTTGATTGGATGAGAGATTTGCCTGTGGGATTCACACTCGTGCTGCTGCACACACAGTCTCATGTGATCTCACATTCTCAGGGAATGCCCATCCGCAGTTCTTTCTCCAGCACATAGGAAGGCCAAAAGAACTAATTTTTGAGGTAAGTAACACTTTTTAAGGCAGACACTGTGTGTGTTGCTGTGGTGAGAAAGTAGCCACCCACCCTTCTGGGGTGTCTCTCTAGACATGGAGAGTTTCTAATATATGTCTTCTGTGTAACAAGTGACATTTTTCGCATATGGTTGTGCATACTGTACAAGGCATAACTGTACCTCCGAAGGTTGTTGGGTCAAAAACACGACTCTCTGCAAAGATAAAAGAGAAACATAACAAGATATTATTTATAGATGTTATTCCTCGGTTTTACGCAGGTAATTAGCATTATTCAGCTGTATCCTTCTGCTTTCCTGCACCGCTTCCCATCCAGGGAGGCATTACTGTAATTACCATCCTCTCCATCCTGGGACCTAAAGTGAAGAATACATATCCAGTGGCGTAATGAAACCATTGGACCCCCTGCATAGTTCTCTGAGGGTCTCCACATAAAATTACTTGTCCACCCACCTGCACCCGCCCTTCCAAGGAGGCATTACCACATTTACCATGTTTGCTTCTCATGTCTAGCTCTCATAATGTCAACAATGAAAGGAGAGCCAGGGTCATTTATGAGTGGTTCACGCCGCCGGCGTCACACTCTTTTTGACGCTCCTGCAAAGCAGGCCTCTCACTCATATGTATGAGGCCATGCAAAGCAACTCTGAGGGGCTTTGCATGGCCTCACAGATATCGAGTAAGAGAAAGCAGCGCAAGTCACTGCTTTGCCTTGCTCTCCGCCCCAAGGAGGTGATCCACGGGCATTGTGGGGGGCTTTCCTATGCAGCACCGATGGAGTTTAATGCTGCTCCAGATTTATTTAATCACGTAAACCTGGGGGAGCGCCAAAACCTTACGCCTCCCCAGAGCAGGTGTAATAAGGAGAAATATGTTTATTTCTTCTAGTTATTTCCATTTTCCATGTGTGCTGCATTTATGCAGCATACAGAGAAAGAGGAAGAAGCCTTTTGGGCTGGTGTTTGTGCAGGAGGTGTCCTTTCCTGCACAAAAACAAACTTTCCTGCATGCGAAGCACCCTTGCACTAAATTGCAAGGGTGCCTACATTGGCGCTATGCAGAAAATTGTGCACCACTGCAGGGTGAAAGGCCACAAATGCATTCCTGCCCTTTCACATTGGAGTAGTGCGGCATAGTAAGGAGATGTGTAGCTCTGCCCTACATCAACTCCTCATAAATTAGGTCCTCAGTGCGAAACACCACCCCTAGGTTTTATTAAAAGATCTCTAATCCCACCAACCTAGTTGGTTGGATGCTTCATCATTGATGTCCCACCGCAGCACCTCGCACATCAAGGAAGTGCTTCAATGCTTGATTACACTGGAGCAGGTTTTTGGGGGCAAGGAGGGGGGTTGTTTATCTCACAAGTGGAAAAAGGAGAATTAAAGCTGACTTAGGGTTACCCACTGATGTGGTATATTTTTAATAGTGGCAACCTGGACAAGGGTTAAGAGCAGAGGTGGATGTGTTGTGAAAAACCAATAAACTCTCACATCCACAATAAGGGTCGATGTTTCAGCCATAATGTCTACCAACAAACTGAGGGGCTTATTTAGAAGTAAAAAAAGAAACCTTCCCAGGAAGGGAAAGAGAATCACCTGCCTAAGGATAAATTAGAGCGCTAGGTGTCTCTGGTGGACTGAAGATAGGTTCTAAACCCGGGGAGCAAAGTCAGAGATGTGTCAAAAAGAGACAGTAAATAACAAATAGTAAACTAAAGAAAATGGTAGAGAAAAATATATATTCCATTTATTCAACATATAAGAATTTCAACAAAAATAAATAATTTTTTATATTTTAGTTTCAAATGTGCATACATAGGTTGTCAAACAATACAAATAATGTCAAAGCAGTAATATATAATTACTTAAGGTCCCAACAGGAACAAGTGAGAATAAAATTGCAAACAATGGCATTTAGCAATACATTAATGGCAATGGATGATACTTAAAGTGGCATATACTTGGTATAATGTGTATTTGGTTGTTCTTGTATTTGTACCACCGTATGGTTTTTGTCCAGCGCAGTGCCGACGAGCGTTTTGGTGTGGGCTAGGGTCTAGCCGTCACCTTCTTCAGGGCACAAATATATAAGCAATCCAAACAATAGGCCATGCAGTTCGGGGATGGAAAACAGGATATATATCTATATCTATTCACTGAAAAAACCATAGGTTTCAGGCACGTTATAGTTAGGAATTAGCATTTAAGAAACCTTAGAAATTCACTGAAAAAACCATAGGTTTCAGGGGCGTTATAGTTAGATGGACTTTTCACTCGTACAAAACCATTGACATTACCCCGTTATAGTTAGTTCAGCTAACTATAACTCGTGCGCCCGCAATGCACTGCTGATGACGTCACATAATACATCACTCATGACATGGTCAGTGACATCACTCATGACATCACTGATGACATCTCAAATGGCATCACTTATGACATCACTGATGACATCATCCAGTGAATGTGTGTTTTTCTGAAAATTACATATGTTTTATATATGTATATCTCAAGGTCGATGGAAGAATACATGGGTATTTAAGTGTCTATATGGATGACTTGTTTTTGAAAAATTGATTGTATAACTGACTGATTAAGTGTATCTTAGTGAATACATGGCTTAATGAGTAATGTTTAAATATGTAAATAACTGTATCAGTCTCTCACTTTGTGTATAAGTGGCTGCATGGGTTGGTGAGTAGCTACATGAGTGTCTATATAGGTTATTAGTTGGTTTTTTGAGTAGCAGTATGAGTGTCTGAGTGTCTGTATGGTTCAGTGGGGGTATTACGTAGTGCATAGATCCATGAATGAGTGACTCACTGTTTGTATGTGTTGAAGACTGTATGGGTGGATGAGTGTGTGCATGGGTGTGTTAGTGAGTGAATGACTGTCTCAATAGTGTCTTTATGAGTAACTACATATGTTTTTGTAGGACCTGGGGTCACCTGGCCCTAAGGGGGTAACGTGACTCGAGCGGGTGGGCACCCGAAGGCTTAAGTGTAAAGCGACCATACAACACACACATCCCCTGAAGCAGGAAACGCACACAATAATGGACACCACACAATAGGTTCGATGAAAATCAATCAAGTTTATCTAAGCAGTTAGATGCAAATGCAGTTCATTAGATGGCAATGGGCATTGTTTGAGTACATTAGCGTCAGATTCACCAGCATTTCTTTATGGTGCCATAGGCAACACCTGTATACATTAGCGTCAGATTCACCAGCAATTCATTATGATGCAATAGGCAACACCTGTATACCTTAGCGTCAAGAGCGCTTCAACAGCGGACTGGGAAGCGTAGCGCCCCACCTGGGAAACTAATAGCGTTTCAAGGCACAACTTGCGGGCTTACCGCTACTCCTGACACCGCTGGCACTTCAGAGCAAAACTGGAGATCACAGCGCTACACGGAATAAACAGGCATTAAGCACCTCGGAGCAGAACTTGAGAACACAGCGCTACTCGTATTAATCAAGCATTAAGCACTTCAGAGCAGAACTTAAGAACACAGCGCTACTCGTAATAATCAAGCACTAAGCACTTCAGAGCAGAACTTAAGAACACAGCGCTACGTGTAATAATCAAGCATTAAGCACTTCAGAGCAGAACTTAAGAACACAGCGCTACTCGTAATAATCAGGCCTTAAGCACTTCAGAGCAGAACTTGAGAACACAGCGCTACTTGTAATAATCAGGCCTTAAGCACTTCAGAGCAGAACTTGAGAACACAGCGCTACTCGTAATAATCAGGCCTTAAGCACATGGTCCCCTTGTACGCGGCAGTCTAGAAGCAAGGGGGTAATCCCACGGAGGGGAACCAGAGTCTCGGTTGGGCACCGGGAAGCGGTCGCAAGTAGTGCGGTGCCGCTCCCGATCGCTAGGGGGTGCACCGGGTCCTCCTTAGACCTCCCGGGGAGCAGGGGGGTGAGTCCCAGGCCTCAGCACGGCCACGCTACCTCCCAGCCCCCGGGGGTTACCTTGATCTCGGCATCCTCCACAGGCAGACACTCTGGGGATCTTCACTGTTCCGGCCCCGCAGTCAGAGCGCTCAGCGGCGGGGGCGGCGTCGTGCAGTCCGCCTCTGTCACGTGGGTGCGGGGGCCGGCTTCACGGCCTTCCACGACTCTGGCAGCAGCTGCGACGGCAGCGGCGGGGCCCCGGGCTTCTCTGCGGGCCTCGGTTCGATGAGGGGCAGACTTCTGGGTCCTGGGCCGCGGCGGTGAGTGCGCCTCTGGTCCCCGCGCCAGGGGGGGTGACAAGTTAAGCAGGGGCGACGGCGGGCTCAGCGCTCAGCGCCCGATGTGGGACTGACACGGGGGGATCTCAGGCAAGGTCGGGGAGCGCAGGGGTCACAGCGCTAGTACCTGGTTGATCCCCCAGCAGTCCAGCAGTCACTTTCAGCTTAGGTTTCAATACGGAGCTTCAGCATTGGGTTGCAGCATTCAGTTTCAGCATGAAGTTCCAGCGTTTAGTTTCAGCATTCAGTTTCAGCATGAAGTTCCAGCGTTTAGTTTCAGCATTCAGTTTCAGCATGAAGTTCCAGCGTTTAGTTTCAGCATTCAGTTTCAGCATGAAGTTCCAGCGATCTTAATGGCGCAGATGTCTCTGGCGCCCTTAAGGGTTCTGTTTCTTGGGGTTAGGGATTGAGTTGGTGACTAGTTCCCTCCTAGTCAAGTTTGGCAGATGGCCCCTTGGTCCTCCTACCGCTGGGCTAGATCAGTGGGCTGTGCAGGATCCCTCACTCACTTAAAAGGCAGTACCTAAGTCCTGTCACTTTCAGAGGCATAAGTCCCTGGCTAGGCCCTACCGCCTAAAACTCCTGCGTGGATTCTCTAGGTCTGCTTTACCCCAACTGGCCAACTGACTAGAAAATGTTCCCTCCCTCTGTTAAGTAGCCCTAGGTCAGGTGACCTCTATCCAAGGCAGCAAAAGTAAAAACCCCACCTCCCTTCTAGAAGGTTCCAGCACATTCCAGGAGCTTCCCCATTCTACCTATGGGACAAAAAAGGCCGGCTGGTGTCGCAACATTGTTGTGGGGTTACAGCCAGCTCCTGGCAGCTAGGGTGCTACTAGAAAGACCACTCTGCAGTAGCAGGGGCCTGTGGCAGCCATCTTGGGAGAAGGGAGCACCTGGACCTTAACACTGATTGGCAATGAAAAGGCGCCTGGAGAGCTAAGTCCAACCTAAAAATGAGGGTGGAAAAAATGAGGCACGATCAAAAATAGAGGGGGAGACCACCCTAGGGCTGACAGGTCTAACAGTTTTAAACTAGCATATGTGACTATTGGTGTATATAAGTGAGTATATGTGAGAGTGAGAGATTGAAAGAGTTCCTGTATGAATAAGTATGTGTTTCTATAAGTGATTGTTTAAAAGACTAAGTATGTGTAAGTTTCTGTAGAAGTAAGTGTGGTGGTGTGTGTATAACTGTATATGCAAGTAAATGGATGTTTAATTCTTTATTAGCATGAGTGACTATGTGTGTGAGTTACTCTATGGATGAGTGGCGTTGTGTAACAGGATGTATAGGTGTATGAGTACATATGATGAGTGAGTACATGTATGAGTGACTGTATAGGACTGTTGGTGAATGAGTTTATGTGTATGTGGATCTTAGAATTACTGAATAGGTTGTTGTAACTGATATTGGTATGTCCATTGTTTTGAACATTTTAGTTTCTATTTTTGAATGTGTGAATCAAAGGTTATATTAGGGGGAGAGGAGGTCTGACACTCTATCACAAGGATGATGTCATCAGTGATGTCATTTGAGATGTCATCAGTGATGTCATGAGTGATGTCACTGACCATGTCATGAGTGATGTAATATGTGACGTCATCAGCAGTGCATTGCGGGCGCGCGAGTTATAGTTAGCTGAACTAACTATAACGGGGAAATTTCAATGGTTTTGTACGAGTGAAAAGTCCAGCTAACTATAACGCCCCTGAAACCTATGGTTTTTTCAGTGAATTTCTAAGGTTTTTTAAATGCTAATTCCTAACTATAACGTGCCTGAAACCTATGGTTTTTTCAGTGAATTTCAAAGGTTTTTTAAATGCTAATTTCTAACTATGCCTACAGAGATAGGACATGTGAAGAAAGAAGAAAAAAACGTACAGAAAGAAAAAAAATTCTAAGTGTACTTACTAGTGACTTGTATTTCCTTCCATAGGAATCCATTGTGTGGTTTTCAGCAGAAAAGTTTCTAAGTGTCTATTTTCACGAACTAAAAATATTCCTAAAAAATCGTATGTATGACTTAAACACATTCTTTCAACTGTTTACAGGAGATTCACCTGTGCTGGATCCAGGATCCACCACTGAGTAAGAAAAAGTAACGATAACACTACTTACCTGCTAAGTGAATTTTCTGCCATAAGATAACATTGGTGATTCTATGTGAAAACGTTTTCTAAGTGTCAACTTTTAAAATACAATAATAATCCTTAAAAATCACTACTGTAACCAAAACGCTTTTACTCAACTGTTTACAGGAGATGTCCAAGGATTGAATCTAGCATCCAGTCCTGTGGTTAGAAAAATAATCCAGAAAGTAACTAATTGCATTTGACTAGAAATTCACATTGAACTCAATGTTGCTTTGTGTTTGAAATTGTGTTGCCCATTGCAACAACTGTAACTACTGTACTTTAAAGTCTATTGCCTATTTGCAAAGTATTTAAACTAAAGTAATTCATTCTGAGAAAGTATATTTTGTATTGTAATGTATCATATAATTAAAAAAATAAAATATCTAAAAATAAACAGTTTATACAATGTAGTAAATCAGTATAAAAAAAATCAGTATAACAATTAATACATTAAAAATTGTCATTTACAAAACCTTTGAAATTCACTGAAAAAAACATAGGTTTCAGGCCTGATATAGTTAGGAATTAGCATTCAAAAAGCCTTAGAAATTCAATGAAAAAACAATAGGTTTTAGGGGTGTTATAGTTATCTGCACATTTCACTCGAACAAAACCATTGAAATTCCTCCGATATAGTTAGTTGTACTAACTACATCTTGCGTGCCCGCAATCCACTGCTGATGATGTCACATATTACATCATTCATGACATGGTCAGTGACATCACTGATGACATCACTGATGACATCACTGATGACATCACTGATGACATCATCCATGTGACAATCAGATACACCTCATCATACACTAGTATAACCTTTCATCACTCACTGTAAAATACAGAGTGCCAGATTTAAAACCACTGACACACCAATACAAGTTTCTAAACACCCACTCAGTGATTCCTAGATCTATACACACATCTAATCACTTACCTATCGATTCACTCATACATGCTGTCAATAATCAATAGAACACTATCAAATATACTTATACACCTATTTCGACATTACACACCAGCACACATCCTAATCACTTATGAAGTCATCCTACTCACTTATGCAAACAATAGATCATACATACTTTTACCTAGCTATACACTTATAAAAACACCACTTCATTTATTCATATAGATAATAGTTCATACTTAGTGTATTTTAAAATCACTATCACAACTATACAGTTATCCATACAGTCACTCATACAATCACTGAGTCTTATGTATACTTATTTATATACAACAACTGACACATACATTGGCTTTTATTTTTCTAGTTTGAAGTAGTAGTTTCAACCAGTAGAATCTCATGGCCAAAGCCCGTGAGATTCTACTGGTTGAACCATTATTCATAAGTCAAAGAGATTGCAACTCAAATTTAGTGAAAAAAATGTGCATCAGAGTGGTTCATTAAAATAGAGTGGCACGTTGTGTGAGTAAGAAAAATGATGTGCATCTGGGTGCGATTCCGATCCTGTAAAACCCGGGTACGAACCGTCGGACGGAGCGTTTTCTCCGTCCGACTCGTACCCGGGAAAAAGACCTTACAGACCCGCAAGTACGATTCGTACAGAAACACAATTTCCGTACGCATCGTAAAAAACACCGACCGGCTAAAATATACCCACAATTCCGATCCGGGAAACCGCGTACGCGACATTCGCACGGAGTCAGGCAGCGTTTTACGGACCAGAAAGTACGATTCGTACCCACAGCACTTCGCACAGCAATATTTTTACGGGACCCAAAAAGTGCCGGAAAAGCTAAGTACGCCACGATGCACGGCGAAAAGGGGCCCTGGTACACACTGTACCCCCATCCCTACACGTCCGCACCGTACCCCCAGCCCTCCCCATGTCTGCGCCGTACCCCAGCACCCCCCCATGTCCGTGCCGTACCCCAGCACCCCCCCATGTCTGCGCCGTACCCACAGCCCCCCCATGTATGCACTGCACCCCCACCCCACCCCCGTAGGTACGGAGCGTACCCCCACCCCCGTAGGTACGGAGCGTACCCCCACCCCCGTAGGTACGGGGCGTACCCACACCCCCGTAGGTATGGAGGTGTGGGTACGCTCCGTACCTACGGGGGTGGGGGTACGCTCCATACCTACAGGGGTGGGGGTACGCTCCGTACCTACGGGGGTGTCTTCCTTGAGTTTTATTCTTGAGACTCAGGAGCACATTTACAAGCCCTTATCGCCACCGGAGCATCACTTTTCGTGAAGCTGCAGTGGCATAGAGGCATAGCCCATATTCACAAGGTGGCGCTAAGCCACATAACTTGGCTTAACTCCATTTGTAAATTTGCCCCTTTCTGCCCTTTAAGGCAAAGGGGCATGCAATGAGTGTTGTAGTGAGCGTTCCACCGCAACACCCATTGCTTTTTGACACTGACCCAGATTTACAAGGCTGGGACATCGCCAAAAACTAACAACAAGAAATAGCTAGCCTTAGGATAGTGATAGGAGGAGAAATTATTAATTTCCCCTCGTAGTTTTTGATCTCTCTATGTGTGCTGCATTGTGCAGCACACATAGAAACAGCAAATCGTCATAATTGATTGTTTATGTCCAGGAAGGTGTCCCTTCCTGCACATAAACAATCACCCCTGCAGGGCAGGCACCCTTGCAACATGGCGGCAGGGTGTCTGCGCTGTTGTGAGGCAGCTTTTTTGCACATGAGCTAGGAAAAACACATGAGTGTGCTGAAAACTTGTGAATACGGCACATCCCTGTGTTTTAAAATGTCAGAGTGCGGTGTTGTCAAAGTTGGCGTAGCAACGCAGTCCGACAATCTTTTTTAAATATGCCCCTCAATCTCAAATACAGCTCTTTAACAAGAAACAACCATTCAAGGGAAGACAGAGTAAAGTGTGTAATTACTTGGAAATTGTGTTAAATGGGGAATTATTACACTACAATAAGTGCTTCATTTGGGCTGGTGCTCGCAGGTGGAACCCACAGGATCTCTATATTGGTACCTGGAATTATTTTTAATTATCAGACTTTGACCCAGAACAAGAGAGAAAAAGAAGCAAATGTGCAAGAAGGAAGACAAAGATCGGAAAACAGTGACAAACAGAGAAAGCACTAATGAAAAGGAACAAGCACAAGTTAGATAACAATGCAGGGAGAGTGTGTTGATGGAAGAAAGAGTCATGAGGTGAAATTAAACTGCACAGCCTTGGTATTCATCTATCCCATGGTTCTGCTCTGGCATCTTTGGTTCCGGCGCTTATTGTTTTACAAATTAATCACTGGTTGTAGGAAGGTGGATATCTGACTATGGTTACCCCCAACTTTTTGCCTAGTGTCTAGCTGGTTTTTCGACTTAGTTGGCCTGAGATCCTGCCATTCAGGATCTCAGCCTGTCTGCTCTCTCTTTAAAATGGACTCCATGTACCCTAGGTACATACACAATTGGTAAGGATCACCTTATTGGACCCTGTACAGTGTACCCTAGGTACCCAGGGCATAGGTGTACCCTAGGCCTCCCAGGGGCTGCAGCATGTATTATGCCACCCCTGGTCTGGCCTTCCAATTTGACACAACTGGCTGATCACTCAGCTGGGGTAAGTTGGTGTATCCACCTCTTACTTAGGTGTAGTATGCCTATACCTAACCTTAAATGGGACACATGTTAACCTATAAGTCACTCCTATGGCAGGCCTTAACAATCCTGAAGGCAGAGTGCTTGGTTTCATGTGAGATGGTGCTCTGGCATGAGCTGAGCCTGTCTGCAGTAGTCGGAACAACTTCCTTCTACCGTTTCAAGATATCGCCATACCATATACTCTTAAGTGCATTATGAACCTCGCGGTTAAATGCTATCTTTGGTTTGGCTTTATCAAAATATGTCGAATAAGGTGTCATACGAATTGGAATACTAACCCCTCGCCAATTCTGGCGACGGGGTTAGCATTCCACTCTTCTAGAGGGACACGACATGTACAGATCCTGAAACCCGGGTAAAATCAGACATAGCCTCAGCTCCACAAAATGGACGCTGCCACCACAGACACAAGTCTGCCCTCCTGCTGCTGGGAGTCCTTCCAGCTTGGGAGACGTGGACAAAGGGTTTCCTGCCAGGGGAGGTGCGAGCACCACCCCAGACAGGATTTTGTGTATTGGTCAGAGAGGGCTTGAATAGAATCAGACATGCCTGAGGCTCACAAGGAGCCTCGGTGATTATGCCAGTTCAAACCGGTCCTGGGGCACACCAGCCCCGGACCTGGGGCGAGCTGGACATAGGATTGGGGGTGTAACCACCCCCCTTCCTGGTCCCACCCTTAGGGAGGGACCTAGCAGGTAGTCCGGCCCCTAGAATCCGCTTAAAGGTGGGAGCTGTGTCCTAAGACTTCAGACATCCTGGAATCAACTTAACACTAAGAAGAAGACGGGAACTTCGACGTTCTGCTGCACAGAAGACTGAAGTAATTCTCCCCTATGGTCAGGGAGTGACCATCTTGCTAACGCAAGCACCAACCAGCGAATCGACATCTGCTTTGCCGCCGCCTCCCGCCGGAGCCCGAGCCCAGAGATCGACAAGAACTGGACCTCCAGACCTCTCACAGCCCGATCCACAGTCCCTGCAAAGAAGGAACCCGTGGAGGCACCGAGACACATGGAGCCAGCAATCTTGGAAGACACCCGACAAGCTGCAAGCGTGACAACAGAGGCTCCCTCCAAGTTGTGCTTTGGGTCCTAAAAAAGCCCAACATCCGAGCAGCATCTGCACCAAAGGTGAGCCCTCCAGCATCTCCACGATCTGCGTGGGGCCCCTCTGACCTTTGCAACTTGATGCGCCTAACCGGACCCTGGCCCGTTGGCTAGTGGCCATCTTGGCGACCATCTTTGAAAACTACGATGCTGGTCTGGTTGCTCCAGACTGGCCCCTGCTTCCCTCCAAGGGAGCAGCCCCTCTGACCTTGCTGGTCCGAGTAAACAGCTTTCTTTAATTTCTACAACTCCTGCTTTTGCCAAAGCTTGTTTGCTCCTTTCGAGTCGCCAACACCGCCGACAGCCAGAGCCTGCGTGGGACAGCTCGTGAACCGACTCCTGGATGTCGTCGACCTTCAGGGACCACGTGGCTGCAGAGACAAGCTACACTTCTTCACCTGTTTGCACCTGACATCGCCTGGTACCTACCTGGTGCCACGCTGGTCACTGGCTAGTGACTGTGAACACTGTCCCCTCTGCTTACAGGTCTTCTACAACTCCGATCCACCCTTGGATCCACCGCATCTCTTCTGGACCGGCCGCCTGCAGCATCTTTGTCATCAGGCTCCATTGTACAGATAGACGAAACCCGACGCACTTCGAGACCTATGCACCCGCTTCCTGTGGGTGAGGTAAAGCTGGCACTCCGGTGCACAAGTGTAACATCTCTAATGTCTAGATCTGAAGTCTTGATTTTGTAGTTCAACCAGAAGACCCTTTTAGCAGTAACTTTTGAACTTTTACGCACCCATTGAAAACCTATGGGAGCCCGCGTGTAACTTTCCTCACTGCACACGCGACCCGTGGACCTCCTGGTCACTAACTGAAGTTAGCTCCTTGTAGGCCCAGCGATTCTAGAGGCCCTAGGCCTTTTCCCTTTCCTGTTCGTGGTACTTATACCACTATTTTAGTATATGGTTTGAGCGGCCACCAGGGCCTATCCATATAAAGTGCAACTTCTGTATATTGTGATACTTTCTTGTTTAACGATTTGTGCTCCTGTGCTCATAAAGAGTCTAGGGGATACTTTGAGTAATAAATACATATATATTTTAAATATATATCTGTGTGGTGTCCTTTCATTGGTATAAAGGGGGGTTACCTATGGTAAAACAGCTTGCTTAACACGCTTAAACGAGTTTAGCCTCAAAGACTGCTTAGCCTACGCTACCACTAGGGCAGCTAGTCCGAAAAGGTTGACTTACAACCACACCATAAGGGTTGCTTGGCATGGTACAAGGTGGTCACTTTAACTAGTGAACATCATATACCAGGCCAACTTCTCACACTGGTGATGTTCCTTTTGTTTGTGTCAGTTTTCTTTGGTCCTTGGATCTACACAAAGCTGTGTCACACTACTTTGATTGATGTTAGTAGACGTGGAATTGCATTGAATCTGAGGGGTGCATGCACTGGGACTGCTCCATTACCTCCTCTTTGTACAGATTATCAGAGGTTTGGGCCTACATGATGCAATAGGGATTACTGCTGCACCCATCTCCTTTCGGCACAAACATCCGTTCATGTTTGACCCCTTCGCTGCGGCGGGAATTCCGCCGCAGCGCTGGGGGGTGCGGGGGGGCAGCGCGGTGGCGCTGTGCTCATGACGGAGCCACTCCGTCATGAGCCACGGTTGAGCTGTGCTCATGACGGAGCGGTTCCGTCATGACTCCGCCCAGTTGCGCTGTCCCCCCGCACAGGTGGGGAAACAGCGCCGCGTGGGCGGAGCGGCCGCCAACGGTCGTGGCATGACGGAACCGCTCCGTCATGAGCACACGGCAACCGTGGCTCATGACGGAGCGATTCCGTCATGAGCGGGGAAGGGGTTAAAATCCGACTTGCTGAACAGCTGGTCCACTCTGTGTCATGATATCACCTTCAATAAACTTTAATAATTATGGGACTCATGTATCAAAAAAGCATTTTGCGATTACCAAAATAGCGATTTTTACCGAATTGCTATTTGCCAATCGCAAAATGCTATGTATGCAAGGAATCGACAACGATTTAGCGATTACTTAAAATTACCAAATAGAGTTTCAGTAAATAGGTAATCACTACTAGGTAATACTAATCCATTCGCTCCTATGGTCCTCATCGGTAATCGTAAATTAGGTAATGCAAAGCCAAAGGTGCCCGGGGTCCTAAGCCCCTATGAAGCACCCCCCAAAAATAAAATTTACACATGTAAAGCACACACCTGCCCTAGGAGCATGTGTGCGCTACATGGCACCTTGAAAAATTTATTTTTGAGCATTTTTCAAAATTTGCACATGGTTGCCATCGACTTGGAGTTGATGGTAATAGCATTTTCCTAAAGGCGCAGTTGACATTTAGGAAATGCCTGATACATGTGCTAAGAAAATCGCAAATTGCGATTCCCTATTTGTAGTTGCAATTTTAGGAAATTGCTATTTTTACGATTACCTAAAATTGCAACCACAAAGCTTTTCATACATCTGGGAAAGCTATTTTGCATTTGCAAACAAGCAAAATTACCGATTCACACAGTTTGCGGATGCAAAATTGCTAGGCTACATTTGGCCCTACAAACATCTGCAGCATTCTGTGAAGAAAACTGAATTCAACTAATATCCACTGGATGGCACACTTTACCATTCAAATAACCGATGTTTGAGATTTAACGTTCCATATCAGTGCCTTGAGCAAAGCCTCAGGGGTGAAGTCACGTGTACTTAGGGCAGATCTAGATAGGGTAGATGGGACATCGACTATTTTTGACACTCCACATATTATTCTGTCTTTTTTGGCTGTGACTCCATAAAACATAAACCAATTATAATCAGTTTAAATGCAATGATTAAATTGGACCAGCATTGTTATAATACTGGCCTTATTCAAAGTTCTTGGTTAGGAAGCACTGTGATATGTCTTCTGAAAAAAAGCTCCCACCTCTCTCCAAGTAACTATTGGAAAATTGCCCTCCTAGATGCTACAGGGAAGATCTTTGCAACCAGTCTCTTAGACCATCTAAATGACTGTGCTGCATCCAGGAGGGCAAGCTCTATGTTCCAAGCAGATTTTCATCAAAACCATTCAGTAACTGATAACATCTCAATTTTGCAAACCATAATCAATAAATATGTAACCAGTAATTCTCAGGTAGTTTATTGTCTATTGATAAGGTGGACAAGCCCACCCTGTGGAGAAAATTAGTGAAAATGGAAGTCCCTGCAAACTTGCTGAGGCTAATAGAAGCCCTCCACACATTAACATGGTGTAGGGTCCAGATTGGAGGGGATAAGGGACTTTCACAGGAGATTCCCACTCGGAACAGTCTTAAGCAGGGATGAATCCTTGCTCTCCTTCTATTCTCATTGTTCCTTTGTGACTTACCTGATTGCTTTCTTGAGGTAAACCAATTTCCCACCACAAATAGCATCTAAAAAAATACATTTATTAATGTACGCTGATGACGTGGTCATCTTTGACCTCACTCCAATCAGTCTACAGCGCAACATGGAAGATCTTTTTAATTATTCAGAAACTAACTTTTTGAAAGTAAACATTTCAAAAACGAAAATAATACCACCTAGGGGAAGGAGAAATGCCAGATCCTTCGTTTGGATGTTTGAGGGAAACCCAGTTGAGGTAGTATCAATATACACCTACCTGGGGAGAGTGTTTTCTTAGTCACTTGAAACTGCTCATCACTTCGAACGTACTGAACTAAAAGCTGTAGCTCACCTCAGTGCAATACAAAAATTCTATCTATCTTCTGGGAGTTGGCACTTTACCGACCTCCTTGAGATTTAATGCACTAAGATTACCCCTATTTTAATTTACGCATTAGAGCATATTCCCATAAAAAGGTGGGGTATTCTAAATTTCAAAGAAGGAAATGAGGAAAACTACTATGTTAGTTCACTTCCACAGGACAAGCTATACCTGTACAAGTATGACGACTAGAACAAGAAATAATCAGTGCATACACAAGAGCTTAGGCAAACCTTATTAGATGGGTTTATAATCTGCTTCACGCACCTGAAGGCTCACTGAGAGCGCTTCTAAGACAGGAAACTTTTAAGGTGGTTCAGGGAAAAAAACCTTTAAAGGAAGCCTAGAGACTGCTATGGAGTCTTTTCAATGCTCTACTAAACTCCTACCCTCTTTGTCACCAGGACTTTTGATATTTTTCCTGAAAAATTCTACCCCAAGATTGAGATTTGACTCTGATAAGGCACATTGCTTACAGTTATCCGATTATAAGCTGTATATAGCTAGTATAGAATGTAAAGTGAGTCCAAAATATTTGAGAATTACATTAGAACATTAAGTCAGGTGTTACATCTTTATGCTGCGATTAAGGACTCTACCATTAGAAGACTTAACCAAAAACTGGGGTGGCACACTATATAAATCAGACTCATGTGATCTGTGTGGAGGAGGTGCTCAACATATGGTACATGTACTTTATGTTTGCCAAAATAAACTCCTGGTTGAAGCTTGTAGCCATTTTATAAATCCCATATATGTTAAAGTCAATATTTTTAGAACTAATGATTTGATTGAGCTAATAAGAGTCCTCCAGATGAATTTGTATTTTATAATTTGTTTACATTTTTTAAAACCTTTTTACCACTGTTTCAAAGGTGTCAAATCTATGAATAATTATATTATCTTTATATACTGTAATTTTATATTGTGGATCTCTGATGAGGTCTAAATCAATTTGAGAAAGAATCTTAAAAATATATAGATTTTTTTGTAGTGTTGTTAATCTGCAGCATCGGGGGCGTGGCTTGGACGGCAATGGGTTTAGACGCCTGACACCGGCGCTCCGCTGATCCTGGAGGCGAGCAACAAAAAGAACACGCAAGAGCTAATCACAACAAAGAAAGGAGCACACCAAATGTTAGCGGAACTATGAAAGAAGAGAACGACTCGAACTGCAAGTTTCAGCCACAACTGCAAAAACGAGAAAATTAATGAGAAGAGGAACGCCCGGAGCTAACGGCAGAAAATCAAGATGGTGCCCGCGAGGGAGCCCCTCCGCCGTTGCGCGATCTGCTGATGCTGAAGGTGCCCAAAATCTACAATTGAACACCGGGGTACGAATTGAGAGACAACGTAGGGTCAGTGCGGTAGACCGCCCATGGCGAGCATCGATGCATCGAGGATAATAGCAAGGAAACTATAGTTGAGGAGGATACACGCTCTATTATAATGAAAACGAAACCACCGATGGGGTCCGCCATCTTAGTTTTGTATATCGGGTAAACAACTCAGGACCTTACGATCTTGCTGATCGTTTTTAAAAGAGAGAGATAGGAGGAGCGCACCAGAGGTGGCACACCCAAGTAACCCCTTGAAGAGACACGCCGATACCACAAGCTCGGTGGCTACCGACAATCGCAAAGCTCCTACAAGTGAACAACGGAGGTCCGAGCACCGGAGGTCCGTTTGAGAGCCAAGTAAGGTCTACTACTGTAGGTGCCCAAAAACATACAAAAACGTACAAAAAGAACACCGGAGGTCCGTTTGAGAGTCAACGTAAGGACAGTGCTGTAGACCGCTTATGTGAACATCGTGACATCGAGGATAATAGCAGCTCCTACAAACGAACACCGGAGGTCCGATTGAGAGCCAACATAAGGGCGGCGGGTAAGGTGCCCAGAAACCAAAAACCTACAAGTGAGCACCGGAGTTCCGATTGTGAGCCAGCGTAAGGTCAGCGCTATAGACCACCCATGGCAAACAACAACACATCGAATATAATAGCAGGGAAGCTCTAGTGAAGAGGACACGCACGCATTTATAACGAGAACGAAACCACCGATCGGGTAAACAACTCTGATCTAACAACGTTGCTGAACATTTTAAAGCGAGTGGAAGAGACACACAGATACCACAGCACGTTCGCCCAGGAAATTCTACAACTTGACCACCGGAGTTTTCCGATTTCTACAAGTGATCACCAAAGGTCTACTACTGAAGGTGCCCAAAACATACAAGCGATCACTGGAGGTCCGATTGAGAGCCAACGTAGGGGCAGTGCTGTAGACCGCTTATGGTGAACATCGTGACTTCGAGAACGAAACCACCGATGGAGGCCGCCATCTTAGTTTTGAATATCGGGTAAACAACTCAGGATCCAAAGACCTTGCTGTGAACACCGGAGGTCTGAACACCGGAGGTCCGATTGAGAGCCAAGTAAGGTCTGCTGCTGAAGGTACCCAAAAACACACAAGTGAACACCGGAGGTCTGATTGAGAACCAACGCAGGGTCTGCTGCTGCAGATGCCCAGAAAAATCTACAACTTGATCACGGAGTTTCTGATTTCTACAAGTGAACACCGGAGGTCCGATTGAGAGCAAAGTAAGGTCTGTTGCTGAAAGTGCCCAAAAACATACAAGTGAACACTGGAGGTTCGATTGAGAGCCAACGTAAGGTCAGTGCTGTAGACCGCTTATGGTGAACATCGTGACCTCGTGAAGCAAAATCACCGGTGGAGGCTTATGGTGAACATAGTAACTTCAAGAACTAAACCAGCGATGGGGGCCGCCATCTTAGTTTAGAATATCTGGTAAACAACTCAGGATGTAACGACCTTGCTGAAGTTAAAGAGAGTGAATAGGAGGATCGCAGCAGAGGTGACACACCGAGGTAACTCCTGGAATAGACGCGCCGACTACACAACACTGTAGCTATCGATTTACGCAAGCTCCGACAAGTGATCACCGGAGGTCCAACTTAGAGCCAATCGTAGGGTCCGCTGTTGTAGGTGCCCAAGGCGATCAGCGAGACATCATTAATAATAGCAGGGAAACTCTAGTGGGGATACTCGCTCATCTATAACGGAAACAAAACCACCAATGGGGGCCGCCCTTTTTAGTTTTGTATATCGGGTAAACAATTCAGGGCCTAACGATCTTGCTAACCCGATAAAGAGAGTGGTTAAGAATAACGCTTTAGAGTGGGCACACCGGGGCTACTCCTGGAATAGGCGCGCTGGCAACACAAACACTGCCGCTAACCGACAATTGCAAACTCCGCTATCTCGCCGCGCACTCAAAAACGAAAGTAAAAGAGAAGGGCTAGCAGCCATTGCAGTCACCACAGGCAGTAAAGCGGCATACCCATTAAACAAAGGGGGCAATAATCAAAGTACAATCACACTAAGACTAGAGAACAAGAGGCAACAAAAAGAACCAGAATCTAACGCCAAGCTTGGGAGTCAAGAGACTAGCCATAGAGCTGTATAAGAGAGGAAGGGGCAGAGAGCAGCAAAAGAGAGGAAGGATACTAGAAATGGCTGGCGCAGAGGGTAGAATCACGCAGCAGACAAAAAAGAACAAGAGTGACCCTCTGGAATCTCCTATCAAACAAAAGAATGACATCAATACTACGCTGGACATGATCCTAAAAAAACTGGCTGATGTACACGACCTAGCAAAGTTGACTAAACTAACGACGCATGCTATACAGCTGGAACTGGCTGCAGTCAGAGCCGGCATCCACGCGGCGAACAACAGACTGACGGAAGTAGAGCAGAGGGTGAGCGATATAGAAGACGGTGACAAAAAAGCAAACAAAACCCTGCTAGAATTATCCAAAACAACAGCAGTACTTCTGAGACAAACAGCAGAATTAGATGATCGGAACATTAGAATACTGGGGGTCGCCGAGGGAGAGGAAGAGAAAAGTGTATCGTGCATCACTTTTTTCCAAAACATGATTCCAAAAGTAACAAACATAAAGTTTGACCTTCCTTTCCAGCTTGATAAGGCATACAGAGTACCGGCCTTCAAATCCTCAAACAAAACGACCCCGAGGCCCATTATATGCAAACCTCTCCGCTTACAACACACAGACGCCATTTTCGCAGTGGCCAGGAAGAACCATAACATACAGTGGAACGGACAGAAAATAATCCTCACCCAAGACTACTCCAAGCACACAGTGGACTTAAGGAAATGCTTTCGGTGCAGCGCGAAATGCTAAGAAAGGAGAACATCACTTTCTCTTTCACGGGCCCCTCAAAATTCAGAATCACCGACAAAGGAAGAACAAACGTATTCGAAGACCCCAAAGATCTGACTAGATACCTTCAAGGTCCTACTCAGAAAGAAATGGAACACTCTAAGGCAAACACGATCAAGAGAAGTGCCTCGCCAGACTTAAGAGTGGAATGAAGGAGTGTACGAAACCCCAAATAAGGACTAGGGGATCAGCCTACTCAACTTTGGACTTACCGCTACCTTTAGAGACGCGACACGCGATCTACCTCATACAAGACTCTATCCAAACACTAACAACCTCGAGTGCTCAAACGGCTGTGCCAACATCAACATAGAATCCGGAGACAGCTGCAGAAGCAAGGAAGAATTACATAAGAACAGTGTTAACACTAATATCCTTTTTATAACTTGTATCAGAAAATTATACAATGTGAATGTAGTAACCTTGCACATATGCCAACATAGATCTTTTAGAAACTCTAAGTTGTTAGACAAGATATGCAGTAATAACAAGGCTGGGAAATAGAACTATAAGACGCTTTGGCATACAAACATATGGATCCAGGAGATGGCGGAGCAGGATCTTTGCTGTCGCACGTTCAAAATTCTATGTGCAGGAACGGGGGGTTGGAGGGGAGGGGTATTTTTTTTTTTTTAATGTTTGTTATGTAATGTCAGTAATGTTAGTATTGTACGGGAGGCACTCGTGTTTCTTTTTCTACCCAACTACACACTTTCACTCAAGGCAGAGATCCACACCAGGCATTGGGAGGGTTCATGGAGGAGGGATCAATGGAGGTATCTCACACCCGAGGTCTCGAATGGAGGGGGACTATACCGATCGAAAAAGGGGGAAGGACATGATCAAACAACCGGTACCTAGCAGAGCAAAATGAAAATAGATAACACAAAATCACTAATGTCCAACCTAAAGATAGTATCCTTAAATGTTAAAGGGCTCCACCACCCAGTGAAAAGGAAATCATTTTTAGACTACCTAGCTAAAACTAAAGCAGATATCTTCCTCCTGCAGGAGACCAGATTATCCCTTGACGATGCAGAACGGATTAGGGCGAGATGGGTTGGGCAGATGGCATGCTCTCCAGCCGTAGGGAAGAAACGGGGTGTGATCACTCTGATAAATAGGAACTCCAAAATAAAGATAGAAGCCCAACATAGCGATGATGAGGGGAGAACACTGTTGACACATCTGAAAAGGGGGGAAGAAAACATCCATGTACTCAACATCTACGGTCCAAACGCTGGTGACTCTGAATTCTGGGTGGACATCTCTAAAAGATTGGAGGCAATCCCACAAAATGACCTAACAGTGATGGCAGGCGACTTCGATTTGACACTAGACTACACTTTAGACAGACAGTCTCAGTGCCACTCACTCCCACCAAGCGCACACAACATACTACGAAATGTATGTACAAGATTTAATCTTAAAGACACATGGCGGCTACAACACCCGGACACAAGAGACTACACATTTTACTCCAACCCACACAATTCATACAGCAGAATAGACTACATCCTGATCACAGGAACACACACCCACTTAATAGAACACATGGACATAGCCACGAGAACCGTCTCGGACCATTCCTGCATTAGTCTACTGTTATGTGGGCGGCACAGCGAGAACCACCCACGTAGATGGAGATTTAACACTGATGTCTTGTCAGACCAAGCCAACAGATTCAAAATAGAGGAGGCCATTAGAGAATATATTAACTTTAATGACAATGTAGGCACCGATCCTAAAACCATGTGGGACGCATTAAAAGCCACAATTAGAGGGACAATTATGGACATTAAAGCCAAGATGAACAGAAATGCGAAGGCACAACTACGCCAACTAGAGAAGGATATACAAAGATTAGAGACAATCCATATCTCAGATCCAAAGAATGTAGGTGCACTCACAGAACTCACAAAGAAGAAATATGAATTCAACAGAATTTTTGAGCGAAAGAGCGGGTATGTGGATAAACAAATTTAAAGCAATAAACCTATGCGAAGCTAACAAAGCGGGGAAGCTCCTGGCCTCTTACCTAAAACACAAACAGAGCCAACATACCATCTCATCAATCACAGACTCACAAAATATCTCACACACAAGACAAACAGAAATTCCACGGACATTTAGTGAATTTTATCAAGACCTCTACAAAAAAGATCTAACGCTAGAAGAAAACGGCTGCACTGAGTACCTAAACAGACTAAATCTTCCAAAGCTAACACCAGAAGATTCACACACCCTAGGGAGGGAGATAAGCGCTACTGAAATTGAGATGGCAGTCAAGTCCCTTAAAGCTAACAAGGCACCTGGACCAGATGGATACACAGCCGCCTTTTATAAGACATTCTTAACTCAATTACAACCCACTATGAAAAAAGTTTTTAACTACTGCGAATGGGCGGGGATGGTCTCACAGACCATGTCCGAAGCTAATATTATAGTTATCCCCAAAGAAGGCAAAAACGTTCAGCTGCCCCAAAATTACAGGCCTAGCTCTCAGATTAACGTTGATTGCAAGATATACGCAAAAATCCTGGCATCTAGACTTAATGAGGTACTGCCTCAATTGATAGGTAACTCACAAGTTGGTTTCCTCAAGACACGCAAGTCACACGACAACACCAGACTTCTATGTCATATACTAGATAATGCCGCCAAGTCCGACAAACAAGCTGTGACCATCACACTAGACGCTGAGAAGGCATTTGATAGGGTATCGTGGCATTTCCAAGAACAGTGCATGCGAGCCTTCTGCCTGGGGAACTCCTTCATGCGGAAAGTAATGGCACTATACGTAAAGCCCGTTGCCCGTTGCCCGTATCGTAGTCAATGGAGCGATATCAGAGCCCTTCAGCTTACAGCGAGGCACAAGGCAAGGCTGCCCCCTGTCCCCCTCACTTTTCCTGCTAGCTCTTGAGCCTCTGATTAAAGATATAGAGTCCAATGAAGAGATGAAAGGGGTCACCATCAACGAGACCACAATTAAACTAGCCGCATACGCTGATGACATTCTCATTGTCACAGAGAGCCCTAAATCCTCTATCACGGCCATCATGGACTCCATAGACAGATATTCAGGCTACAAACCCAACAAAAACAAGTCAGAATGCAAACCACTCAACATACACACCACAAAAGACATACTGGGGGACTCGGGCCTTGCCTGGCAAACCAACTTCATAAAATACTTGGGTATATACTTCGGGACTGACCTCAAAAGCACACTAGAACAAAATGAGAAACTAATGTTGGACAAGATAAAGGTGCTGCTGGAGGGCTGGTCTCCCAAATTCATTATTTGGTGGGGAACCTTTCAGAAACCTATCTGCCGCTAAAGTACTCCTGCTGCCTAGAACAAGCATCTGAGGAAGCCGAGTCTTCGCCCACCCGTCTCCCGCCGCCTGACCCTTGTTCCATCTGTGGGTCGGACCGCTGAGCGGAGCGCGGTGCTGCGGCTTGCCAAAACTACATTTCCCAGCATTCCCGGCGACGCTGACCGCGTCAATCGAGCGCCAGGAGGCGCATAAAATTGTTGTCACCCCGGTCGAGTGGGGAACCTTTCAGAAACCTATCTGCCGCTAAAGTACTCCTGCTGCCTAGAACAAGCATCTGAGGAAGCCGAGTCTTCGCCCACCCGTCTCCCGCCGCCTGACCCTTGTTCCATCTGTGGGTCGGACCGCTGAGCGGAGCGCGGTGCTGCGGCTTGCCAAAACTACATTTCCCAGCATTCCCGGCGACGCTGACCGCGTCAATCGAGCGCCAGGAGGCGCATAAAATTGTTGTCACCCCAGTCGAGTGGGGAACCTTTCAGAAACCTATCTGCCGCTAAAGTACTCCTGCTGCCTAGAACAAGCATCTGAGGAAGCCGAGTCTTCGCCCACCCGTCTCCCGCCGCCTGACCCTTGTTCCATCTGTGGGTCGGACCGCTGAGCGGAGCGCGGTGCTGCGGCTTGCCAAAACTACATTTCCCAGCATTCCCGGCGACGCTGACCGCGTCAATCGAGCGCCAGGAGGCGCATAAAATTGTTGTCACCCCCGTCTCGCGGGACGCCGGGCGAAGCCCGGGCCAAGGGCGGGCCCGTTTTAGCCCGTTCTAGACTGTGAGAGACTGGACTGGGCCAGCCCTCTTTCCCCTAACCTCAAATTCACCTGTGGTAAGACGATATATATTCATATTCAAAGTGTAATTGACTTATTATATTTACCATCAGGGCATTTCTGCTCAGGTTTGGCTGATCATAATGTCGAGACAAAAAACACCTGTCACCCTGGCAAACACAATGGACAATTATTTGGTCCAGGTAGTGGCAAAGATTAATAATGATCGGAGGTCTTCCCTGGGACTTATGGATTCCCCACCTTGTGCCCAAATTAACCAATCAGGGATATTCCAGTCTGCTAGAGATGAAATCACCACCATCGACCCGATTGAGGACCCCTATGATTCCTCCACAATAAATGTATCCACGGCTTCTATTGTCCAACAACTTGATCCCTTTGTTGATCTACTCATCCTACAAGAGCCAAATAAATCTGACACAATTGTGGAGCTAGATCCAGAGAGCAACACTCCTCCCACTCCTGTCCCTGCACCAAGAGCTAAAAAAGGGATTACTAAGGTACCTCCTAGAAGAGGTGGCCTACGTTCCTGTAAAACTAAATCTGTAACCCCACCAAGAAGAGCAAAGAAAAGGGTGGAAGAAGGGATAAGGAAAGAAGAGAACGAAAGTGTAGATTGGGAGGATACCTTTTTAAATAAGCTCATGGGAACACTGGAGTCCAAATTATCAGGGTTAATGAAACCTCTTATATCAAAAGTAGACCAATTAGCTAATAAAGTTAATAAATTAGAGACCCTCCTAAGAAAAACCAATGAGGGGGTGGGGGAAATATCAAACCTAATAATAACCAAATTTGAACATATAGAGGCTGCAGGGAAAACACTTGGGGGAATTATAAATACAGGCCTACAAATTCCACCTGACCATATTCATCAAGCCTGCTCTGGACATGGTGAGACTCCTAATACCGCCTCAACATTAGAAACAGTACAACCAGTAGGCAATACTACCTCTGAGACTCTTAATCCAGAAACTGGCCCAGTTGAATTAATCGTTGAAGCTTCCCCCTTGATTCTAGTACTCGCAAACACACCAACGCTGAAAATAGGGCAGATCGAGTCCTCGGACTCCTTACGAAATAAGGCTTTGCAGTGGCTTAGAAATAACATGCACATATCCCCCTGGGGTAAGGAAAAATTATCTGATGATCTGCTCATAGCAAGAAGGGTTAAGTGGATAGGCACTAAGGCAAAGAAATTTCAAGGGGATTGTGTGGTTTTGAATTTTAAGGGCCCTGAAGTTTTATCTGATGTCCTACGGAACATCTTCCCTCCACAACTTAGAACAGCAGAAATAATACCACTGACACTGGATTTCTTCTATAGTAGAAGAGGACTAGTAGCTAAACCTAGCATATTGAGAACAAAGTGGACAGTTGTGGGAAATAGAAGGGCCAGGACTGACCCATTATGCGAGTGGGGGTTAAGGTTGGATAACCACTACTCCGCGCTATCTGACCTAAACGAGTGTGATTGACTCGCATGTGCTTTTCCTGTCGCTCCTGAAATCCAGCTGCACCAGGGACATGATAGGACTCTTATTTCTAATGAGCCTGTATTAGATAAATTGACCCCGGTCTCTAAGGCATTCCCCACTCCCTCCCCAGAGGATCTAAGTAGAGTTTGGATGGGGCAAAAAAGAACACTAGAGGTAATTGAGAATCCACCAATATTAAATGGTGACTTAGTGCCAGGTATAGAACTCGAAGATCGAATATACACTTCTGATATTGATCAGATTCAGCACCAACTGGACATATTGCCATTATCTATTATTTCTTGGAATATAGCTGGCATTACAAACAAGCTAAACATCCCAGATTGGGTCGATTTTATCGACCTTTACGATATAATAATGTTGCAAGAAACTTGGGCGCTCACCCCAATTTTCCGGCAAGGGTATTTGAACTTTCATGTCCCAGCCATAAGAAACCGAGTGGGTCGACACTCTGGGGGCCTGTTAATTTGGGTACGTCAAACATTGAATTGCTCAGTTAAACAAAGGTCTATACCCTCTAATGATATTATAGCTCTTGACATTAGTTGGCAAAATGGTCAACAACTAGCCCTGTTCAATCTCTATTCCAGGGGAGTCGGTAGGGGTAAACCATCAGAGACCCTAACGACCCTCGAGCACTATATTGAAATGCTACCAGTGCTACCCCATGTAATAATAGGCGGGGATTTTAACACCACCTTCGAACCTTTGGGCGAAGAGGATAGGACCCTGGCCGAAGATGAGGATACCAAGTGGAGAATTCCCCAACTGGATATCCCAGCAATTAGAAAATGGAGCACAGTAGCAATCCAACTGAAGAGTCTTTGTCTATCAAGAGGGCTCAGAGCAGTAAATGGACGGGCATCCTCTGATTTAATGGGGAAAAATACATTCGATAACGGTCGAGCAGCCAGCAGAATAGATTATATACTACTGGACGTAAGGGCTTGGGATAAATTGGTGGATATGGAAGTGAAAGACAAAATAGAAAGTGATCACAATCCACTGTGCCTGACACTCCATCCCTACCATGGAATGTCGGATCTTCCAAGAGGGAACCAAATGGTGACGCAAGATCTTGTAAGCTCAAACAATCTTCGCCACCTGAAGTGGAGTATGCTCTTAGAAGATGTTGTCAATCTAGAGACTCTAAAGGAATTAGTGGTGACCGAGGTATTCAAGATTAAGTGCCATTATGGGAGGACTGATTTTACAGACTACATGATGGCTGCCCACGAGAAACTATTTTCGAAAATTCAAAGTTTCTTTGTCAAAACAGTAGCCTCAAATAAAAAGAAAAAAGTCCAAGAGAGTAAAGGGTGGTATGACAGGAGTTGCAGGATAGCACGAGATAACCTTAGCGTGGAACTGAGAACAGGAAATGCAACAGCAGTAAGGTTGGCGAGAAACCAGTATAGACAGGTCCAAAAACTGGCAAAGAAGCGTTGGGATGAGGAATGTTGGCGCGAACTCAAGGAGGCGTGTGCCTCCAAGGATTCTAAGCGCTTCTGGACCACAGTAAAATGGGAAAAGGGTGGCACAGCACTCCATCCTACGAACCATGTTCCGAAAAGCAATTGGGTGGAATACTTCCAACCACAGTATGCTTGTAATCCCATATTTATCATTGGTTGTCCGCCTCCACAAGTCTTCTACAAATCTCCAATATTTGTTGAAAAGGATGTGAGTATTGTACTGGATTGTGTGGCTGGGGGCAAAGCTCCAGGCATGGATGGAATTCCGGCTGATATATTTTTATCGGATCGTAATTCCTGGTGTACCTATTTTGCAATGCTGGCTAATGCGGTGGCAATGGGAGGGAAAGTGCCTGCCTCATGGAAGGGAGCCGAAATTATTCCCATATTCAAGAAAGGTGATAGAACCCTGGCCAAAAATTATAGACCCATTAGTCTGATTGATACAGCACAAAAACTAATGGGCCGATTAGTCCAAAATAAACTGCAGCAATGGATCAACGAAAATAATATCTTGTCATCTTATCAAGCTGGATTTCGCCCTCTAACTAGCAGCGTTGATCAAGTCCTCCACTTTTTAACCATCTACTGGAGAAACGTTACTCTAAAGAAGGGGACATTGTATGCAGTTTTTGTGGACCTAAAAGCCGCTTTCGACTTGGTCCCCAGAGAAAAACTCTGGCAGACCTTGGCGGACGTGGGCTTAAGCCAGGAATTGCTTACACTCCTTGTTCGTCTCCACGAAAATAATTTTGCAAGAATAAGGTGGGGCAAGCAAGGAGAAGTAACTGATCCCTTTCCGGTAGAACGTGGGGTGAGGCAAGGGTGTGTCCTAGCACCGACTCTCTTTTCAATTTATATAAATGGCATCGTTGAGCATCTAGAGAAGATTGCTAGTGACGCCCCAGTAATCGCAGGCTCTCGTGTACCTGTCCTCATGTTCGCGGATGACACGCTCTTACTTTCCCGCACCCCCAGTGGGCTTCAAAAAGTGGTTGATGCCTTTGGTATATTTTGTGACGAGAGGGGCCTTGAACTGAACACCTCCAAAACAAAATTCATGTGCCTCAACCAGCAGTCCACCTTCAAAGGTGTAATAAAATATAAAGGTACACCCTTAGAAAGGGTGGACTCTTTCTCTTACCTAGGTATCACTCTGCAAGGAAAAATGAGTTGGAAACCACACATAACCACAACTTTACTAAAGTTTAGGCAGCTAGCAGGCGCAATTACCCTAAAACACCGCTCCTCGCTGACAAAGCCAGTAAATTGTGTGTTGGAAATATATTCTATGAAAGTACTGGGGGCTTGCTTATATGGCTCTGAATTATGGGGGTTTTCTAATTTGAGAGAACTGGGCCGAGCAGAAAACAGGTTTTTACGAGGGATTGTGATGGTCCCCCAAAGCACACCCACAATCCCACTAAAATTGGATATGGGAAGAAAAGGAATAGAGGACATAGCGAGGCTACGCCCTCTTCTATATTGGAGACGGATTATGGTGACCCCAGAATTAAGCCATTATGCGGCGGCATTGACGGACGTTATTAAATTCGACCGTTTCCATACTATCCCATGGCTAAGGGAGCTCCGGGGACTCCTTATAAAATTGAATTTGAATCATCTATGGGACACCAAAGACGTAACCTGCTTTCCTACGAAGGCAAAGCTGAAAGATCTATATTGGGAAATGGTATATCTTACAATGTTTAGTGGCGGCACAAGCACAAGCCTAACATCTCGCTTCTTAGACATAAAAATGTACCCTTCTTGCGAAATTTTTTGGGATATTATTGAAAAACCCTATGATAGAAAACTTTATTTTCAATTTCGCATAGGTACACTCCCGGTGAATGCGTTTAAGAAGCACTGGTCCCCAGCATGGGATGAACATTGCCACCACTGTAATGAACAAATTGAGCACATTTCCCATCTTTTGTTCTGTTGCCCATTGTACTCGTCCCCCAGACGTAAATGGTTAAAACCTGTGTGCTCTAGTTTGGGAACCCGCAGCCAATCCGTAGCCCTAAGGATACTTGAAACAGATTGTTCCATATTGCTTGTGGTTGGGGTAGCAAAATTTCTGGCTTGGTCATGGTTAATTCGTACTCGTTCACTTATGGCAATTGCATCATAATGAAATTATGTATATTCCTAATCTTGCACTTTGCCATATGGATTATTGTATTTTATTTATAGAAAAATCTATATTTTAAGAAATCTGATAAATTGAAGTACTTGTATTCTTATTATGTATTTATTCGACATTTCATGTTTAATATGTATTTTTAGAAGTATTTTTTATATGTAGTATTTATTGTATTAGGGATAGGGGAATGCTTTTATGACAAATGTCGAATAAAGCTTTAAAACCAAACCATTATTTGGTGGGGAAGGATAGAGACAGTAAAGATGATGGTCACCCCTATGGTCAAGTACCTGGTAAACATGCTCCCTCTAGTACTCACAGACGATTTCCATTGCAAAATAGACAAGCTGCTGAATAACTTCAACTGGCGAGACAAAAAACCAAGGATGAGCCATAAAAAACTAAGACTGGGGAAAACTCTAGGGGGATTAAACCTAGCGGACTTGGAGAACTGAAAAGAACGATGAGGGGAGTATATTGAAAAGAGCTGCAAAAGACGACGTTTGGCCGAATAAAATAAAGAAATTGAGATATCGACTGACACGAGTAAATTCACCAAGGGCTGATCAGGTGAAAGAAGTGATGAGTCAGGAGAATTCAAAAGAAGAAGAAACAATTGTGATTAAAGAAGGCAAAAGGAAACCTAACCAAAAGTAGAAATCGCCAGAATGGACATATGTGGCCCTGCCTGAAATAGGAGAAGAGGCTGATAGCCAAGGAAATCCAGAGGTGGTTGTACCAGAAGTGGTTGAGGAAGACGAAGAATCAGAAATCCTGAGAGTTATCTTGTCCGATATTGGAGAAGAAGCGGATGTTCAGGACATTCTGTATACAGATCATGGAGGAAAAGTGAAAGATGATGAAATGCCAAACTGAATGAGTTAAGAAAACTATTGATGAAAAGACAATATATATACAAAAAGGAGAAAAACTGGTAGAACCAAGTAGGTGCTTAGAGCCTTGGGTTAGGAAAACTAGTTGTGAAGTAGAAGAGGCTAAGTCAAAAGACACGGTCCATTTTAGAGATAGTAGAAAAGGTAGATGTACATTTTTGAGGAGATGGTGTAAAATGTGTTGCTGTTGTACAGGATTACTAATGCTTCTGTGGAGCATACTTGCTCTTCTGATCTCCTTTAACGTTACTATAGATACACTAGAAGGACATAGTGGGAACAAAACTAATATAGGAAAAATTCAAAGGGTAGTACTGACTGAAATAGATAAAAACTATTTACATAAAGATAGGTCTATAACTCATTTTTCCAACAATGTGTTTTCAAAATTGTTGTATGAATATGTAAAGACAATGGACGTAAGGGACTGCTACGTTGGTGACTTATCACCACCTTCCACTAACATATGGAATAACATGTAGTGTAATAGCTAGTCTATTCTATCAAACAGGAAAATTAGAATATTATTTTTCAGATGTAGATACTATATTTTCACAAGTACCATCAATAAACAAGCTAAACAAGGTAAAACCTGCAAAGGTATTAGGTGAATGTTTCTTGGAAACTAAAGAATTAACATTAGAAAATATATTTAAGAACAATTTGACATGCAGTTTAAAGAAAGAGGAAAAGACATTTTTGGATATGGTTGAAGAAAGGAGACTGAAAATGCAACGAAAAGCATCTGAAGGAAGGGTGGAGAAGACAGTCTGGGATGTAGAAAAGGAAAAACATCTGAAAGGAGAAATTAGTCCAACTATGGCTTTAGATTGGCCTCAGAAAGGGAAATTGTGTATCAGAAGGAATCAAACTGCATATGATATTTATTTTTTAGGTAATAGTGAGTGCTATGATACATACCGAATCATGGGTGGATGGGGATTTAAAGGTGGAAAAGATCCAGATTTCCCTGGGTTATATTTTATTTGTGAAAACAGGGCATATTATCGTTTGCCAGACCATTGGTATGGCACATGGTATGTAGGCCTGGTTTCTCCAAAGATTTTTCATATGGATAGAGGAGAAGATGGTGTACATAGATTAGGTAGTTATTTAGCACGTAATAAGAGAGAATCTTGGACAGAAATTGTGGGTGACATCTTTGGAGCATTGATACCAGCAGTGGGAATATCTCTGAATGCAAACAAAATTAGAAGACTTTCCACAGTAGTGGATCGCTTATCAACAAGCACCGCTGGAGGATTTTTATTAGTAAACACTGAAATGGTTGTCATGCGTGCTATGGTAATGCAAAATCGACTTGCCCTTGATATATTATTGGCAAAAGTGGGTGGAGTCTGTGGAATGTTGAAAGTTCAACACTCTTGTACTTACATTCCTGATGAAAGTAAAGATCTGAAAATTTATATTAAAATATTACAGAATTGCATGATGAAATTGCACCACTGGAGGTAGAAGGGTTTTGGGAAAAGATTGGAAAGAAAATATTAGCTATTAAAGATTTTTTAGTATACTTTGGTAGTACGTATTTAGGTAAAATATTATTTCCATTAACATGTGTAATTTTCATAATATTAGTAACAAGATTAGGATGTATCTGTTGTAAAAAGAATAAAAATCAGAAAAAGTTAAAAAGAGAAAAATTAAGGAGAAGAGAGAAAAAACAAGAAAGAGAATTTGAAGAGATAGAATTGGAAGAGTTTAAGGAAAGCATGTACAAATCAGCAAAAAGAGAAGAAACAGGGGAAACAGAATTATGAATAAAAGCAAGAAATTACTTTGAAATTCTGTAAAAGAAATACAAAATGTTGATGGTGTGGTGATAAAATCACCAAAGGGGGGATTGATGGAGCGGGTAGTACAAAATGTTATATACCCCCCCAATTTGCATGTGCATACTAATTAGAATAATCAATTAATTATAACCATATTAATGTTTGAAGTGGAATGCTAACCAATCCTATTAATGTATGAATTACATGAGGGATTTGCATTTGCATGGCCAAAATAATTCGTAAACTAAAATATGTATGCATACTAATATTAGAAAATTAGAATATTGCATGATATATGTTGCTTAGTGACGTAATTGTAAGTCGCACCAGATGACATCACTGGGTGAATATAAACGCTTTGAATGTTGCTATTATGCTAGGTAATTACATACACATAGGGGAATTAGTGAGGGGTTAACATTTTATTAGCCATTTCCATGTTTTAATTACTTTTTATGTTTGTTTTCCTTAAGTTGACCGTTTGGGCCTATCATAAAATGGCCGCGTTTCTGACTCGACGCGACTGACAACACTCCACGTGGTTTTGGGTGAAGTGCGCCTGCGCCACCGAAAGCAACAGTGGCCTCGTCTTGACCCTAGGCAAGATGTACTAATTTAAGGACGCTACGGGAGAATTGCCAAGGCACACCACAACGAAGTGTCTTTAAACCGGAACCAGCAAGTGCGATGACCTAATAAACTGAACTATATCAGAACTTTACCGAATGACCCTAAACCATCCAATCAGGATTGCCGAAAACCAATATTTGTTACTTTTGACAGTGATTTTATTATAAAAAGATGCTAGAATAGTGAGTTGCGCGCTCTCATTTATTTTTCCTGACGTTATGCTGATGGAGAGGACGGTGACACTGCTGGACAGCTGTTTCCCCGAATCTTTGACAGACTGAATGGCGGCCTGACTCTGATGAATTTGACAGTTTTTCCACGACTTGATTAACTTAGAGATCGACAATTAGCCAGATTAGGTAAATATGATTGACTAATGGTTTATTGAACTTTACAATTAATTAGATAAATGAAGATTTGAATAATAACCCAGTGTGTCGAGTTGTTTATTGAAGAAATTAGATTCAATTTAAGTATAAAATAGATGAATTGAGTCACCAATTATCAAATAACTAACTGATCCATTGACTAGATGGAGGGAGTATCTCGAGATTCAGAGTCTTATAAAGGTATTTCAATTTATGTTTATGTAAATAAGGCTCTTTAGGTGAAAAGGTATTCCTTTCATTTACAGCGCTTAGAAAAGCTTATCCCTCCCGTGAGAACAGATCAGAGAAGTGTGAGTGTTGGTGTTATGGGCCCCACCAATCAATGTATTGAGTGAATGTGCTATTTGCGATATTTGGTCTGCAACGAAGGGAGGATTTGGAAGATTTCCACGCTGCATCACAACCAATCCAACTAATTGGTCCGTCGACCAAGTGGGTGGAGTGCCTTGATGTTTAGGATTAGGGATCTATAGACGATGAATGTTAATGTATACATTTTGTTGAAATAACTATTCTCTCCCTATAGGTTATAAGGTGTTCCTCCCACATGTCCAGCGCTTGAATTACTCATTCCTCCTGTGTGTGTAGACTTGTGAATGGTGACATGTGTGAGTTGGTGTTATGGGCCCCACCAATGAATGCATGTATGAATGAGTGTGTGTGACGATGGGTTTGCGACGCAGGGAGGATATCAGTGTATGTTGTTCCCTATTTCCCAGGCTTGCTCTGGATCAATACCATGTTTGGTACCAGCATAATGGTCATCATTTTTTGCCTAGGGCAAGTGTTCAACTCACTATTAACACTTAGCATCAATGGGAACCTTGCCCGACACCACCAAAGTGTAGTTCTGCCACATGTGCACTGAAGTTTGCATACTTTTCAGGGTTTAATACATAAGATCTTTGATCTCCAGTTGGCAAGGTCCTCGGCAGAGATACAGACTCTGGTCTGTACGAACTTCCCACTCCATTTCGGAGAAATGGTCCATCGTATCTTTAACATGGCTGATACGTGGGGGATAGTGCACTTATTTAAGAGCATTGGATCAGGTATGTTAACATCCATCATTCATACACTCCGTACATGTAAGCGTTTTTGGAGGGCTTCCTTTGGTCCTGCTTCAGTAGTGGGCATTCTGGTTTTAATTCTATTGCTTCACAATGGATGTCATCAACATCAATTGAGACATGAAGAGAACACTGCTGGAGCTACGTTGTCATGAGCGATTGGTGTTCTTTGTGGGTATACTTCAGCTACGAGAGCTGAGTGAGCATTGGTTCCTGTCTTGCAGACCGGCCTGGCTTGTCTGCATCCTGCCAGTATTCTCATCTTTTGCAGATTCGGACACGTGTTGGACCGCTGTCTAACACTTCCATCGGTTGGGCCGCCGGATATAGACATGCTCCTGGAGCCTTTGCAGGCCCATGTGCACAGTTGTCCACAGCGTATTCCCATGTTGATGATGGCATTCCTAGAGCCTCCACAGGATGCTTCAGCTCTGTTGGAACGGAGATCAGCTCCACCACGAATGTGCAGGCACCGGTCTCAGGTGAACAGGCATCTAATTCTTTCCCGACGGCTGCGTGGGAACCAGAGTTGACCACCTCTGCCTACTTGATATCATACTGGAAGTACTGGAGGGACTGCTTCCTGCGGATGCAATGTTCAGTGATGTCAGTGATGTTGAGTCTTCAGCGCAGGGTTCTTAAACAATCTCGCCTCTGCTGTGCTGGGAACCGTTTGGCAAATTTTTAAATTTGTAACAATCTGAAGGTCAAACTGACTTTATTCTTCTCCGCTCTATCTGAACATAGTGGGTTTCAAGGTGCTCAGAAAAACAATGACAATATATTCAAACATATAAAGGACCTTTTATGAACGCTTTTTAAAGAAGAACGATTTTAATATAGACCTTGCTTCCATGGACATCTTTAAGATTTTTTTTTTAAAGTGCTTTTAGTATATTTTAATATACATCTTTTTATGCCCTTTTTAGCTTTGCTAGCATTACTTTTCTAACCTTGTTGACCTTTTGATGAGAAGTGGGTGTCATGTCCTTTAGGATAGTCCATCATGTACATACTGATTACATACATTTTATCCCATCCACACGACATAACGGTCATACACAGGTGACCTTTTACCTAGTAACTTACTCCTGTCTCTCCTACATCAGGCTCTTCTTACTATATCCTAAACCCTGTACCTGACATACATAAACATGTCCCCAGGCACGGCAGATTTATTTTGCATAAGGGTCACCACTTTTTTCATCCATGGTCAACAGCCAGCTGTGCATTGGTGTTTTTGTATAGAAAAGGATTAGTGAATGTTTTAAAAAACATATTGATTCTTGAAGAATCCCTGGAGTAACTACTTTAGTATAAATGACCCTCACTGCCCCTTACAGAAGAGAGGAGAATTCCTTCCAGGCTAGACCGATGCTCTGCAGGCTGATCCTTAGACAGGCAGAGACCTGACATCCCTTGCGGGGTGCCATCCTCGACGCAGAGACGGAGTCCTTCTTTCAGAACCATCAGGTGAGGGGTTAGCACTTCCCTGGGGTATTCTTGGCTCCAATAGGATATATCCAAGCACTTACCTACACGTGCTTCACCTACATATCTAGGCTAGGTACATTTAGATGGGCTATGCATCGTAGCAGTACGCCAAATTGCGTTTATTCATATTATTAGCACTATGGTAGAAATGTATCTATCTTTTACAATATTGGAACTAGCTAACACATTTGTCTGCTCCTGTCTTTTGATTGACGCAGCGAATATGTTTCATACTAGACTGATGCTTGATCAATGAATAATTATTGAAACCATTCCAATCGTCATTCTATGTGTTTTCTGAGAAAAGTAAGCACAAGATTCAGTATTGTTTTCCACGATACCTGAGGAATCAGGGCTGTCATGTTCAGCGATTGCCAGAAACTACCTACACCACTGTATAATACAGGGGGGTGGCAGTGGCACTGTAGAGCTAGCTGGTCTAACGGCTGAGTCATCCCTTGGGGTCTCCAGAGTCTTTCTGCACACCAAGCCCTCAGTTTAGGTCATCCAAAATGTGCAGATCATGGGGGATCCTAGAAACTAAATGACACAAGAGACCCCTACCCCCGTTACATCTACCACAGAGCCCCAGCCATCATTGCCCTCAAGCTTCAATGAATCATCAACCGCTCCCTCGAGACTGCCTCCTTCCCCAATAACTGGAAACATGCAGAGAACCACCCTCTCCTGAAAAAACACTTGGCAGACTGCACCGACCTCAAAAATTTCAGACCGACCGCCATACTCCTGTATCCGGCAAAAGTCATGGAAAAAGTCGTCAATAGTCAAATCTCCTCCTTCATAGAAGAAAACGAAATTTCACAACTCCTCCTACTCAGGCTTCGGGAAGAATCACAGCACTGAAAATTCCCTTCTTGCCGTGCCAGATTACATCCGCTCCCTTCTCGACAGAGGAGAGACTGTGGCCCTCATCCTCCTGGACCTCTCTGCTTACTTTGACACAGTCTCACACTGCACCCGAGCCTGCAGACTTTATGATGCAGGAATCCGGAAAAAGGCCCCCGACTTGATCCGCTCATTCCTCTCTGGCTGAACGCAGCAAGTCAGACTCTCTCCTTTCCACTCAAAACCCTCACCTACCACCTGTAGAATCCCCCAAGGATCCTCCATCAGCCCCACCCTTTTTAATGTCTACATGGCCCGCTCGCATCCATCGTCAGATCTCATGAACTCAAAATCGTATCGTAGCAGATGACACCCAGCTCATCCTCTCACTATCCAACAACTTTCAAGAAGGAATGGAAGCAGTCACCAGATGGACGAATAACAGCTAACTACAACTCAAAGTATTCATTATGGGCTTGCACTCCGATGCCTGGAACAACACCTGGTGGCCCCCCGCCCTCTGGAAACCTCCCTCCCCCACAAACAACGAACAAAACCTTAGAATCATCCTGGACTCCGAGATCAACGCTGTCACCTCTTCCTGCTACCATACCCTCCACCTACTCCAAAAGACCTTCAACTGTATTCCCCTCGGACACAGGAAAACCATCACCCACGCATTCATCATCAGCAGACTGGACTACGGCAACGCACTGTATGCCAGGATCAACAAGAACCTCACTCGCCTACTCCAGAACATCCAAAACGCCACCGCCAGACTATTCCTCAATCTACCACACCACTGCCACATCAGCCAACACATACGGCCCCTAAATTGGGTCCCCGTCGAGAAGAAAATCACCTTGAAACTTCTCACCCACGTCCACAAAGCCCTCCACAACACTGGACCCGCCTACATGAACCATCGCCTCTTGTTCCACACATCCCAAAGATCACTCCACTCAGACCAGCTCTCTCTCATGACGGTACCACGCATCAAGAAGACCACAACAGGAGGACGCTCCTTCTCCCACCTCGCAGCCAAGGCATGGAACACCCTCCCTCTCCACCTCTGACAGACACCAACACTCCAAGTTCTTGAAGGACCTCAAGACCTGGCTCTTCCACGAATCACCGTGAACATCCAGGGGCTACGCATTCCCCGGCCCCTCTCCAGCGCCTTGAGACCCTCTCAGGTGAGTAGATGTGCTTCACAACCCCTTGATTGATTGTATGATATTTATTTGAAATGCCATTTAAAAAGTCAGAAAAATGATTTCAGCTCCTAAAATGTGAATAATACATATTTAAAAGCATTTTAATGGTTCCAAATACTGAATTGGAGCATTTGTGAATTCTTCCACTTTGTTACTTTGCTTACTAAAGAGTATGTTAAGAGTAGGGCTCCTGGTCCATTGCCCACTCTTAAACTTTTTTTATACATTTTTCCTACATTTTTGTTTTCAACAAAGAAAACTTTAAAAAACACAACCTTATTGGAAACAGGGTAGCGTAAAAAAAGTGTTTTTCTAAAGTTGGTTTTGGACTCGGCAGTGGTCCCCAGTTCCAATACTGATTCTTGAACAAGTTTAAAAAAAAGTTTTTTATGCATCCCTCTTTCCTGCAGGCTGTTTTTAAAAAAATGTGTTCTTTGCTGAAAAGCATTCACAGGAATGGTAGCCTGCAGACCCCTGCATCCCGTTGGATCAAATCAGATTGAGCCACAATTTATGGCCTACCCAATCAACATTAATAAGTTAGGTTGGAGTGCGACTCTATCTGAAACTGTTTTTATGAACCAACATTATCATGCATTTGCTAGTTTGCAAAATATTTACTAATTGCAAAAATATGGCTTACAAATTGCTGTCAATAAATAGTATATATATATATATATTCAAACTTTATTTCGGTCTTTTACGACCACAAAAGTGAAAATGCATATGGTACAATGTTGGGTGAGTCAGTTCATCAGAATAATACATTAAGTATGCCACAATCAAAAGTGCAAGTGCATAATACAAGTCTTTAAGTTTGAATACATGAAAAATGTCCACTCGATACATTTAAAAAATCGTTAATAAAAGTTATGTCAATCGGATAAAAAAGTAATCGGAATGCCAACTAAAATGGACAAAAATTGGTATAGCAAACATGAAAGCCTCGTTTGAATGCATTTGGTTTCCCACTGTAAAATGATTGCCATTATCTAGGCTTTGACACGACCGCTCATGTCGTAAAAGCTATAATAATGCCATATTTAGTGTATAAAACAATGTAAACTAGTTGCATCAGGAGCGTGTTACGACAAGTGCGTGCAACCGGGCCACACTAGTGTTGTGCTGAAACCGGAGAGTGTCATGCTGTCAAGGGTAACACTATCAATGACGCAAGTTAAAAAAAAATGTATATACGTAATTTACATTTTCAAAAGGAATTGGGTCGTGGCACTAAAAACTTCC
This sequence comes from Triturus cristatus, assembly GCF_964204655.1. Lineage (NCBI taxonomy): Eukaryota > Metazoa > Chordata > Amphibia > Caudata > Salamandridae > Triturus > Triturus cristatus. Next base: position 2,007,689 of record NC_140594.1, on the reverse strand, counting down.
TTTTTATCGTACAATTTCAAATAGACCCGACTAGCAAACACCCCTCCTGGAAGCATTATCAATAAGATAAGAGCAGTGAAGTGCACTTGCAAAACAAGTGAAGAGCCCTTGGTTTGTTATCTTGGGAATCCAGCAACAGCCACACGTGGGCCTTCTATGGCTATGGGCTGCCGCATTCCTGTCTCGGCCTTCCTCCTAATTAACCATCCATGGCTTAGGAACTTAGCCATACTGCAGGCAAAAAGCGGTCTAGGGTCCGATCTAAAAATGCGCAGGGCAACATGATGCTCCCGTGTGCCCAATTGCCTGCAAAGAGTATGCCTGGCAAACAAACAGAACATGGGAAACACTTTCCACAGGTGCCCTGGAGCACGGACAATCCTTAGACACTGGGCTGCATGTGTGCCATTTGGCTGTAGTTTCGTTGACAGGAAGTGTGCCAAACCTAAAATGGATATATAGGAGCCTATCCTGCGGGACCAGGATTATATCTAGAAAGGGTTCTAATAGCCTTTGCTGCTTGTGGAGATAGAATTCTGCAGTGAGTCTCCACAGTTTAGGGTTACTGGATTTTTGCTGGTCCACCCAATCCCAGTAGAGGCGCTTGAGTTCTTCCTTCCTCGGTGGATCTAGTTTGTCCCAATGGGCTCTAAGCCCTATGGCTGTCCTTAGTTTCTTAATGTTAGCAATCCAGCCCACTTTGCTACTCATGTTTAGTCTGATGACCTCAGAAAGGGCTTCCGCATAAGGCAGAAGCTCTTCACTTCTCCTAACGTAAACCCAAAAAAGCAGAGGTCGTAGCCTTGCTACGTCACCTATGGAACATCTGCTCATGTCAAGCATGAGGGGCGTGAGGGGAGCATATTTTGGCAGCATCACTATTTCCCTAAGAAATGTGTGGTCTGATCTGCAGAGATCATGGGTCTTCTCAAATCCCCACAGCTCGACCCCATACAATGCTGTACTCTCAGCCTTTGCTTCGTAGCCCTTAAGGGCTGGCACTACCAGTCTGCTGTGCAATGTGCAGTGTTCCTTCCTGAGTGATCTTGTTACCCTTTTGTGGTTCATTACCATCATTGCAAGATGTATTTTCCAGGACTTATCGTCTGCGAGGCGGATCTCTAGATAATCGAAAGTGCACACTCTTTCAAGAGGTTTTCCGCCAAGCAGAAGACTGCCTCAAACGACTTGTGATGGTTAAAGGCCATGAGTTTTGTTTTTGTAGTATAAATCACCAGCCCTCTTGCATTGCAGAAAAGTTTGCACTGATTTAAAAAACGTTGTAACCCCATTGGGTTCTTTGATGCCAACAAGGTGTCGTCTGCGAACCAGAGGGTCGGTACCTTAACTCTCCCCAAACTCGGTGCATCTGCGTGGTCTTCTTGCAGAAAGTTTACTACTCCGTTCACATAAACTGAAAATAAGGTGGGGGCCAGTGCACAGCCCTGTCGGACTCCCCTGCTTACAGGGACACGGTCGGTCAACTGGCCCTGCGTCCTCCACCTGATCTGTGCATAAGTATCATTGTGCAGTCTAATTAAGAGGTCGAGGATGAACTAAGGGATCCCCAGGTCTTTGAGCACTAACCATAGTTGTTTCCTCACAACTAGGTCAAAGGCGGTCTTTAAAGACTGCCTTTGCTAATCGCCACCTCGTTCCAGTAAATAAGTTGCAGCCTAAAGACCAGGTCAATAGTCCCTGTCCTGGTCTTAAAGCCGGCCTGAAACTGTGATAAAAGATCGTGATCGTCTGCCCACTGCTGGATCCTCTGTAACAAGACGCTACTAAACACCTTCTGGAGGGCATCGATGAGGCTTATAGGCTTATAATTTGAGAGGTCATCTTTGGCTCCCTTTTTATAAATTGGAACCACCTCTGCTCCTTTACAGGACATGGGGACTGGGGCACCTTTGGCTATTGCATTCGCCAAGAGAAGGATATAGCAGGCCCAATTAGGAATATCAGATAAAAAGAGATCACCCGATACACCGTCAGGCCTGCTGCCTTGGACTGCACTATTCTGACCATTGTAGCTTCAATTTCACCTAGGGTGAAGAGCTCATCATCTGCATGATGGCCTACAAGCTCAATCGGCTCCTCCAAGTGAGAGCCCTCCACGCCTGAATAGAGCTTCAGGAAATGGTCCTACCATACTTGGGCGGAGATGTAGTTAGGTGGTAAGGGTGCACCTAATTTGCTACCCCAAGTGACAAAAGTCCAAAATAGGTTAGCCTCCTTTGCCACACTTGCTTCCCTCAGTTTCTGCTACTGAGAATCATCCCACGCTATCTTTGCCGCATGCAAGGTGGCCTTATAGTGTTTCCTGGCAATTCGTATCAAAGGGCAATTTTTAACTTTAATTGCTGCAGCCAGAATGGATCCATCACGATAGCAATCCTTAGTACACCATGAGTAAACCCCTTTTGACTGCTCATTGGGCTTACGATCCGATCCAGGTACTTCAAAGTGGGCATTGATTCGATCAAAAGTACAGGAATGAACTGCAGTTGCATCGGCCGGATCGCTTCCGCTATCAACCGCAGACTCATGTTTCCATGTACCTACTGCCAAATTGTGCCGTATGGCTAAGATCTGTTCTCAGTGCAATGCCACCTTCTGCCATTTTAGTGATCTCTTGTTATTCGTAGGTAAGACATCCCTGGTAAATGTTGGGGCTGATCAAGTCATGGAATAATAAGGGGCTTCCTACAGGGGGTTCATAGTTAAACATTGAGGATTATGGTCACTCTCTGTGGTATTGCTGATGCTCATATCGACTAAATCTTCCCATAACCGTACATCTAAATAATATAATCGATTCGAGAGGGGCAGCTAACTCTATTGTATGTGTTAGCACCCTGCATGTCCGAAGAAGTTCTGCCATTTACTGCCCTTAGACCGAATTCCACACTTAGGGCATTAAGCTGTCTGTGTCCATTTTTAACTGGTGCTAAGAGTAAAGAACGGACAGCCTATTTATCATCGATGGCCTTGGTGCCCAACAGGTCTTCTTTGTCAAGTGGCTCAAAAGTGCTATTAAAATTACCTGTGACTATTACTCTAGAATGGGGATGTTAGATCTGGTACCATTGGCGTGGGTCTCCCTTCCATTTTTTGCTGTTGCCTCATGTGTTTTTGCTGGTTATAGATGCTTTGGGTACTGTGCCACTGCTGTTCAGTGCTCCCTATGGTAAATTGATGTATGGATTAGTGACTCCATGATTGGCTTGATTGGTTTACTTGTCAGACCCTAGTACAGTGCACTGCGTGTGCCCAGGGCTTGTAACCAATGCTGCTGGTGGGCTTGCAGCACTGATTGTGCCACCCACCGGAGCAGCTTGTAAAGTGTGTCTCAGGTCTGCCACTGCAGGGCCTGTGTGTAGTCTGGTACTGCCATGCTGACAGGGCAAGTGCACCCACTTGCCAGTTCCTAAACCTTCCGTTTTATACATATTAGTCACCCCTATGGTAGGCCCAAGGGCAAGGTGCATTGTAGGTAAAAGGTAGGACATGCCCTGGTGTGTGTGGCATGTCCTAATAGTGAATTACAGCCATTTTCGTTTTTCGCTATTGCAAGGCTACCTGTTCTCCATAGGCCAGAATGGGCAGTTTGATTATTACATTTTATAATCCTAACTGACTCAGGGAACATGGTAGAAATTCGAGTTTAGTATGCCTGATCTCAGAATGATAAAATACATCTTTTAGTGAGGTTGATTTTAACATTCTGTGTTTGAAAATGCCACTTTTAGAAAGTAGGCATTTCTTGTCTAACCATCCAAACCTGCCTCTGCTAGGCTGTGTATTCCTCGTCTGGAGTTTGAGTGACAGGGCTGGGAAATTCCAGGAGACAGGGTGAGTCAGCCCAGTGGTGAATAGAGAGATCTGCATCTAGATGGGAGGGAGGAGTTGCACCTGGGACCTGAATAGGGCTGTGCCTTCCCTCCGCAATGCTGGCTCCACCTCCTGTGGTGCGTCTGATGTCTCTTCCCTGCACTCTGAAAGGAAAGAAGGAGAGATGTCAACAAAGTGCTCCAGGACTGACCAGAACTGGTTTGGACTAGGCAAAGGCCTCTCTGCCTTCAGAGAACAAAGGAAAAAGGAGTATAAATATTGGGACCCAGACCCAAGAATTTAAGATCACTTCTGGGAATCAAGACAAACCTTTGCAGAGGAGAAGAACCAGGAAGCTGAAGGAGACTACCCCTGTGCTGTGGGTTTGGGGGTTGGCCTGCAGTGGTTGCTTCATTGCCAAAGAGCGGAGAAAAGGACTGAGTGTGCTTTCTATCAACTTGAAGAAGAATCTCCAAGGGCTTGAACTAGAGCTTGCCTCCTGCCTGAAGTCTCAGGGATACAAGACTTCACCATCCAGCTCCCCCCTGAATTCCCTTGCTGGAAATTGAAGTGCCTACTGTTGTGCTGGGCCTTCTGAGAGACTGCGTTTCGCTGGGAGCTGGAAGCGCGATGCAACAACGAGAAGCGTGTCATCTCCGCAGCCGCTGTCATCGCATTGCTGAGGAAGCGAGCTGCCACTGTCCTCATCGCATTGCCGAAGTGCGGCGCATCGCCGTAGAAGCGGGACGCTGCCACAGAGGTCATTGTCGCATCACCGGTGAAGTGCATCGCAGGGCCTGTCGTGGCTCCAAAGAATATCGAGTCGCCACACGGCACCATTTTTTTGCATAGCACCGGAGTGGAGTATTGCATCGAGGTGCCAGCGTGTCGCACCACACCGGAGAGCAGTAGGAAATCGACGCATCCACTCCCCTGCGTGTAAGGAACCGATGCATCCCCTTCCCGGCAACCCTTTTGTTTTCTTTGCGCTACCCATGTAAGGTACATTGAGAGTAAAGTGTTGCATTTACAACTTGAGAGAACTGAGCTATTTTATAGCATTTCAGAGACTATTTTTGAGTACAGTATTGTGGATTTGTGTCGTTTGGTATTGTTAAGTCTATATAAAAATACTTATTTTTATAATACAACCTGTGTGGTGTCCATTTGTAGGGTTGTCACCTATTCCTGTATGTGTTCACAAATACTTTACAGACTGCCTCTGAGATATGCCTGCCTGCCTGCTCATGCCAAACTACCAAGGGGGTGACAGGGGTTATTTTAGGAGTGTAGCCCCTTACCCTGACTAGACGCAAGGGTCCCTATTTGTCACAGGTACCTACCTATGCCAACTAGAGACCCCCAAATCTAACAGGAGTGAACATCTAGCTAAACTTTCTTTCATCAAGGTGATAGTGGGCAAGGTCCTACCGCCTTTGGTCCCTCTAGCATAGATGTTAAACAAGTAAATTTGAGCTCCACCCCTAGGTCCCCTGATCCTTAATCCCAAAATATCCGGATTTATGCTTGGATGGAGTGTAATCCAGCAGCCCAAAGTGATGCTCACCCAAATGATCAAACCCCCAGACGGGTGCCCTCTCCCTGATGTCATCGCGGGTAAGCAAAAGCACATAAATCCTGACTTAAACAGGGGGACCAAGCTCCATTTCTTCTGCAAAATACAGCTATCATAGCTCTCGACTAGGTTGTGCCAGTGGGGAAGAGCCATTTTGCTGTTTAACCCAGCCACGTTCCAAGAAATCACCCTAAGTTGGTGACAAAGGGCTGGGATAGGGGACTCTACAGCATTTGAGTTGATATGGCGATGACAAAGGCCAGTCGGGACCTGGGATGGAGCCTGAGGGCTATAACTTGTGCCTTGCTCTACCCGTGCCATCCAATTGCTGCTAAGGGGGGTGTGACGCGTGCCTGATTCACCTGAAAATCTATTATCCATTGGGGGAGATACCGACTGATGGTTCACATCAACTGGGCAGTTATCTATGCAAAGGGGAAAAGGAGCAAAAGGCCCGGAAGGCTGGTTAACTTCCTTTACAAGGTATACTATCGAGGTAACCGGTATACCGAGCTTTGAAGAACACGTTTGAGGCACGTCTTTTGTACCAAGATGGTCTTTCATCATTAGACTCATTTTGAAGAGAAGAATTAACCGATCTATTTATCAGTTAAAGAATCAATAAGAAAAAATAGAGCACAGCTCCACACTAATTCCTAGTGTAATTAGACACGCTTGGTCCCCCCCCTTTTTTTGCCTCATCGTGTTCCGTTATCAAGTAAATACATACCAAGGATGACTGGTAGACATCTACACTATTCATAAGTGAACTTCATATTTTTAATAACAATCTTTACAAAGCATCATCGTCTAATCCATTCTTACAAGAAATTTGTGTGGCTTTCCTGATGAAGGCGCTAGTGCGCCGAAACGCGCGTCGAAGACTATCTACTGCTGCATTTTATTTGTTACTTTTTATGAATTTTATATTTGTATTGTTGAGTTTGTACCTGTTTTTCAATAATTTCTTGATGATTATATTTGAAATATACAGTGTATTATTTTTATAATGTATGAAACATTTTGATAAAAACTTGTTTCTTTTTAAATGTGCTATCGTATAACATTTCTATATGAAAACACCACCTTTTTTTATAATAAAGAAAAAAAGTCTTTTCACTATTCCGTTGCGGTACACTGGTCCTTATTAAAAGTAAATCTGTTTTTTTTGGTTTTATAGAGCAGGTAAGGGTAGTATTCCCTGGTGAGAGTTGGCGCGAGCATATACGAGAGGGACAGCGGTCTCATCGTCAAGAATGCCTTCGCACTCACTAATCAGGCTGTCAATACGGTCCATGTGTTCCAGAACACAGTTGTTCTTTATGCTCTTTGCCGATGTTGAAAATGTCTTCCCTTTCCCTATCTGATTCCCCCCAGAACCCTCCATAGTTTTTTAGGTCTCGCCAACGCAGCGCACATGTGCTTCTTAGGAGGAGACCTCTTGATATCGATTTGCTTTTTGGGCCAAAAAAGTGCACGCATTGCATTGCTTTCAATGGCAACGCGTGCACGTAAGGCGATTCCCTTGTGGGAGCGAGCTTTGAAACCATCTGTTTGTAATTAACAGATGGTTCCTTCTCGCTCCCGCAAGGGAAACAGACGCAGGCCCCCTCCTCTCTCCCCTGCCCCTGCTGCCTCCTCCTCTCCTCGTGAAACTTGTTTTTTTTTTACTTTCAGCGCGAGACGCGCGTGCTTGTTGCTACATTTTCCAGATTCCATTGGAGACCATGGCTCCCTTACTGTGCATCTTCTGGCAACCAAAACACATTCAAATGGCCAACATTTTCCTTTCTTGCATCAGAGCCGCCATGATGTTCAGTTAGCCCTGATACAACATTGCCAATTCACTGCACTTATCATAAAAAACCTAATAAATGAATGCATGCTCTGCCTCGTGCTTGTCTGACGCATCACTACCTTGTTAGGTAACTTTTCTTTCTTAATTCTTTGCCTAATTTAATTTTCAAGCTATTTTTTGTTATCGAACTCCGATATGACTTTTACCATGGACTGGCTATCGAGTAATTTCATAATACATAATTGTAGCACGATGTTCCCAAGTTCGAAGCTGCCAAATCCTATCCATCGGTCAATGAAATGGAAATCGAGTCTTAATCGACCATACAACTGAGAAGGAAGGGAGAAATCCGCGCTCAGAATGTGCTGGTATTCAGAAAGTGTGGAATGCATGTGAATGAATCAAAAAGGGGCTGTTCCCACATTCTCTGCCTGCATCTAGAAAAGCAAGCTGCCTTCAGTCAGTCTGATGGACCATGTGACGGGGGACATCTCCGTCGAGACTCATCTGGTATCAATGAGGGCTTTCTGCCCGACCTTGACAAGCTCACTTTAAGCCCCATCACCTTCTCAGGAGGTCTCATCGCGCTCCCCAGGCACCAGATGATCAGACATGGATGGGCTAGCAGCGTCCTGCGGGCCCTCAGCAGGAGATTGCTGCTCAGCAATCCACTGCGGATTCGCAAAGCTTCACTACATCAAACATTCATGCTTTCAAGCTGCGCACGAGGAGAACAGCCTAGGATGCCCTCAACCTGAACTGTCCATAATTAGGAAATTAGGCCACCCCCGGAGATGGCGCCCTAGGTCCGCCTTGTCCGCCGACTATCGTGGGCTTTACTCTGCTCTCGGACCGCACTGTTTTTGGTTTTCGCATATTTGTGGAACAGGAAAAGCAGTGTATTGGCGTTGTAGACTTGTAACTGTGATGTAGAAGGTTTATCTCTTTAATAGAAAACAGCTTCCACAAAAACCTAGAAAGTCCACCAAGGAGGCCGATAGTCTCGGGATGTGACTCAATATTAGAGCCAATTGCAAAATATTTGGATTTTTTCCTGAAGCCATTTCTTGCTGAAGTCCCGTCATATCTATGTGATACGACCGACTTCATAACAAGGATTGAAGGAACTTCATTCAATGAACAAACTCAAATAATGGTGACATTCAACGTCACCTTCCTTTACACCCAGATATCCCAAGAGGAAGCCCTGGAAGTCATTCAGCTGTACCTGGAGAAAAGAATGCGACCCCATAGGGTCCCAACATCATTCATTGTCCAACTAGCAGAGCTGGCATTGAAGAAAAACTACTTTAAATTTGAAGATCAATTTTATATACAAGTGAAGGGGACCGCCATGGGATGTCCTTTTGCTCCAGAGATGGCGGTCCTCTTCATGGCTCAAGTTAATTGAAAACAACAATCCCTATGAAAAGAATATAATTCAACGGCTATGGTACATTGATGACGTCTGGTGCCTATGGCAAGGTAGCCAGACTGAGTTGACATCCTTCCATGAATGGATAAACTCAAGAGATGCAGACATAACATTTTCTGTACAATCCAGCATAACCAATTTACCCTTCCTGGACGTAGAGGTTATACATGTAGAAAATGCATTTATGACTACACTGTACAAAAAGCAGACAGATAAGAACACAATTTTACATTTCAAAAGCGCACACCCGAAGAGTCTAAAAGAGAACCTCCCATATGGGCAACTACGTCAGAATTCGAAGAGCATGCTGCGCGCTTCTGTGAAGACATGCAAAAGAGAGGTTACGCTAAAAAACTGCTTAAGCACTCAAGCAAAAGAGCCTGATTCACGCCCAGAGAATGTCTGCTCCAAGTAAAAGAAAAAAATACCTTGGAAAGACTAGTGTGTGTATCAACCTATGGCCTGGACACGAACAGATTAAAACAAACCACCTTGAAGAACTGGCATCTATTGGAGAACTTAGAATTCCCGTTTCCCAAACCACTCTTTGAATGGAAAAGAAATCCAAGCATTGGCCAACAAATAATTAGAGCTGACACCGCATTGCCTAAACCCAAAAGTGATTTAATGACTCAATGGAATTTAAAGCCTATTGAAGGACATCGAAGATGTGGAAACTGCATCGCCTGTGGGAACACCATAGAAGGTACAGAATTTGTTCACGACAGTATAAGATGGAAACATACTGAGTTCACAAACTGCAAGACAAAAAATGCAGTTTATGCAATAATCTGCCCCTGTAAAAAAATGTACATAGGGAAAACCAACCAACAGGTCAACACAAGAATCACCCAACACCGCTCCAGAATTAAGAAAAAAGTTTTGACGGCACCCATGGTTGAACACTTTGTGGAAAAATGCCACAATGAAACGCAATTCAAATGGATAGTATTGAAATGTAATAGCCCCACCGTGGGTTTAACAATATGACAGAATTGACAAGAATATAAGCACTACAACGCCCAGGATGCACTGCTCTGCTGCACCTAAGCTTGCTAGCCCAAATGGATGAATATGGTGATGAAAAACCATAACACCCATGATTCAAAGCTAGAAGCCATTACTGGGATGTTTCAAACTGAAAAGGCCATCGCCTCACTTCGAAAAACGTGATGAGAGCGAACAGAAGAATGTAAGGTACTGCGCTTGCCCCGGAGCTCCGCTTTTCAGATAAACACAAGCAACCTAATATTATGAACTAAACTCTGTTTTTCAGAAAGACGTGCCACATTAACTGAAAAGTACATCACAAGGACGGGAGCGCACACACGAAGCTTTTAAAGGTATGCCTTAGCCTCAAAGGATTTGAAAACACTGTCAGTAACCCCTAAATAATGAACACTTTAGTAAATCAAGCGTTATGCTTGTTCACAGCTCACAAATGTTCCTGTAAGTAAATTAACGCGAAGAAAAGTTCCCCGCTGTTTAATAGAGAACACAGCTTCCAGGTATGCTAAAAGCTTTTTAAGTATATTCATTAGCGAAAGCTCGAAGTCTTTACTTAATTAATGGCGTGTCACCCTTTAAACAGAATCGATAACTGAAACAAAAAATAGGCAGAAGTTAAACAACTCGGGCTTGAAGAAAAGGTAGGCTTTTTTATTTGCATGGTACAGTTTAGTAATGAACCACTTGCACATGCATACAATAGAAAGAAACAACACTAAAATGTGGCCTCTTCTCCTGTACAGATAGAGACAACTGAGCTGACAGAAAACACACTGCTGCCCAGGTGTACCTATCAGTGTGCAGAGCTAAAGAAAAAGTTAACATTTTAAATGGGAGCCAAAGTTATATGTTTCTTTAAAACATTTTTTTCTTTATACATCCTAGGGCAGATTTACAAGCCCCTTGCACCACTATTGTGTCACTTTTAACATGGGAAATGTGACGCAAAAGTGGCGCAAGGGGCTTGTAAATCTGCCCCCCTGTTTTTAGAAACAAGCAGTGCTGCCAAAAAATCAAGAGCCCTGATGAGAGTCCACATATTCATTATTAAATACTCGAAATGTGTTGGCTTAATCATGACATAGGGTACGAAAATGGAGGAATTATGAAATTATTTTTTGTCTATATAGAGAGCAAAGTCCCATGTATTTGACACCAATGTTTTCCCTGTGTTCCCTCTTTCTTAATTGAAACGTTGATGCAGATAACATCTTTGAAATGTCTGTGAAATAATAATTAGATATGAAATAATACTCAGACCTTGATGCTAAAGGTAACACAAGATCATCAAGATAATAGGATGTATGGTTTATGACTTTTCTCACTCATGTTTGTTTATATTGTGTATTCGAAACACAATATCGCTGCTTAATGTTTTGTGAACCACATGTACAAAAGCACTTTCTGTATAAGGACTTTATCGCCTCTTTCTGTTTCGAGTATATCATTTTTTTAAAGTGGAATAAAAGGTATAAATAAAGAACCAGATCTGGACTAGAGTTAATTTAACCCCTTCGCTGCTAGGCCTTTTCCCCTCCTGTGCTAAGCCCTTTTTGGGCTATTTGAGGTAGTGCGCGCTTAGGCCCCTGTAACTTTTTGACCACATTAGGTATCCACGCCAAATTTGCGTCCTTTTCTTCCAACATCTTGGGGATTCTAAAGGTACCCAGGGTTTGTGGATTCTCCTAGAGGGTTCCCAGAAATTAGTCAAAATACAGCAATTTTTTTTTTTTTTTGTGAAAAATGTGAAAAATGGGCTGCAAATGAAAGCTTCTGGGTTTTTCTCTGCAAATGGTATCAAAAAAGGGTTTGTGGGGCTGAAATCACAATTTCTCCAGCTTTTAGGGAATGACAGACTTTTGTTAGAAAACCAACATTTTTTACACAGTTTTGGCATTTTTCTGGGACATACCCTATTTTTGCTATTTTTTGTGCTTTCAACCTCCTTCCAGTTAACGGTAGAAAAGGGTAACAAAACAATAATGGATCCTGGAAAGCTATACATTTTTGAAAAGTAGACAAAATTCTGAATTCAGCAAGGGGTCATTTGCGTAGATCCATCAAGGTTTCTTTATAGAAATTTACAGGCAAATATATGAGAAATTAAAAATTTGTTGAAAAAAGCAGCCTCTTGAGTCAACGTTTTTACCTGTAACTTCTTCGAATTATGACATCTCTTTGAAAGCAATGTACCGTTACATCCGGTAGACCTTCCTGGTTGTGTGGACATATAGGACTTGTAGGTTCATCAAGAGCCCAACGAACCCAGAGTAGAAAAATGAGCAGCATTTTGTAATGTTTTTTTTTTTTGGTCCGGGTATATAGCAATTATTGTGGGAAAATGTATACTTGGAAAAATCGGTATGAAAGTCACCTATGTATTTCTGAAATGGGAACAAATTACAGAGTTCAGAAACAGTGCATATTTGCACATTTTCGAAATTGGGAATACTCATATTTGCATGACAATTATTGGTCATTTTTCAAAATGACTTTTTTTTTACACAATGTCTTTCATTTGGAAGGGAGAAATGCATCAAAAATCAACAGGTAATAACAGTAGCTTTACAAATTTGAACTACCCTAAGTCTCCCGAGAAAAATGGTACCTCACTTGTGTGGGTAGGCATAGTGCCCACGACAGGAAGTGGCTCAAAACCTAAGGTGAACACACCACATTTTCACACTGAAAATTTACACTTTTTTTGCAAAGAGTCTAGCTGTAGTTTTTGAACCCTAGCCCTGCCGGCACCTAGGGAAACCTAGCAAACCTATACATTTTTGAAAACTAGACACCCAGGGGAATCCAGGATGGGGTGACTTGACTGCCTCCCACCATGGTCTGTTACCCAGAATCCCTTGCAAACGTAAAAAATTGAAAAAAAAACCACATTTTCCCCACATTTCTGTGATGCAAAGTTCTGGAATCTGCGTGGATCCACAAATTTCCACCCACCCCGCGTTCCCCAAAGTCCTACAAGAAAAATGGTACCTCACTTGTGCGGGTCGGCCTAGTGCCCGCGACAGGAAACGGCGCAAAACGCAACGTGGTTTTGGAGTGAAAAATGACCCTTTTTTTGGCAAAGTGACTAGCTGTAGATTTTGTACCCTAGCCCTGCCGGCACCTAGGGAAACCTAGCAAACCTATACATTTCTGAAAACTAGACACCCAGGGGAATCCAGGATGGGGTGACTTGACTGCCTCCCACCATGGTCTGTTACCCAGAATCCCTTGCAAACGTAAAAAATTGAAAAAAAAAACACATTTTCCCCACATTTCTGTGATGCAAAGTTCTGGAATCTGCGTGGATCCACAAATTTCCACCCACCCCGCGTTCCCCAAAGTCCTACGAGAAAAATGGTACCTCACTTGTGCGGGTCGGCCTAGTGCCCGCGACAGGAAACGGCGCAAAACGCAACGTGGTTTTGGAGTGAAAAATGACCCTTTTTTTGGCAAAGTGACTAGCTGTAGATTTTGTACCCTAGCCCTGCCGGCACCTAGGGAAACCTAGCAAACCTATACATTTCTGAAAACTAGACACCCAGGGGAATCCAGGATGGGGTGACTTGACTGCCTCCCACCATGGTCTGTTACCCAGAATCCCTTGCAAACGTAAAAAATTGAAAAAAAAACCACATTTTCCCCACATTTCTGTAATGCAAAGTTCTGGAATCTGCGTGGATCCACAAATTTCCACCCACCCCGCGTTCCCCAAAGTCCTACGAGAAAAATGGTACCTCACTTGTGCGGGTCGGCCTAGTGCCCGCGACAGGAAACGGCGCAAAACGCAACGTGGTTTTGGAGTGAAAAATGACCCTTTTTTTGGCAAAGTGACTAGCTGTAGATTTTGTACCCTAGCCCTGCCGGCACCTAGGGAAACCTAGCAAACCTATACATTTCTGAAAACTAGACACCCAGGGGAATCCAGGATGGGGTGACTTGACTGCCTCCCACCATGGTCTGTTACCCAGAATCCCTTGCAAACGTAAAAAATTGACAAAAAAAACACATTTTCCCCACATTTCTGTGATGGAAAGTTCTGGAATCTGCGTGGATCCACAAATTTCCACCCACCCCGCGTTCCCCAAAGTCCTACGAGAAAAATGGTACCTCACTTGTGCGGGTCGGCCTAGTGCCCGCGACAGGAAACGGCGCAAAACGCAACATGGTTTTGGAGTGAAAAATGACCCTTTTTTTGGCAAAGTGACTAGCTGTAGATTTTGTACCCTAGCCCTGCCGGCACCTAGGGAAACCTAGCAAACCTATACATTTCTGAAAACTAGACACCCAGGGGAATCCAGGATGGGGTGACTTGACTGCCTCCCACCATGGTCTGTTACCCAGAATCCCTTGCAAACGTAAAAAATTGACAAAAAAAACACATTTTCCCCACATTTCTGTGATGGAAAGTTCTGGAATCTGTGTGGATCCACAAATTTCCACCCACCCCGCGTTCCCCAAAGTCCTACGAGAAAAATGGTACCTCACTTGTGCGGGTCGGCCTAGTGCCCGCGACAGGAAACGGCGCAAAACGCAACATGGTTTTGGAGTGAAAAATGACCCTTTTTTTGGCAAAGTGACTAGCTGTAGATTTTGTACCCTAGCCCTGCCGGCACCTAGGGAAACCTAGCAAACCTATACATTTCTGAAAACTAGACACCCAGGGGAATCCAGGATGGGGTGACTTGACTGCCTCCCACCATGGTCTGTTACCCAGAATCCCTTGCAAACGTAAAAAATTGACAAAAAAAACACATTTTCCCCACATTTCTGTGATGGAAAGTTCTGGAATCTGCGTGGATCCACAAATTTCCACCCACCCCGCGTTCCCCAAAGTCCTACGAGAAAAATGGTACCTCACTTGTGCGGGTCGGCCTAGTGCCCGCGACAGGAAACGGCGCAAAACGCAACGTGGTTTTGGAGTGAAAAATGACCCTTTTTTTGGCAAAGTGACTAGCTGTAGATTTTGTACCCTAGCCCTGCCGGCACCTAGGGAAACCTAGCAAACCTATACATTTCTGAAAACTAGACACCCAGGGGAATCCAGGATGGGGTGACTTGACTGCCTCCCACCATGGTCTGTTACCCAGAATCCCTTGCAAACGTAAAAAATTGACAAAAAAAACACATTTTCCCCACATTTCTGTGATGGAAAGTTCTGGAATCTGCGTGGATCCACAAATTTCCACCCACCCCGCGTTCCCCAAAGTCCTACGAGAAAAATGGTACCTCACTTGTGCGGGTCGGCCTAGTGCCCGCGACAGGAAACGGCGCAAAACGCAACATGGTTTTGGAGTGAAAAATGACCCTTTTTTTGGCAAAGTGACTAGCTGTAGATTTTGTACCCTAGCCCTGCCGGCACCTAGGGAAACCTAGCAAACCTATACATTTCTGAAAACTAGACACCCAGGGGAATCCAGGATGGGGTGACTTGACTGCCTCCCACCATGGTCTGTTACCCAGAATCCCTTGCAAACATAAAAAATTGACAAAAAAAACACATTTTCCCCACATTTCTGTGATGGAAAGTTCTGGAATCTGCGTGGATCCACAAATTTCCACCCACCCCGCGTTCCCCAAAGTCCTACGAGAAAAATGGTACCTCACTTGTGCGGGTCGGCCTAGTGCCCGCGACAGGAAACGGCGCAAAACGCAACATGGTTTTGGAGTGAAAAATGACCCTTTTTTTGGCAAAGTGACTAGCTGTAGATTTTGTACCCTAGCCCTGCCGGCACCTAGGGAAACCTAGCAAACCTATACATTTCTGAAAACTAGACACCCAGGGGAATCCAGGATGGGGTGACTTGACTGCCTCCCACCATGGTCTGTTACCCAGAATCCCTTGCAAACGTAAAAAATTGACAAAAAAAACACATTTTCCCCACATTTCTGTGATGGAAAGTTCTGGAATCTGCGTGGATCCACAAATTTCCACCCACCCCGCGTTCCCCAAAGTCCTACGAGAAAAATGGTACCTCACTTGTGCGGGTCGGCCTAGTGCCCGCGACAGGAAACGGCGCAAAACGCAACGTGGTTTTGGAGTGAAAAATGACCCTTTTTTTGGCAAAGTGACTAGCTGTAGATTTTGTACCCTAGCCCTGCCGGCACCTAGGGAAACCTAGCAAACCTATACATTTCTGAAAACTAGACACCCAGGGGAATCCAGGATGGGGTGACTTGACTGCCTCCCACCATGGTCTGTTACCCAGAATCCCTTGCAAACGTAAAAAATTGACAAAAAAAACACATTTTCCCCACATTTCTGTGATGGAAAGTTCTGGAATCTGCGTGGATCCACAAATTTCCACCCACCCCGCGTTCCCCAAAGTCCTACGAGAAAAATGGTACCTCACTTGTGCGGGTCGGCCTAGTGCCCGCGACAGGAAACGGCGCAAAACGCAACGTGGTTTTGGAGTGAAAAATGACCCTTTTTTTGGCAAAGTGACTAGCTGTAGATTTTGTACCCTAGCCCTGCCGGCACCTAGGGAAACCTAGCAAACCTATACATTTCTGAA
Organism: Triturus cristatus; assembly: GCF_964204655.1. Taxonomy (NCBI): domain Eukaryota; kingdom Metazoa; phylum Chordata; class Amphibia; order Caudata; family Salamandridae; genus Triturus; species Triturus cristatus. The sequence continues at coordinate 1,991,523 of NC_140594.1, read as the reverse complement.
AACTAGACACCCAGGGGAATCCAGGATGGGGTGACTTGACTGCCTCCCACCATGGTCTGTTACCCAGAATCCCTTGCAAACGTAAAAAATTGACAAAAAAAACACATTTTCCCCACATTTCTGTGATGGAAAGTTCTGGAATCTGCGTGGATCCACAAATTTCCACCCACCCCGCGTTCCCCAAAGTCCTACGAGAAAAATGGTACCTCACTTGTGCGGGTCGGCCTAGTGCCCGCGACAGGAAACGGCGCAAAACGCAACGTGGTTTTGGAGTGAAAAATGACCCTTTTTTTGGCAAAGTGACTAGCTGTAGATTTTGTACCCTAGCCCTGCCGGCACCTAGGGAAACCTAGCAAACCTATACATTTCTGAAAACTAGACACCCAGGGGAATCCAGGATGGGGTGACTTGACTGCCTCCCACCATGGTCTGTTACCCAGAATCCCTTGCAAACGTAAAAAATTGACAAAAAAAACACATTTTCCCCACATTTCTGTGATGGAAAGTTCTGGAATCTGCGTGGATCCACAAATTTCCACCCACCCCGCGTTCCCCAAAGTCCTACGAGAAAAATGGTACCTCACTTGTGCGGGTCGGCCTAGTGCCCGCGACAGGAAACGGCGCAAAACGCAACGTGGTTTTGGAGTGAAAAATGACCCTTTTTTTTGGCAAAGTGACTAGCTGTAGATTTTGTACCCTAGCCCTGCCGGCACCTAGGGAAACCTAGCAAACCTATACATTTCTGAAAACTAGACACCCAGGGGAATCCAGGATGGGGTGACTTGACTGCCTCCCACCATGGTCTGTTACCCAGAATCCCTTGCAAACGTAAAAAATTGACAAAAAAAACACATTTTCCCCACATTTCTGTGATGGAAAGTTCTGGAATCTGCGTGGATCCACAAATTTCCACCCACCCCGCGTTCCCCAAAGTCCTACGAGAAAAATGGTACCTCACTTGTGCGGGTCGGCCTAGTGCCCGCGACAGGAAACGGCGCAAAACGCAACGTGGTTTTGGAGTGAAAAATGACCCTTTTTTTGGCAAAGTGACTAGCTGTAGATTTTGTACCCTAGCCCTGCCGGCACCTAGGGAAACCTACCAAACCTATACATTTCTGAAAACTAGACACCCGGCGGTTTCCAGGGAGGTATGGCTTGCGTGGATCCCCCAACGTTTCCTTACCCAGAATCCCCTGCAAACCTCAATTTTTGCTCAAAAAATCACTTTTTTAACACATTTTGGGGTGGGAAAGTAGTGGCATCACCGGGCTCACACAAATTTACCACCACCCAGCGTTCCCCCAGGTCTCCCGGTAAAAATGGTGCCTCACTTGTGTGGGAGGCCCAAGTACCCGCGGCAGGCAAGGGCCCCAAAGGTAGTGAGGCCACCTCAAGATGGCCTATCGCCAAACCACCTGGTTTTGCAAGGGGGGTCACTTTGGTTTTTGGCCCGGTGCGCGGCGGCCATCTAGGGAAACCTACCAAACCCAGGCATTTTTGAAAACTAGACACCCGGCGGCTTCCAGGGAGGTATGGCTTGCGTGGATCCCCCAACGTTTCCTTACCCAGAATCCCCTGCAAACCTCAATTTTTGCTCAAAAAATCACTTTTTTCATACATTTTGGGGTGGGAAAGTAGTGGCATCACCGGGCTCACACAAATTTACCACCACCCAGCGTTCCCCCAGGTCTCCCGGTAAAAATGGTGCCTCACTTGTGTGGGAGGCCCAAGTACCCGCGGCAGGCAAGGGCCCCAAAGGTAGTGAGGCGACCTCAAGATGGCCTATCGCCAAACCACCTGGTTTTGCAAGGGGGGTCACTTTGGTTTTTGGCCCGGTGCGCGGCGGCCATCTAGGGAAACCTACCAAACCCAGGCATTTTTGAAAACTAGACACCCGGCGGCTTCCAGGGAGGTATGGCTTGCGTGGATCCCCCAACGTTTCCTTACCCAGAATCCCCTGCAAACCTCAATTTTTGCTCAAAAAATCACTTTTTTTCACACATTTTGGGGTGGGAAAGTAGTGGCATCACCGGGCTCACACAAATTTACCACCACCCAGCGTTCCCCCAGGTCTCCCGGTAAAAATGGTGCCTCACTTGTGTGGGAGGCCCAAGTACCCGCGGCAGGCAAGGGCCCCAAACGTAGTGAGGCCACCTCAAGATGGCCTATCGCCAAACCACCTGGTTTTGCAAGGGGGGTCACTTTGGTTTTTGGCCCGGTGCGCGGCGGCCATCTAGGGAAACCTACCAAACCCAGGCATTTTTGAAAACTAGACACCCGGCGGCTTCCAGGGAGGTATGGCTTGCGTGGATCCCCCAACGTTTCCTTACCCAGAATCCCCTGCAAACCTCAATTTTTGCTCAAAAAATCACTTTTTTCACACATTTTGGGGTGGGAAAGTAGTGGCATCACCGGGCTCACACAAATTTACCACCACCCAGCGTTCCCCCAGGTCTCCCGGTAAAAATGGTGCCTCACTTGTGTGGGAGGCCCAAGTACCCGCGGCAGGCAAGGGCCCCAAACGTAGTGAGGCCACCTCAAGATGGCCTATCGCCAAACCACCTGGTTTTGCAAGGGGGGTCACTTTGGTTTTTGGCCCGGTGCGCGGCGGCCATCTAGGGAAACCTACCAAACCCAGGCATTTTTGAAAACTAGACACCCGGCGGCTTCCAGGGAGGTATGGCTTGCGTGGATCCCCCAACGTTTCCTTACCCAGAATCCCCTGCAAACCTCAATTTTTGCTCAAAAAATCACTTTTTTCACACATTTTGGGGTGGGAAAGTAGTGGCATCACCGGGCTCACACAAATTTACCACCACCCAGCGTTCCCCCAGGTCTCCCGGTAAAAATGGTGCCTCACTTGTGTGGGAGGCCCAAGTACCCGCGGCAGGCAAGGGCCCCAAAGGTAGTGAGGCCACCTCAAGATGGCCTATCGCCAAACCACCTGGTTTTGCAAGGGGGGTCACTTTGGTTTTTGGCCCGGTGCGCGGCGGCCATCTAGGGAAACCTACCAAACCCAGGCATTTTTGAAAACTAGACACCCGGCGGCTTCCAGGGAGGTATGGCTTGCGTGGATCCCCCAACGTTTCCTTACCCAGAATCCCCTGCAAACCTCAATTTTTGCTCAAAAAATCACTTTTTTCACACATTTTGGGGTGGGAAAGTAGTGGCATCACCGGGCTCACACAAATTTACCACCACCCAGCGTTCCCCCAGGTCTCCCGGTAAAAATGGTGCCTCACTTGTGTGGGAGGCCCAAGTACCCGCGGCAGGCAAGGGCCCCAAACGTAGTGAGGCCACCTCAAGATGGCCTATCGCCAAACCACCTGGTTTTGCAAGGGGGGTCACTTTGGTTTTTGGCCCGGTGCGCGGCGGCCATCTAGGGAAACCTACCAAACCCAGGCATTTTTGAAAACTAGACACCCGGCGGCTTCCAGGGAGGTATGGCTTGCGTGGATCCCCCAACGTTTCCTTACCCAGAATCCCCTGCAAACCTCAATTTTTGCTCAAAAAATCACATTTTTAACACATTTGGGGGTGGGAAAGTAGTGGCATCACCGGGCTCACACAAATTTACCACCACCCAGCGTTCCCCCAGGTCTCCCGGTAAAAATGGTGCCTCACTTGTGTGGGAGGCCCAAGTACCCGCGGCAGGCAAGGGCCCCAAACGTAGTGAGGCAACATCAACATTGCCTATCCCAAAGGTCGCCTCACTACGTTTGGGGCCCTTGCCTGCCGCGGGTACTTGGGCCTCCCACACAAGTGAGGCACCATTTTTACCGGGAGACCTGGGGGAACGCTGGGTGGTGGTAAATTTGTGTGAGCCCGGTGATGCCACTACTTTCCCACCCCAAAATGTGTGAAAAAAGTGATTTTTTGAGCAAAAATTGAGGTTTGCAGGGGATTCTGGGTAAGGAAACGTTGGGGGATCCACGCAAGCCATACCTCCCTGGAAGCCGCCGGGTGTCTAGTTTTCAAAAATGCCTGGGTTTGGTAGGTTTCCCTAGATGGCCGCCGCGCACCGGGCCAAAAACCAAAGTGACCCCCCTTGCAAAACCAGGTGGTTTGGCGATAGGCCATCTTGAGGTGGCCTCACTACGTTTGGGGCCCTTGCCTGCCGCGGGTACTTGGGCCTCCCACACAAGTGAGGCACCATTTTTACCGGGAGACCTGGGGGAACGCTGGGTGGTGGTAAATTTGTGTGAGCCCGGTGATGCCACTACTTTCCCACCCCAAAATGTGTGAAAAAAGTGATTTTTTGAGCAAAAATTGAGGTTTGCAGGGGATTCTGGGTAAGGAAACGTTGGGGGATCCACGCAAGCCATACCTCCCTGGAAGCCGCCGGGTGTCTAGTTTTCAAAAATGCCTGGGTTTGGTAGGTTTCCCTAGATGGCCGCCGCGCACCGGGCCAAAAACCAAAGTGACCCCCCTTGCAAAACCAGGTGGTTTGGCGATAGGCCATCTTGAGGTGGCCTCACTACGTTTGGGGCCCTTGCCTGCCGCGGGTACTTGGGCCTCCCACACAAGTGAGGCACCATTTTTACCGGGAGACCTGGGGGAACGCTGGGTGGTGGTAAATTTGTGTGAGCCCGGTGATGCCACTACTTTCCCACCCCAAAATGTGTGAAAAAAGTGATTTTTTGAGCAAAAATTGAGGTTTGCAGGGGATTCTGGGTAAGGAAACGTTGGGGGATCCACGCAAGCCATACCTCCCTGGAAGCCGCCGGGTGTCTAGTTTTCAAAAATGCCTGGGTTTGGTAGGTTTCCCTAGATGGCCGCCGCGCACCGGGCCAAAAACCAAAGTGACCCCCCTTGCAAAACCAGGTGGTTTGGCGATAGGCCATCTTGAGGTGGCCTCACTACGTTTGGGGCCCTTGCCTGCCGCGGGTACTTGGGCCTCCCACACAAGTGAGGCACTATTTTTACCGGGAGACCTGGGGGAACGCTGGGTGGTGGTAAATTTGTGTGAGCCCGGTGATGCCACTACTTTCCCACCCCAAAATGTGTGAAAAAAGTGATTTTTTGAGCAAAAATTGAGGTTTGCAGGGGATTCTGGGTAAGGAAACGTTGGGGGATCCACGCAAGCCATACCTCCCTGGAAGCCGCCGGGTGTCTAGTTTTCAAAAATGCCTGGGTTTGGTAGGTTTCCCTAGATGGCCGCCGCGCACCGGGCCAAAAACCAAAGTGACCCCCCTTGCAAAACCAGGTGGTTTGGCGATAGGCCATCTTGAGGTGGCCTCACTACCTTTGGGGCCCTTGCCTGCCGCGGGTACTTGGGCCTCCCACACAAGTGAGGCACCATTTTTACCGGGAGACCTGGGGGAACGCTGGGTGGTGGTAAATTTGTGTGAGCCCGGTGATGCCACTACTTTCCCACCCCAAAATGTGTGAAAAAAGTGATTTTTTGAGCAAAAATTGAGGTTTGCAGGGGATTCTGGGTAAGGAAACGTTGGGGGATCCACGCAAGCCATACCTCCCTGGAAGCCGCCGGGTGTCTAGTTTTCAAAAATGCCTGGGTTTGGTAGGTTTCCCTAGATGGCCGCCGCGCACCGGGCCAAAAACCAAAGTGACCCCCCTTGCAAAACCAGGTGGTTTGGCGATAGGCCATCTTGAGGTGGCCTCACTACGTTTGGGGCCCTTGCCTGCCGCGGGTACTTGGGCCTCCCACACAAGTGAGGCACCATTTTTACCGGGAGACCTGGGGGAACGCTGGGTGGTGGTAAATTTGTGTGAGCCCGGTGATGCCACTACTTTCCCACCCCAAAATGTGTGAAAAAAGTGATTTTTTGAGCAAAAATTGAGGTTTGCAGGGGATTCTGGGTAAGGAAACGTTGGGGGATCCACGCAAGCCATACCTCCCTGGAAGCCGCCGGGTGTCTAGTTTTCAAAAATGCCTGGGTTTGGTAGGTTTCCCTAGATGGCCGCCGCGCACCGGGCCAAAAACCAAAGTGACCCCCCTTGCAAAACCAGGTGGTTTGGCGATAGGCCATCTTGAGGTGGCCTCACTACGTTTGGGGCCCTTGCCTGCCGCGGGTACTTGGGCCTCCCACACAAGTGAGGCACCATTTTTACCGGGAGACCTGGGGGAACGCTGGGTGGTGGTAAATTTGTGTGAGCCCGGTGATGCCACTACTTTCCCACCCCAAAATGTGTGAAAAAAGTGATTTTTTGAGCAAAAATTTAGGTTTGCAGGGGATTCTGGGTAAGGAAACGTTGGGGGATCCACGCAAGCCATACCTCCCTGGAAGCCGCCGGGTGTCTAGTTTTCAAAAATGCCTGGGTTTGGTAGGTTTCCCTAGATGGCCGCCGCGCACCGGGCCAAAAACCAAAGTGACCCCCCTTGCAAAACCAGGTGGTTTGGCGATAGGCCATCTTGAGGTGGCCTCACTACGTTTGGGGCCCTTGCCTGCCGCGGGTACTTGGGCCTCCCACACAAGTGAGGCACCATTTTTACCGGGAGACCTGGGGGAACGCTGGGTGGTGGTAAATTTGTGTGAGCCCGGTGATGCCACTACTTTCCCACCCCAAAATGTGTGAAAAAAGTGATTTTTTGGGCAAAAATTGAGGTTTGCAGGGGATTCTGGGTAAGGAAACGTTGGGGGATCCACGCAAGCCATACCTCCCTGGAAGCCGCCGGGTGTCTAGTTTTCAAAAATGCCTGGGTTTGGTAGGTTTCCCTAGATGGCCGCCGAGCCCTGGGCAAAAAACAAAAGTAACCCCCCTTGCATAACCAGATTACCTATTGTTACTACAGCGTGAGAATTTAGGAATAATACTGCAAAGAAAATGTGGCAGACAATTTGAGGTTTACAGGACAATGGGGATAAAAAATATTTTTCAAATCACTAGAGAGACATCACCATGAACTCCCAAAGGTTTTCGACAATATCTACAGTTGGTGGGTTATTCTTACATGGAAAGTGTACCTTGGCAGAGAAACAAAAAAAAAAGATTCCTGCACAACCATCTATTCCTCAAACACACACACATACTGGTTGGATTTGGCACGAGGGCAAGTCATGGTTCAGTGTATTAAATTTTATTAACAAGAGATTTCACAAATATGAAATGCACTGTCAATAATTAAATTCACAAAAATCCAAACCAATGACTTGCAGCTCGTGAGCTGTAAAGCCACGTCAAGGCACCAACCGCTTTACAGGCCATTCACACACCTTTCATACGTGATACAAACAAGACCATTCGCACCACCAGGTACAAAAGCAACACAGTACAAAAATCACCAAAAAGGGACAAGGTACACCCTGCTTCAAAAAAACAAATATTACTGCACAGTCATCTAACCCGCAAGCACACGCACATACTGGTTGGATTTGGCACGAGGGTGAGTGATGGTTCAGTAGATAAAATTGTATTACCAAGTGATTTCACAAAAAATGAAATGCACTGGTAATAATTGAAAGGGCAAGAAACTGAACCATTGACTCACAGCTCGTGAGCTGTAAAGCCACGACAAGGCACCAACCTCTTTACAGGCCATTCATACACCTTTCATACGTGTGAGACATACAAAACCATTCACACCGCCAGCCGCGGGCCCATCACATAACAAAACTCACACCGGCACACAGCGCCATTCAAGGGCCCATCACTTTCACACGCCCACAATCCAGACACAGCAACTACACAGGCAGAAGGATTGCGTGGAGTGGCACTCAGCTAGCAGTGTGTGTAGTGACCAGCAGAAAGTCACTACTCACACACAGCCAGCCAAGCACCGGTCGACACACACCGCTAGCCAAACGCCAGTCCACGCACACCGCTAGCCAAGCGCCAGTCCAGGCACACCACCATCCAATCGCCAGTCCAGGCACACCGGCAGCCAATCGCCAATCCACCTACACCGCCAGCCAAGCTCCAGTCCACGGACACCACCAGACAAGCACCATTCCACACACACCGCCAGCCAAGCTCCAGTCCACACACACCACCAGACAAGCTCCAGTCCACGGACACCACCAGCCAAGCTCCAGTCCACGGACACCACCAGCCAAACACCAGTCCGCACACACCACCAGTCCACACACACTGCCAGCCAAGAACCAGTCCACGCACAGCGCCAGCCAAGCACCATTCCACGCACACCACCAGCCAAGCACCATTCCACGCACACCGCCAGCCAAGCACCATTCCACGCACACCACCAGCCACGCACACCACCAGCCACGCACCAGTCCACGCACACCGCCAGTCCATGCACACCGCCAGTCCACGCACACCGTCAGCCAAGCACCATTCCACGCACACCACCAACCAAGTGCCAGTCCACACACACCAACAGCCAAGCGCAAGCCTACACACACCGCCATCACATTTTGGATTTTTTTAGAAAAAAATAAAAACACAAACAAATCGCAAATAGATACAAATTTTCTAACAGAAAATCAGCAACTAAATACATTGCACTAACACCAACCTTGAAACAGAATCAAATTATCCAAAGAATACAGACCAGCCAGTTCACTTTACCACTCAAGAATCCTCCCAAAAATTTTTTCGCGTGTGGTACGCTCTAAAACAAGCAGAGAGACACAGTGCAGGATGAGAGGGACAATCGGGGCAGTACATACGACACTCCTTCCGCGTACCTCTTCGCCAACAGACTCTACATCTCCTACTGGGAAAATCTTTTGCGGGTGTGGGAGGAATGTGATCTGGAAAGTGGCGTTCTTTCAATCTAGCAACATCCTCCACCAGTCCAACTCTAGGAACACTTGCCTGTTCCACTACAACAAGGCTGCCTATTACAGACTCCTGAAACTTAACAAAAGTCATCGTTGACTCAGGGCAAGAATCCTGGAACACAACAAAAGCATTAAACATTGCCAAGTGGAAAAGATGGATAGCCAACTTCTTGTACCAAATGTAAGCCTTACGAAGAGCAGTGTAAGGTTCCAACCTCTGATCTACTCTGTCAACACCACCCATGTACCTATTATAGTCTAAAACACATACAGGTTTGCGCGCTTCAGCGACCTGACCCCAAACAGTCACAGGTGCAGTGCTTTCATCATGGATGGAAGTCAGCATGTAGACATCTCTCCTGTCTGTAAACTTCACAGCAAGAAGCTCCTGGCAACGCAACGCACTGCACTGTCCCCGCACAAGCTTTTGACAAACAAGTTCTTTCGGAAAACCTTTACGGTTACAGCGGACTGTGCCACAAGCAAAAGTGTCCACTTTGGCCAATTCCCTGAACAACCGTACACCAGTGTAGAAGTTATCTACATATAAATGGTGGCCTTTGTTAAAAAATCCTCTTCCAAGTTCCCAAACAATTTTCTCAGTCACTCCAAAAGTGGACGGACAACCAGGGAGGTTAAACCTAGATTCCTTACCGGTGTACACCCTGAAATTGGAGACATATCCAGTCCTACTGTCACACAGCATATACAGCTTTATTCCATAGCGTGCCCTCTTACTAGGAATGTATTGCCTAAAAACCAAGCGGCCCTTGAACAACACCAAAGACTCATCCACTGCAATTTCTCTACCAGGGGCATAAATCTCAGAAAATCGATCAACAAAGTGATCAAGGACAGGCCTAATCTTAAAAAGACGGTCACAATCAGGGTGATCTCGTGGCAACGCTAAACCATTATCTACAAAGTGCATCATCCGAAGCAGAAGCAAATACCTGTCACGACTCATGACTGCCGGAAAAATAGACGTTGCCATCAAGGGACTGCTAGACCAATATGAAGCCAATGATGGCTTCCTTAGCAAGCCCATCAAAAAAGTTAAACCCAAGAACTTCTTCATCTCTTCAACATTTGTGGGAGTCCACCGGGTAGCTCTAGAGTGTGGCTTAAGACTGGCACTGTTGTCCCTCAAAAACTGTTCGGCATACAAATTAGTCTGCTCAACAATCTCTGCCAAAAACACATCGTCCATAAACAACTGAAAAAAATTTACAGGCAAAAAGTTCTCGGTATTCACTCTAGACCCTGGAACACCAGTAAACTCAGGAAATTCCGGCTGCACCATGCCAGGGGCAACCCAGAGGTCATCACTTTCAACGGGAAGACTTTCAGCCCCAGCCTGCAGCCCAGATGTCTCTTGCCGCACTACACCAACGGAAAGGCTTGCAGCCCCAGCCTGCAGCCCAGATGTCTCTTGCCGCACAACACCAACGGGAAGCCTTGCAGTCCCAGCCTGCAGCCCAGATGTCTCTTGCCGCACTACACCAACGGGAAGCCTTGCAGCCGCAGGCTGCAGCCCAGATGCCTCTTGCCGCACTATCGGCACATCAGTCTCCTCCTCTAACACAGGCACTTCATCCGCACTAAGAGTATCTTCATCATCCGATGACCCCATACGGAGAGAAAACTCACTGCCAGAATCTTCCCCTGCCCCCTCTCCCTCAGAAGCAGAGTCAGTCTCTGACCCAATATCAGAGGAAGACTCAAACAGCAAACCAACAACCTGCTGAGCAGTCATCCTGCGGCTAGCCATTATACCTACTAAGATGGAAGACTGCACAAACAAGTCAACAACAACCAACAATGTGCACACCAAGTAAGTAAAGAATTGTGTACCTTTATCACAAAGATCAATGTACTCAAAAACTATACAATCCAATTACAAGAGACAGCTGCACTCACCAGAAATAAACTCTGCAGTGACACAGCAAAGACCAACGATATCAAACTAGAAAGAAGAAAAAAAAACAAATTACTCACAAGACAACAAAATACACATCGAGCACCAATGCAAAAAGTTTTTGACACTCAAAAACCAAACATACTGCTATTATTACACCATTTGCAAAAAAAAAACAGGCAGAGAAATCAAACACATTTACATTGTACAAAAATAAGTCTCTTACCAAACTACACAAACAGCAGAACCACCAGCCACAAAACGGCAACGTGAAAAGAAGAAAAGCCTTCACCTAGAACAAAAAAGTAAACAAAAAAAAAACATTACAATTGGAAATCACAAAAAATATAACAATAAACATTCTAACATGCTATGTCACTACCCAAATGGTCAATCGGGTTGTGTGCCAGGTGGGGCAGAAAACAAATTGCACCCTGGAAGCGAGGGGTCACTTCTATTTTTATTTGAACTAATTCCCTGGGGTCTAGTGGGCTTTTCTGCCCCCCGTGGGAGCAGAAACGGCGAAAAAATAAAACCGATCCCCCGGGCAGAAAAGTCTTCAAAAAATTTAGGGGCCCAAGGAAGCGACCCTTGCCCAAGGGGTCGCTTCCTACAATAATATTTATATCCCTGGTGTCTAGTGGGCTTTTCTGCCCCCCCCCCCCCAGGAGCAGAAATGGCAAAAAAATAACACCGATCTGCCCCCAGTGGGGGCAGAAAAGTCTTCCAAATATTTAGGGGCCCTAGGAAGCGACCCTTGCCCAAGGGGTCGCTTCCTTCATAAATACTGATATCCCTAGTGTCTAGTGGGCTTTTCTGCCCCCCCCTGGGAGCAGAAACGGCGAAAAAAAAACACCGATCTGCCCCCAGAGGGGGCAGAAAAGTCTTCAAATAATAAATGGCCCCAAGGAAGCGACCCTTACCCAAGGGGTCGCTTCCTACATAAATACTAATATCCCTGGTGTCTAGTGGGCTTTTCTGCCCCCCCCTGGGAGCAGAAACGGCGAAAAAAAAACACCGATCTGCCCCCAGAGGGGGCAGAAAAGTCTTCAGATATAAATTGGCCCCAAGGAAGCGACCCTTACCCAAGGGGTCGCTTCCAACATAAATACTAATATCCCTGGTGTCTAGTGGGCTTTTCTGCCCCCCCTGGGAGCAGAAACGGCGAAAAAAAAACACCGATCTGCCCCCAGAGGGGGCAGAAAAGTCTACAGAATAATAATTGGCCCCAGGAAGCGACCCTTACCCAAGGGGTCGCTTCCAACATAAATACTAATATCCCTGGTGTCTAGTGGGCTTTTCTGCCCCCCCTGGGAGCAGAAACGGTGAAAAAAAAACACCGATCTGCCCCCAGAGGGGGCAGAAAAGTCTACAGATAATAATTGGCCCCAGGAAGCGACCCTTACCCAAGGGGTCGCTTCCAAAATAAAAAAAAACACATCCCTGGTGTCTAGTGGGGCATCCCTGCTCCACGATCGCGACGCTGTGCGCGATCGTGGAGCAGGAATGCCCTGTATTGAGACATCAGGGGAGAGGAAATACTCTTTCCTCTCCCCCGACGCCTCAATACACTCTACAAGGCCCCCGCCACCCCACCGGAGCAAACACCACTCACCTTCCTCTATGGACGCCTGGAAGCAAATGGCTTCCAGGCGTCCGAGCACTTCCTGATGACGCCAGCGCGCGCTGTGCGCGCTGACGTCACCAGGAAGCGTGGGGGGGCTCGGGGGTGGCAGCGGAAACTCTTCCGCTGCCATCCCCGTCTGTGGGGGCACGATCGGTGCCCCAGGGGGGGAGCGCCAGCGCTTCCCCCAGGGGCTGTCCTCATGACGGAGCGGTTCCGTCATGAGCACAGCCCAACTGATGCTCATGACGGAACCGCTCCGTCATGAGCATCCAAGGGGTTAAAGACGCCAAAACAAAACAGGTCCTGGCCTTCCCCCCTGTTACACGTTCATATACGGCCCAGTCCGAACCTAACTCCCCTTGTTACCTACTTTTAGAAAGTAGCCATTTTCTTCTCCAAACCATTTGTGTCTTCTCCCAGTGTCCTGTGTCACATGACTACTGCTTTTTTCCAAAAATCTTCAGGACAGTGATAAAATGGGCTTAGGTGTGTCCAGGATAGGCAAACTTGAACTTCGAAGGGCTCTGCCACACACACTCAAAGGAATCTGACAAGATGTGAGGGTAAGACAAGGAGTCCCCCCACACAAAGGCTGGTACCTGGTATAAATACTGGAACTATAACGCCTTTCATCAGAGAACTCCTGGACCTGTGAAAGACTCAGAATAAGGAATTCTTTTCTGCCCTGCTGCTGGAAAGACTGAGGAAGACTGGACCTGTTCCCTTCAACCCAGGACCACCACAGTGATTCTTAGGTCTAGCTGACCAGTCTCCTGTGTGAGCTACAGGGGCACAACAAGCTTCAGGACCTGCCCTGCATCTGCCCAGCTGACCAAACTCAACTGAACCAGCCTGTATCCTGCTGCTGGCCTCTGCAGGAGTGAGTCCTGATCCCCAAGAGGTGCCCCCCAGGCCCTGGACCTTTGCCTGGCATCGGAATGTACTCCTCCATGTCCAACTGATCGTTCCCTAAAAACTAAACTAAGAACTTGCATCACAGCACCTTGCAGCTCTTGACCGGTGGCCTCATCAGAACCAACGCAGGGGCGTAACACAGGCCCCCGCAGCCCCCGCGGTGCGGGGGGGCCCCCACGCTCCAGGGGCCCCCTCACTGTCACTGGGTCACCGTCTTCGGGAATCGGAAATAAATGGTTATAAATATGGTGCTTGGACTTCGTGCGTGCGGCGAGTGCGCAGTTTTGAGCACTGTCTGCCTCCTCGGGGCCCCCACCACGCTCCATTCAGGGGCCCCCTCACTCTCGGAGACGGGCAAAACTGAGCTCATGGCACGCACTGTCAGCCTCCTCGTGGCCCTGCCCCCACGCTCCAGGGGCCCCCGACCCCTCACTCTGGGCTGGCAGACTCACTGGCGGCGCGCAGAAGTTGTTGTTAATACGTCTGCGCGCCGTGCGCGGTACCGCGATTTTCCGGGTGGGTGCGGGGCTTGTGCCATTGTCATGCGCATTGTAATTTTAAAGTGCGTGCGCGTGACTTTGGGTGCGGCCGCCGAGGTGCCAGGTCAGAGCCTAGAGGAATTAATTTATAGAAAGAATAGACGAGTAGTAGTACAGTAGTACTACTAGCCCCCCCTGCCTGGTGGCTAGTCACTGGACTCTCTCGCCGACGCCAAGTGAAGTCGCCCTGTGTCTTCTGCTGCCCGGCCCGCTCGCCTCCTCCGAAGCTGCACTGCAGGCCAGCCAGGCCTAAGGAGGTGAGAAATAAAGAGGGAGGGATAAAAAGAGAGAGAGCGCGGCCCTGTATACACGGCGCTTT